>NW_027174082.1:700144-1050217 GCF_000499845.2 Phaseolus vulgaris
TTGTACGCGGAGGGGCACCACCTGATTAAGGAGTTCAGCATGGGCTTGCGACACCTCATGCAACCGCTTATTAGCCTCCTCCTTCGCCTTCTGCGCCACCCTCAGAGAGGCCTTGTAAGCATCTTCTTGACGCCCCCAGTGAGTGGCCAACCTCTCCTTCTCCTCTTTCAGGGAGGTGACTTCTTTCTCCAACGTTTGGAAGGCGGAGGCTTCGACGCCTTTGGCTTTGGCCTACGCATGCCAGGTGTGGGCACAAGACATGAAGGCACCCAAGTAATAGTAAATGCCTTCTCTCTTGGGCCCTTCATGTTGGCCGCGCGAAGACTCCCTCTCTAGGTAGCCCCTCAGCGAGTCCCAGATGGGCGAGGGGAATTCTGGATGGGTAGGTTCAGGATCAACATCAGCACGACCCTCCAAGGCCCCTGATCGAGGAGGTGAGGTGGCGCTTGGAGGGTCCTCCCTCAAAGAGTCGGCCCCATGTGAGGAGGAAGTGGCAGAGGTGGCAGTCTGAGGGGCACGCTGGGTTGTCCTACGTCACTTGAAGACTTGCCCCTCGGCGGAGTCTTCATCGTCGTCGGAGGGCACCACCACTACCCTTTTCCCTTTGTCAAGGGGGGCTGATGGAGCAGCAGCTTCGACCAGCGCAAGGGGGATGGCCGCGATGGGAGGGGGTGAGTTTGGAGGTTGATCAGGAGAGAGTTGGGCTGGTGGAGTTGATGGCGTTGGGTTGTGTTGAGGGCGAGGGTTGGGAGAAGATGGTGGTGCATCGGAGGTTGGAAGTGGGGACCCTCCAACTTCCTTCGCCGAAGCCCCGCCCTTGGACTTCAGGATATGAGCGAGCCTCAACCTTCGTTGTTTGTCGATCTTTGAATCTGCACCAAGAAGATAAATGCAGTAGGGGTTAAGCACAAGTTAAGTTACTATACAAAGAAAGCAAATAAGTCACACACTAAGTAAGAACAAGCAAGGGCAGTGAATAGAGGGTTATAAGGGTGGCTCTTATACTTATGTATTTCGCGAGGGCCTCGACGTTGTACTCGAGGCTTATCAGGGTAGAGGTGTTGAAGGCCCTCACGCTGGTCAGAATTTGGCAAGCCTCTCGATCGGTCGAGGGCAGCTCGTTAAGGGACTTGGGCTTCGTAAGCTTCACCTTCTTCACCCAGTACAAGGGGAAGCCGTCAAGGGCGGTGTGGTCGTAGTCAGAGCAGCATACTTTGAAGAATTTTCCCTTCCACCCTTTGAAGGACTATTGAAATAATGTCAGGAGGACCCTTCCAGATATGCTGCTAAAGCTTACCCAGAGGCTTTTCCCCTGCTTCTTCACTTCGAAAAAATGAAGGAAGATGTCGACAGAGGGGGCATGTCTGAAAAACCTGCACAGAATGTCGAATGCTTTGACAAAGGCCCAACTGTTGGGATGTAGCTGGGTTGGGGCGACGTTAATTTCGGTTAGTTGTTCCCTTTCGAACCTCGAGAAGGGCAGGCGCAACCCGATACGTTTGAAGACCACCTGGTAAAAGTAAAAGAAGGGGACTCCATTGTTGGCCCGCTCGTCCCCACACACAGGCTCCCCTGGGGTACAAGGGAGCACTGCTATGTCCTCGTCATGCCTTTTCACAAAGGCGCGATGGTCGTAGACGCTCGATTCTCCAATGTGATCCCTCCAGGCCTTCGTGGAGGTCAGGCTCGAGTACTCATCGAGCAGCTCGTCGGGAGCCCAAGGATACAGGGCCTTATAGTTAACCCTTGGGGGTGGAGGGTTAGACGTCGTTTTTGTACATGCCATGTGTTAGAGTTAAGGAGTGTCTAAGATCAAGAGGGGAGGGGTGAATTGAGCTTATCAAATTTTCGCAAAACAATCTAATTTACTATGTAACAGAGGTGAAAAGAACATATTGATATTAAATGGAACAAATTGTTTTTACAGATGAATCTAACACAATTAAAACAAGATCAACACATTTTAGATCAACCAGCAGCAATACCAGAACCAAATTGATTAACTTTTACTGTTTATAACGTTGCAGCTTAAGGTACAAAATTAATCAATTTTTTACTTAACATAAGCCATCTAGAGTAATGAACCAAATGTCACAGTTTAGTTAAGGGAACCAGTTCACCCTTCTTATCCTATTACAGTTTCACACAACAACTTGATTTATGATTAGAGGATTGATTAACAAGTTAGAACAGCAGATCTATCCAGGTCCAGAATTAACAGATTTAGTTTCAATATAACAGATTCCTTTCTTGACAGATTATGTGAAATTACAAAATTAAGTGCAGGGATGAGAAAAGAATCAAACAAGAATTTTTATACTGGTTCACTCATCAAGAGCTACGTCCAGTTCACCTCACTCCAAGGTGTAATCCACTAAAAACTGATACAATCAATTACAAACACACAGCAGTTCTTGAACCCTTCAAGAACATCAACTATCAAGGCTGAAAAACACTATTCCAGCATACCTTGCACTCCAAGAAACTCTATATAGAGTGACTAACGCTCAAAACCAATACAAGAAGGAATAAGGAAAATATTACACCTGAAACAATGTTGCAAGAACATAAACCAGTTGTTCTATTTGCTCCAAGACAGTACCAGCACCTCCAAGACAGAATATAGCAGTGTGTGAGTTTTGTGCTACCTTCCTGCAACTTGAACCAGAACATCAACCTTTGTGAGTTGTTTCTCTGTTCTTCTCCCCCTTTGGATTCATCAAACAGAATAAGGCATGGGATAAAGACATACCATAGACATTCATAACAGTTCAAACAAACAACCAGTATAGAGTTCTATTACAACCCAAAATAAAACTAACTAAAACCAGTGCAGAATAAAGACAAACAGACTAAACCCAAATTGTTCAACAAGATATAAAAGATAAAGACTATGAAATAGGATCACTTGTTGTGGTAGTAAAGCTTAGCTAGCTGCTCTTGAACTCCTTCAATTTGGTCATCCAAGTGTTGAAACCTGGCTTGAGCCATTTCATAATGTGCCTTTTGCTCATATGTGAGTATGTCCAGCCTGCTTAGAACTTGTCTTTCGAACATGGACAGAGGTTCACCTCTATACACAGGTTCCTCATATGCAACCAGTGCATTTTGGCTTGTAGCAGCAACATCCTCATTTCCAGAAGAGTGCACTGGTGACTCATCCATGTGCTGTACCCATCAACATTTTCTTCTTCTTCATTTGCTGGATCAGCTGCTTCATTCTCAGCTCTATTTGCAGCATTCCTTCTAAATACGCAGCTGTCATCTTCCTTTTGGAACCCCATCTTCAAGAGAGTGGAGTTGTCTATTTCACTTGCTGCCTTAATGGTGTCATTTCTCTCATTTGCAGTGTCAACTTCAAAATAATGAATTAGCTTTGACACAAAAATAGCATATGGAAAACGATAATGTGGAAGCCTTGTGGATTTGAGCATATGCTCTACCATTGTACTCACCCAATTTACCTTGAGTTGATTCATTATGCAGTACAACAGAATCAAATCCTCTTCATGAAGAGTAGCATGATTACTTCCTCTTGGAGTAAACTGCCAAGCAATTATGTAGGCTAGAAGTCTTGGAATTATTGTGAGATTTCCAGCATGAAATCTGGCTACTGGTTCAGCAGGGTTTCTAACACAGCTCCTATAAAACTGCATTTTGTTGAACCCTTGAATTCCAGCAGTATTCCCTTTGCTAACCTTCATTCCTGAATACTTGATTCCTCCCACATTGCTTCATATTTCTCTTGTAATTTTCAGCTTCACACCTTTTACATGGGAGACCAGATTTTTTCCTTCTTGAACCAGATTGCTGTAGAACACTTTCACCAAGTCTGGATAGACATTTCCAGTCATTTCTAAGAAGTTTTTCAGTTTTTGATGCTTGAGTAGAGTTTTTGCTTCAGTCAGATTTTCTTCCCTTAACCATGAAAATTCCAGCACCTTGGGCGCATTGACTTGCTTTCTGCTTGTCTCATGGATGAACCTAATCATGGCTTCAGAATCTCCAGCAAACCATTTTTCCAGGATGCCTTGGCTACTGTTAGATTGTTCTTTGGATTTCTTCTTTCTGTGTGAGGAGGATGCCATGCTTGATCTGTTGTTATCTGCACTTAGTCACCTAAAGATAAATCAGCTAGAAGAAGGGTTAGTAACATTTCACATGATCACTTCAAAATAGAAATTAAGCACAATAATCTGTTTTGAACCTGGACAGCACGTAGCAGAGATGAGAAGGTGTGAGAGACAATTGATTAGTGCTAGGTTTATGTTGAGCTTTAACTCAGATTTCAAAAAATCACAATTTTTAAAGGAAATCAATTTAATCAGATTTCAAGAATTATGGGTTAAGAGAAAATCAAATCAAACAGATATGCTTCAGATTTTATTCTTGTGGTGCAGCATGTTCAGGTGTTGATTTACGTAAGAATATATTGGAACCAGATTTTGTTAAATCAAATCTGTTGCACCTACACAATATCCAATCAGTTAGGATACCCACACGCTAATTTGCATAGATCTGCTGGTTAATAACCGTAAAAGCAGTCAAAGATAAAGAGAAAGAGAGAAAAACAAATCTTTCTCTTTCCTAGTCACAGCTGTGATTCTGAAACAGGGAACAAAACATGTTAAAAAATAAAGTAACATATTGAAATTTTTACTGCAGAGGACAATTTAAGCTAATGATACCCAATTCATTTAGAAGAAAATAAAACCTGTCTTTAGCAAGAGGTTTAGTGAATAGATCAGCTAATTGAAATTCAGTGCCAATGAATTTTATATCACAAGTTCCATTAGCTATATGTTCTCTTAGAAAGTGATGTTTAATTTCAATATGTTTAGTCCTTGAGTGCATGACAGGATTCTTAGACAGATTTATAGCACTAGTATTATCACAATTTATAGGTATCTTGTTTAATAAAATTCCAAAATCACTTAGCTGCTGCCTTAGCCATAAGGTTTGAGCACAACAACTTCCAGCAGCTATGTATTCTGCCTCTGCTGTAGAGAGAGCAACACAAGCCTGTTTCTTGCAATGCCAAGAGATTAGACTTGATCCAAGCATGTGACAAGTCCCACTTGTGCTTTTCCTATCAACCTTGCAACCTGCAAAGTCAGAGTCTGAAAAACCAGTTAAATTTAAAGATACATTGTTAGGATACCATAACCCAACATCCTTAGATCCTTGTAAGTATTTCAGAATTCTCTTTGCTGCATTGTAGTGTGATTCCTTTGGATCAGATTGATATCTAGCACATAAACATTGACATCTCAAACTCACTCTTCATTGTTTTCACAAAGTCTTCACACATCTCTTCATTTGTGGATCCAAAGATAATATCATCCACATAGACTTGTACAAGTATAATGTCTTCTCTTTTCTTCTTTATGAACAAAGTTTTATCAGAATTGCCACGGTTATATCCTTGAGAGAGCAGAAATTTACTTAGCCTCTCATACCATTGCCTAGGTGCCTGCTTCAATCCATATAACGTCTTCTTAAGCATGTACACATGCTCTGGATTTTTATGATCTTCGAACCCTGGAGGCTGAGATACAAACACCTCTTCATTAATGTAACCATTTAAGAATGCACTCTTGACATCCATTTGAAACAGCTTGAAACCTTGTATGCTGGAAAATGCTAGGAGTAATCTGACAGCTTCAAGACGTGCTACTGGTGCATAGGTTTCACCAAAATCAATTCCCTCTTCTTGGTTATAACCTTTAGCAACCAGCCTTGCTTTATTTCTAGTGATAGCCCCATGTTCATCCATCTTGTTCCTGTACACCCACTTGGTTCCTATGATATTCATCTCATGCCTTCTTGGAACCAAAGTCCACACTTCATTGTATTCAAACTGGTTCAGTTCTTCCTGCATTGCTGTTATCCAATTGCTCTCTTGTAGTGCTTCTTCCAGACTTTTAGGCTCAATCTGTGAAACAAAGGCCACTGTTCTGCAGAAATTATTAAGTGAATTCCTTGTTGAGACTCCTTTCTCAATTTTACCAATTACATTGTCTAGTGTAAGATCCCTGGGTGTCTTCCATTCCTTAGGTAATCCTGCATTCACAATAGATTCTTTGACAGAATTTTGATTTGTTGCATCAAGCTCACTAGATTGATTCTTTTGCAAAATGGTTCTTAAATCATCCATACCAGGTTCATCCAGAACAGATTTGGGCACACAAAAATCTGTTTCATCAGATACAACATGTATAAATTCTTCTACTGCAAGCAATCTTTTGTTATACACTCTATAAGCATGACCATTTATAGCATATCCAATATGTATTCCCTCATCTGATTTAGGATCAAATTTCCTCCGAATGTCTTTACCATTATTTAGAACAAAACATTTGCAGCCAAAGACCCTAAGATGACTAATGCTAGGCTTCCTACCTTTATACAATTCATAGGGAGTTTTCTTAAGAATTGGTCTAATCAATGTTCTGTTAAGCACATAAGAAGCAGTGTATACTGCATCAACCCAAAAATATTTAGGTAAACCAGATTCATTTAACATGGTCCTAGCTAACTCTTCTAATGACCTATTCTTCCTTTCAACTACACCATTTTGTTGGGGTGTCCTAGGAGCAGAATAACTATGTGTGATCCCATGTTTTTCACAATATCTATCAAATTTTGCATTTTGAAATTCTCCCCCATGATCACTACGAATCTGTTTTATCCTATTTTCATTTTCATTATGCAGAACCTTAGCAAGTTTCTTAAAGGCTTTATTTGCATCATTTTTAGAAGCAAGAAACAAAGTCCATGTATATCTTGAAAAGTCATCAACAATCACCAAGGCATAGTAATTTCCAGCTAAGCTAGCAGTCCTAGATGGTCCAAACAAGTCCATATGTAAAACATCCAAGGCTTTATTTGTAGAAACTACATCTTTAGATTTATATGAAGTTCTTATCTGTTTTCCCTTTACACAAGCATCACACAATCTGTTATTCTGAAATTTTATGTTTGGTAAACCAGAAACTAGTTCCTTAGACTTTAGCTTATTCAAGTGATTCGTGTGAATATGAGCTAGCCTCCTATGCCACAGCCATGACTCATCACTTTTAGATAACAAACACTCATTTTCAGAACAGCTCTTTATAATATCTAAGAGATAGATGTTGTTTACCCTTTTTCCAGTGAACAACACCTTACTAGAAATTTCATTTGAAATTGTACAAGTGTTGGCTTCGAAATTGACCTTGTATCCCTTGTCACACAGCTGGCTAATGCTTAGAAGACTATGTTTTAGCCCTTCAACATCCAGTACATTCTCAATAGTGGTTGAGTCTTTAGTACCAACATCTCCTCTTCCAAGAATTTTTCCTTTATTGTTGTCCCCATATGTGACATGCCCTTCAGCTTTGAGTTTCAGATTTATGAACTGGGTCACATCACCAGTCATGTGCTTTGAGCAGCCACTGTCCAGGTACCACTAATTTTTCCTGCTGTTTTTCTGCAAAAAAGCAGATTTAGCATGTATGGTACCCCTTTTAGTCTAGGGTCCAGCATGATTAATACCTTTCCTTAGGAAGCCATTTGGCCAATCCTTTAGGAACAAGGTACCTTCTAGCTTTACACGTTCTAGATATATGACCAGACTTCATACAGTAAAAACATGTTGCAGTATGCATTGTTTTTTAACAACTAAAAGAAGAAAAACCTGTTTTGGAAGGAACAAAAAAACTGGATAACTTTTTCACATTGCTTTTCATTTCAGAATTATATCCTAGACCATTTTTATTAAAAACAACATTCTGTGAACCTAATAAAGTTTCAAGATTTTCTCTTCCTTTGGTGAAATTTGAAAGTGTTTTTAACAAATATTCAATATGTTTTTCCAGCTTCTTACAATTATCACAGGTTTTTATTGATGCATGCAAACAACATAATTAGACCTAAATGCAAACAATTCTTCAAGAGCTTTGACCTTAGGTTCAAGTACCCTATTTACTCTATTCAATTTGTTGCAAATTACAGCTAATCTGTTTGCTTCATCATGTGTTTCCTTAAATGCAATTAACAGCTGATCATAATTTTCAGAATCAGTAGAAAAATCACTTACTGAATCAGAATTAGTTCTTCATCATTCACCATAAAGCACAAATTTGCTTCCTCACTTTCGGTTGAGGAATTACTAGATGAGGATACATCATTTTCTTCCCATGAGATGTATGCTTTTTTGCCTTTGCTTCTTTCACTCTTCTTGCTTGCTGATTTTTCTTTGTTTTGATTGTTTGGACAATCAACCTTTATATGACCTGGTTTACCACATCTAAAACAAGTGTAATTGGAAGAATTTGAATCATTGGGTTTAGAGTACCTCTTTCTTTGTTGAGTTCTGTCACGGTTTTTCTTTCTAAGAAACCTGCTGAATTTTCTGGTGAGCAGACTCAAAGTCTCATCATGTTCAAGATCATCTTCTTCCTCACTTGTATCATGTTCCATGGTAGTTTTCAGGGCAATTCCTTTGGCTTTCTTCTCCACAGTTTCTTGTTCTTTCAATCTTTTCAGCTCTATTTCATGCTCCATCAGCTTTCCAAAAAGTGCAGCAGTGGACATCTTGGATAAATCTTTGGATTCTGAGATTGCTATTACCTTAGGCTGCCAGCTCCTATCGAGGCATTTTAGCACCTTTATGTTGAGCTCTTCCTTGTCAAAGACTTTACCAAGGCCAGTGAGGTGATTTACAATATGTGTAAATCGTTTCTGCACATCTGCAATACTTTCTTCTGATTGCATTCTGAACAGTTCGTATGCCTGAATTAGTGAGTGCTTCCTTTCCCGTTTCACATCATCAGTCCCTTCATGAGTTACCTCTAGTATCTCCCACATCTCCTTATCTGAGTTGCATTGACAGACTCTAAAGAACTCATCCATATTCAGTGCAAAGGTGATGATATTCTTGGCTAAGGAGTCATATTGGGCCTTCTTCTTCTCGGTTTCACTCCATTCAGACCAAGGCTTTTTTATTGTTTCTTCTTTGACAACCTGCATAGGTATAAAAGGTCCACTGACCACTGCATCCCAGATCCCCTTGTCAATAGACTCCATAAAGATTTTCATCCTGATTTTCCAGAAAGCATAGTTAACACCACCAAACATAGGAGGTCTATTAATAGACGCACCTTCAGCAAAAGGCATTTTAAACTCAGACATCATGCATACACTTGAGCAAAATACAAGCCCTAGCTTTGATACCAATTGTTAGAGTTAAGCAATGTCTAAGATCAAGAGGGGAGGGGTGAATTGAGCTTATCAAATTTTCACAAAACAATCTAATTTACTATGTAACAGAGGTGAAAAGAATAGATTGATATTAAATGGAACATATTGTTTTTACAGATGAATCTAGCACAATTAAAACAAGATCAGCACAGTTTAGATCAACCAGCAACAATACCAGAACCAAATTGATTAACTTTTACTGTTTATAACGTTGTAGCTTAAGGTACAGAATTAATCAATTTTTTACTTAACATAAGCCATCTAGAGTAATGAACCAAATGTTACAGTTTAGTTAAGGGAACCAGTTCACCCTTCTTATCCTATTACAGTTTCACACAACAACTTGATTTATGATTAGAGGATTGATTAACAAGTTAGAACAGCAGATCTATCCAGGTCCAGAATTAACAGATTTAGTTTCAATATAACAGATTCCTTTCTTGACAGATTATGTGAAATTACAAAATTAAGTGCAGGGATGAGAAAAGAATCACACAAGAATTTTTATACTGGTTCATTCATCAAGAGCTACGTCCAGTCCACCTCACTCCAAGGTGTAATCCACTAAAAACTGATACAATCAATTACAAACACACAACAGTTCTTGAACCCTTCAAGAACATCAACTATCAAGGCTGAAAAACACTATTCCAGCATACCTTGCACTCCAAGAAACCCTATCTAGAGTGACTAACGCTCAAAACCAATACAAGAAGGAATAAGGAAAATATTACACTTGAAACAATGTTACAAGAACATAAACCAGTTGTTCTATTTGCTCCAAAACAGTACCAGCACCTTCATCCAGCACAAGGTTCTTCAAGAACAAGCTCACATGTATTTCACTTTTGAAAAACCTTTGCAAAAACCTTTCCAATTCACTTTCTTACACACAGAATGTTGTATCTCTGTTAAAACTGTGATTGTTCAGCATCCCTTTACGTGAGAAGGGCATTTTATTTTATAGAGAACAGTTTCTAACCACTTTTTAAAAAACAGTTACAGAGCCGTTAGCAAAACAACATATTGATTCTGAAAAACAACAGGTTAAAAGATGATAAAGCTGCCAGCTCAGCTTAACTGAAATAACAGACTGAGCTATACCTTTGGTGCCCTAACAGAATTTCGAAAAGCCTTTAACAGAGAAGAAATAAACCGATTGCTTCTCAATAAAACAGATTTATTTTTGTACTGAATCAAACCATTTAAGAAAACTTTAAAAAGCTTTTCCAAAAACATTTAACCACATCATGAGCTTGATCTTACTACCTTGATTTGGTATCTAGGATGGGTCATGCAGCAAAAGGCAACCTTGACAACACACAAGCCTAAACAACAGAATCATCTAAGCCATATAGTAACTGTACCGCCTCAAAAGAGGCAAAGGAACTCTTCAATTCCTGCACATACGCCAAGTAAGCCGCCATTTGTGGATCTTTAGCCTGGAACTCGCCTGTTACTTGCCCTGTGACTAGCAGCGAGTCACTCTTAGCCATCAGCACTCTAGCTCCCATCTCCTTGGCCAGCAGAATCCCGGCGATCAGCGCCTCGTACTCTGCTTGATTGTTGCTGGCTTTGAAGGCAAATCTCAGCGACTGTTCGATCAGCACGCCGTTGGGTCCTTCCAGTATGACTCCAGCACCGCTGCCCTGCTGGTTCGACGATCCATCCACCGAGAGTACCCAACGGAAATCATCTCCTTCAACCCGCGTCGCCTCTGATGAGAGCTCGACTACAAAATCTGCAAAGATTTGCCCCTTGATCGGGCCTCGGGGCTCATATTTAATGTCAAATTCTGACAACTCTACTGCCCACTTCACCATTCTTCCCGCAACGTTAGGTTTCTTCAAGACCTTCTGGATGGGCAGGTCAGTCATCACCAGTATTGTGAAACTGTGGAAGTAGTGGCGCAACCTCCTCGCCGAAAACACCACAGCCAGCGCAGCCTTCTCCAGGGCCTGATATCTCGTTTCTGGGCCCTGCAACACCTTGCTCACGAAATAAATAGGCTTCTGAGCCTGATCTTGATCCTGGGCGAGCACCGCACTCACCGCCCTCTCAGTCACAGCGAAGTACAACCTGAGAGGAATTCCCGCCAACGGTTTGCACAGAACCGGCGGGCTCGCCAGATACTCCTTCAGCTTGACGAAAGCTTCCTCGCACTCTTTCGTCCAAGCGAACTTGTTATTGCGCCGCAGACATTGAAAATAGGGATGCCCCTTTTCTCCGCTAGCTGACACGAAGCGAGATAGGGCTGCCATCCGACCTGTTAGCTGCTGGACCTCTTTCACCGTAGCCGGGCTTCTCATCGCCAAGATGGCGGCACACTTGTCCGGGTTAGCTTCTATTCCTCTCTCAGTCAAGAGAAAACCCAAAAATTTTCCAGCCTCCACGCCGAAAATGCATTTCTCCGGGTTGAGCTTCAACTTGAACTTGGCGATCGTCGTGAACAATTCTTCCTCTCCTCGTTGAATTTCCTTCTCCTTTGTCGCACCGGTCTCACCATGTTGTCCATTGCCAGGTGATGGCACAAGAAGTCGGGATCGATCCCGGGCATGTCCGAGGTGGACCATGCAAACGCGTCCAGATGCCGCTCAATCACCCTGGCGATCTGGTCTTGGAGATCGACTTCCAGAGATCTTCCCAGCTTGAAGATTTTCCCTCCGATCTCCTTTTCGAGCCACTGCTTGACAGGTTTGGGCCTGGATTCTCTGGCGATCACCGCCCTGGCGATTCCCTGTTCCCTTGCTTCCTCAGGGCGATTCCGCGCCTCTTCTTACTCCAGGCCAGCATTCCTCTCCCCCAGCTCAGCGTCTACCATCTCTACATCCCTTCCGGCGGCCTCCTCTGTTACCGGCGGTCTGGGCTTCACACCGGGAGGCGGGGTGGTCGTTACATAGCTCACTGATCTTTTATTTTTCAGGCTATTCTCATAGCACTTTTTCGCTTCTTTCTGATCAGACTTTATCGTGATCACCACCCCTTCCATCGATGGCAACTTCACCTTCATGTGCCGTGTCGACGGGATGGCACCTATCCTGTTAAGAGTGGGCCTTCCCAACAGGATGTTATACGCTGAGGGGGCGTTTACGATGAGGTACTTGATTTTCTCCGTCCTCGACCCAGCCTCATCGGTAAACGTGGTTCTCAGCTCAATGTACCCCCTGACCTCCACCTGGTCGCCAGCGAACCCATACAAGCACCCTCCATAGGGCCTTAGCTGGTCAAGGGGCAATTCCAGCTGCGTGAAAGTCGGCCAGAACATTACGTCTGCCGAGCTTCCTTGGTCCACCAGAACTCTGTGGACCTTCCTTCCCGCCGTGATCAACGAAATAACAATGGGATCGTTGTCATGAGGCACAACGTCCCGAAGATCCTGCTTGGTGAACGTAGTGTCCACTTCCGGCGAGTGATCTTCAAACATGTCCACTAACATCACCGATCGCGCGTATTTTTTCCTCTGCGATGCGGTGCATCCACCACCTGAGAAACCCCCTGCAATGGTGTGGATCTCCCCATGGATAGGCATCTCGTGTTGCTGGGCTTCTCCACCTGCCGGCTGGGAACTCGACGTTCCTCCGGTCCTTCTGTCCAGCAGATAGTCGTTTAGGAACCCGCTCTTAACCAGATCGTCGAGCTGGTATCCTAAAGACAAACACGAGTCCAGGTTGTGGCCAAAGCACTGGTGGAACTCGCACCAAACGTCTGGCTTTGACCCCAGCACCTTGTCGCCCACCTTCTCGGGCGCCTTCAACCTAGCAGATATGTTAGGGATAGCGATCAGGTCCGCTAGTCCCATGACGAATTTGTGCTTAGGCGGGCGATTGTACTCTCGGCGTGCTGGTTGTTGGCGTGCTGGTGGTTGGCGCGCTTGGCTTCTTTCCTTATTTCTCCTATCGTAAGGATAGCGAGTCCTTTGGTCTTTTCTGGCCGCCGCCGCCGTTTCCAGCACCCTCTGTGGCTGGATCCTGGTCTGGGCGCATGGCCTGGCGGGAGCCACGCTGCCTCTCTTCTCGGCGACTTCACTCTCGTCGGCGATGTGGGCCACCGCAAGTCGCCTGACTTCAGCAAACGTCGCTGGATGAGCCCTGATCAAGGCCTCGCAGAATGGCCCTGGCTGCGCGCCCTTCTTGAAGGCATAGACCAGCATTTCTTCATCCTTAGCCGGCGATCTGACCATCTGCGCTCCGAAGCGATTTAGGTAGTCTCTGAGGGACTCCCCATGGTACTGCCTTATATCAAACAGATCATAGGACACCCTGGGTGGTGCCTTATTCACAATGTACTGCTCGACAAAGATTTTCGAGAACTGTTGAAAATTGGTTATGTGGCCATTAGGCAGGCTCACAAACCACTCCATCACCGTTCCCTGGAGCGTGCTCACGAACATCTTACAATAGACGGCGTCCGACCCTCCCGACAGCATCATCTGTGTGTGGAACGTGGTCAGATGAGCTTCTGGATCCTCCACGCCGGTAAAAACAGCTTTAACCGGAACCACGCTCGTGGGAATTGGCGTGTCGGTAATCGCCTGAATAAAAGGCATTGGGAACACACGAGGTGGCGTCGACGGTGCCACCTCTTCAGCAGAAGAACGTCCCTGCTGCTCCTGAAGAGCTCGACGCAGCTCCTCAGCTACCTTGCTGAGCTCCTCGTTCCTGGCGCGAGAGGCGACCAGGTCCTCATGTATCCTTGCCTGCTCTACGCGCGAGGCTTCCACGGTTGCCTGCAACGAGCGCATCATTTCCGCCATCTGCGCCATGGTCATGGCGGCGTCGCCTTCAGCAGCGACGGGAGCCACAGGACTGGAACGATTGCTTCTCATCTTTCTCATCAACTTCAGCGAACCACAAGAATACAGCAAACAACACTTCAACCACGATCGAAACAGCGATCAATCGGAGAAAACTCAAGAAACTGCGCAAGAAACCACGAACACCGCAAACCTTCGCGGAAAACCACAAAAGAACTCGAACTTCCCCCAGACAGATTGCGCGCAAGCAACAAAAGACCTCACTCCACCGATTGAAAGCCAAACAAACGGTACAAAACACGAACTCACCGAACGAAACTCAAAGAAACTGCACACGACGGTTGCACCAGCACACAACCGCGCAGAAAACCTCGAAAACTTCCACGAACTCACGCTGTGGATGGGAGCACGTTTTACACGGCCCCACGGTGGGCGCCTGATGATCCTGCCTGTTGACCGGAGCGCTGGAGAATGCCTCGTCAAAGGATCGACGTGCGCACCGCTTATCACCTTCGTTCCTCCTCTGGATCTACTTCAAGAACCTGCAAAGAAACGACACGGCGCCGCTGCGGCCGATCGCACTCCGACGCTCAAGTCAGTGGCGGTATCACCAAATACTAAGAACTAGAACCGTGCAAAAACTCTCTCTCACAACAGCTCTGTCACTCGCAAGCGTAAAGTGTATGAACTGAACGTGCGTACCTCAGAAAGTTCGTTAAGAGCTCTTATATACCTGGTGATTTTCTCTCTCCTGGCAGTTACAGACTTGGACACGTGGCTCGTATCCAACTGTACACGTGCCATCATCTGGAGGCTCCCTGACTTGGCGCTGCTTCTACTCTCATTTTGGCTAAGTTACCTATGCATGGTACTGCCCAGTGCATAGCTAACTCAGGAGTGCGATCTCTACTGAAACTGGCGAGTTAGGGCCTTCATACACCTTCCCTGTGGTCTCGCCGGCCGCCTTCATAATCTGCTTCTCCTTCATCTTCGGCGATGTGCTGGTTCTGGCGACCTCCGACTGCTTGGTCGCCTGAGTCTGCATCTGGCGACTTCATCCTCAGCCTGGCGATCGCCTATTCTGGTAAGCTGGAGATCGGAACACGCCAACTTAACAATCGGCGACTACACGTGCCTCCCAACTTCCTTCCTAACTGCCAACCTGGCGCCTTGTCAACACGCCTATACTGTAGCAGGGTGCCACGTCATCATACCCGACCACCAGGGCGGTACACAAGCCCCCCAGTCTTAAGCGAAGACTTGTCTAGCGAAAAGACTGAAAGAGCCTTCGCTAGCACCGGTCTACGTGGCACTGACGCATAATTCCAAGCGATAGTACTTTCTGCTGCTCTGACGCTCCACCAAACCCTTCGCGCATCGTTCGACGCGTGGCTCTCATCAACGGCTATCTTCATCTGCCGTTAGCGCTTCCCAAAACCATTTCGAAAACCCTTAAACCCATTACGTTCCACTGTTCCATCACTTTCTTCGTGCTTGCAAAACGCTCTAACTTCCCTCTGTGAAACTCTCGACGCTCTTCATCGTTCCAGATCTCCACCTTCCTCCCTCGCCTTCCTGATCATTGAAAGGTAATTACTTTCCTTCATCTGCTGGGTTTCCTTGCATTTTCACCGATTTGCATCATCCTGTAACTGCCTGGTGCATACGCTGTGGGTCGTTTCTCCATTTCTCTTCTGCGTAACTTAGGGCTTTGTCGATCGTCGCAACGAACTCACATTCGTTCGTCGTTTCACCTTCCTTCCATGACCGAGTCAGCCTCTGTAACCCCCTGATTGTTTTTCCTTTCTTCTTCCTTTGCAGTTGCTATCATGACTCGCACAAAGATCACCCGAACCCCCCTCCATCAGCACGAAACCCTTCTTCACAAGCGCACGACCCACCCCAAGTTCGTGGCGCTTCCTCTTCGCAGGCTGAGAGGCCTGCATCTTCCCAAGCTGCTCTGGCCCAGGCGACTCCACCAAACGCTGGAGGAGCCCCCGTGCCTCTGCCAGACTTCAAAACACTATATCCTTGGGCCACCCCAACCCTTCTAAAGGAGACCTCGTCGGTGAACACTGCGGGAGCAGTTCTGCGGTTGACAAAGGGGGACGAGGCCTATCAATCGTTTCATAAGGAGCACGACGAGAGGATGATGGTGCTGCCTTGCCCCGCCGCTCTGCCAGTGTGCGCTGATGACAAAGTGAGCGCCGACGGCCCCTTTTGCTTTGTTTATACAACTTTCTTCAAGAAAGTCAAACTCAGATTTCCCCTCACCCGATTCGAGAGGGAACTCTTGACCGAGCTCAACATTGCCGCCGCCCAGCTTCACCCCAACAGCTGGGCGTTTGTTCGAGCCTTCGAAATAACGTGCGCCCACCAAGGGTTGCCCGCGTCGGTGGACGTGTTTTTGTTCCTGTTTGAGGCCAAACACCCTGGAGACCGCCTGTGGGTCAGCCTGAATGCCATTGCTGGGAGATCCATTTTTACCATCTTCCAGCAATCATACAAAGATTGGAAGGGGAAGTTCATCCAGGTTCGTGCAAACGATAAAGACACTTCCCTTCTCGACGGCTTCCCCTTGTACTGGGTGGACAAGGGGAAAAAGGAGTCTAAGAGCTGCTTCAGGAGGCCCAGAAGTCCTGATAGCATGGGAGCTTTGGACCGAGACCTCTGCCTATTCTGGAAGAGGGTGGCAGATGCCAACATAACATTCCTGACCCCCACCCTGATCTCCTTCGAGTTCTTTGAGGACCAGTTGGAATTCCAAATAGGTTAGGACACTACACTCTTGTTATGATATTGCTTCTGATCCTGCTTCTGGGCGTCTTGTGCGACACGCACAAGACTTTGGTTTTACCTTTTCTGCATATACCTGTTTTGCTGTTCTGCTGTTTCATTGCCTCATACACCTATCGCTTTCTTCCCTGAGCTAACTCATGCATTTTTGTTTCATGCAGATAATATGCTGGGTAAAAACATGCTCGCCGATTTGAAGGCGCTTGCCCGAAACCACGGGTTGGCGACCGGTTCTCAGACGGTGCCAAACTCGGCGGTCGAGAAGGCCATCATTCATGGGCGATCACCGCCCAAGGAGCCCACCCAACGCAAAAGGCTGGTCCTTAAGAGGCCTAAGCGGAAAGCCCCCCAAGTCGTCCAAGAGGAAGAAGAGGACGACGAGGTCACAGAGGATGGCCTTGTCACGAAAAGGAAGAGGGTGGCACTATCTTCTCCACCTGCTCAACCCCCTCTTCCAACCTCACCACCCCCATCAACGCCTGCTCCTCCTCCCTCATCGCCAACACCTCAAGCCCCTTCACCACCAGTCCAAGCAGTTCCATTGGCCACTGCGCCACCTGCAACTGAGGCCCAAGAGCCAAATTTCTTGGAGGACCCCCCGAGCGCCTCTACACTACATATATCAGCAGGAGGGGGCCCCCCTTCAAACACTTCAGCTGCAGGAATCGTTCCAATCGGGGATGAGGTCGCTCACACCTCTCCAATCCTAATCACCGAATCTCCGATTGCGTCGCCACGTCAGGAAGCAACCACTGAAAATATTGCTAAGGAAGGTGGCGACGAGAACCCTCAACAAGCCCCCCTGGCGCCTCTCCAAGCTGCAAACCTTTCCCTCGAGGTCACAAGGATGTGGGAACCTCTGACTGCTAAACTGAAAACCATCGCAGAGGATATCCCATCGATTATAACGAGGGCTGTGGAGAGCTCCACCAGGAGGCTTCAAGATGATCTCTTCAACCTCAGGACTGACAACAGCACCATGAGGCTCGAGGTGGAGAAATTGTCTGCCAATCTGACGCTCGCGGAGATGGAACACTCCCGAGTAGAAGACGCGATGAGCACCGAGCTCAGATTGGCGCGTCAAGAGGCCACTGACCTTCGCCGCAAAATTCATGATCTTGCCCAAGAGAAAGTCGAGCTAGAAAGCAAAATCGTGCCTCTGCGCACCAAGGCGAGCGACCTGGAGGCTCATATTCAAGCTAATGCCGATAAGGTACAAAAACTGGAGCAAAGGTCAATCGATCGCGAGAAGCTACTTGGGCAAGTAGAGAAAGCGAGAGACGACGCCATGGCTGATCTCGCCGAGGCAAACAAGGAGAAAGGGAAGATGGCTGCCGAGTTGGCCCAAGCTCAAACAGAATCCAAGAAGGTTACTGACGACCTTCTCCATGCTCAAGAGACCAACAAACAACTCCAAAAACAGGTTGAAGAGCAGGGGCAGCAGAACAAGGAGCTCAAGAAACAGGTTGAAGAGCTTCAAGGACAATTTGAAGAACTTAGGCTAAATTCTGCTCAGATTCTGACTGCTGGATTCGAAGCCGCTCGGGAGCAATTCGCATGCCTATTCCCTGATCTCGACCTCAGCATGGTGTCGTTAAACAACGAAGTAGTAGATGGAAAGGTCATTCCCGCCGAAGACTCAACCAACTCCACCCCATCTGCTTCTTTATAAATTCACTTGTATTTACCTTGTAAAAACTTTTGCATATGTGTTTTGGACAGATACTCATTTCAGTTGTTGAACTTGGATATTCTCTCCCTTGACTTCTTTTAAGCGCTTTAGCCTTCCTTGTATGCTTAACTTTGTCGGATTTAACTTAGCGATTTTGCAAACGCGACCTTTGACGGAACCGCCTCGAGCCAACTCAAACTTAAGCAAAAATCACCTTAAACAACTTGTACTCTTAAGGCAACTAACCTCATTACAAGAATACCCTTCAAGCGACGAACTGTAACTTAATCGTTGGCTCGAACAACATCCCACTCGACCTGCTTCATCAAACAAGTCTTTCGACCTTCTCGCCGTCGTTTGAACCTTTCCCGATCGCCAAGACCCCTTGGTAACATCAGCTTTTTCTAGCCTCATGCTTTGGCAATCGTTTCTTTATCTGGGGTAGAAACGCCCTTTGGAATCTCCTCTTGCCTTCCTGACCTTCAAAGCAAAAGACCGGCTGGCTGGGCGTTCTCTTCGAACCTACCTTAGCCACCTTTCAAGTTTCTTCCACCCTCTTCGCTATACCTGAACTCGTTCGAGACGAGAAGGATTTTATCTTGCCTATGCTCGCACGTAAGCGAGAAGGTCTTTTAACTCGCCTGAACTCGCTCATCGGCGAGAAGGACTTTTACTCGCCTGAACTCGCTCGTCGGCGAGAAGGACTTTAAATGGCCTTAACTCGCTTGACGGCGAGAAGGACTTTGTCTGGTGCCTCAACTTGCCCAGGGTGTACATCTCCTCCCCCCTGGATGCACTGAGGACCTTTTCTTTCTCACGCCTGCACTCGCTCGACAGCGAGGAGGTCTTTAATGGGCCTTAGTAAGGACTTTGTATGGTGCCTCAACTTGCCCAGGGCGTACATCTCCTCTCCCCTGGATGCACTGAGGACCTTTCTCTTTCTCGCCTGCGCTCGCTCAACGGCGAGGAGGTCTTTAACTTGCCTCAAAACGCGCGAGGGCGTTGAGGTCTTTCATCTGGTGCCTCCGATCGCCGAAAGACGATGAGGACTTTGAAAACTTAACTGGTGCCTCCGATCGCCGAAAAACGATGAGGACTTAAAAACTTTTAGAAAGCACGCGATATATCTTTTCTTGCCTTAAATCATGTACGAATGACAAGGTCTTTCTTCAGAACTTTTGAAAATATCACACATGCAATCTGAAAACACCTTATACTTCGAAAACTCTTCTTTTATTGGGTGGCCTCATTAAAAACCCTCCTTAGGGAAAAAAGAGTGCCCCCTTGAAACTGTTTTAACAGAGACATTGTAATATAACATTTGTGTTTGTCTTTACTTACAAAGCTTTCAACTATAGTACAACTTCAGATGTGTGGCGTTCCAGGTACGAGGGATCGCTCCTCCTTCCAGCGTCTCTAAGCGGTAGGCCCCGTTCCCGAGCGCCTCGGTTATTCTGAACGGTCCAGTCCACTTGGGTGACAGTTTATTCTCCATCTCGTACTGGTGGGCCCTCCTCATCACCAGATCGCCTTCTCTAAACTGCCTTGGCATCACCTTTGAGTTGTATCTTCGCTCAATCCTCCTCTTCACCGCCTCAGCCTTCAGCCTTGCCTCTTCCCTGACTTCATCCAGCAGATCCAGGTTCAGCCTTCTCTCTGCATTCGAGTCTTCCTCTACAAAGTTCTGGAATCTCGGCGAGCTCTCCTGGATCTCGACTGGAATCATGGCATCGCACCCGTAGACCAAGCTAAACGGGGTCTCATGGGTTCCTGACTGCTCGGTGGTGTGGTACGCCCAGACTATCCGGGGCACTTCCTCAGCCCAACTTCCCTTGGCTTTCTCAAGCCTTCTCTTCAAACCTCTCAACAACACCCGATTAGCTGATTCCACCTGGCCATTCGTCTGAGGGTGCTCGACGGATGCAAACACTTGTTGAATTCCAACCCCTTCACAAAGCTTCTTCAACAGGTGGCTTGCAAACTGCGTCCCATTATCTGACACCAGGCGCTTAGGCACTCCAAACCGGCACACAATGTTCTTCCACACAAACCCTTCGATCTTGTGTGCGGTGATCTGGGCCACTGGCTCTGCTTCAATCCACTTGGTGAAATACTCGATCGCCACCACCAAGTACTTCATCTGCCTGATCGCCAGTGGGAAAGGTCCCAGGATGTCGATTCCCCAAGTATGAAACGGCCAAGGGCTATAGATCGACTTCAACTCCTCGGGAGGTGCCTTATGCCAATCGGCGTGCTGCTGGCACTGTTTACAGCATTGGGCATACTTCTTGCAATCTTCTCTCATGGATGGCCAATAGTAGCCTGCACGGAGAGTCCTCGCGGCCAGAGCTCGACCTCCGACGTGACTTCCACATATTCCTTCGTGGAGCTCTGCCATAATTCTCGTGCACTTCTCGCCGTGTATGCATTCCAGGAGTAGGTGAGTGAACCCAAACCTGTACAGATCGCCATCAATCAATGTATACTTGCTGAAATTTTTCTTTACCTTCCTAGCTTCTGTTGGATCCAGCGGGAGGAGGCCATCCGCCAAGCACCGCTTGTATTGCGTTATCCAAGTGTCTGGCTCATGGGTGGCGCAGACCTGCATCACGTCCACCTTCTCTCCTCGACATGCTCTAATTCTTGGCGATCTCAGAGTTTCTTGCGTCAAAGACTTATGGCTTCTCGCTGCTCTCTCCGTCGACTTGCTTATCTGAAGGACCAGGTGATCTGCTACAAATGCCCTCGGCGTCTTCAGAGTTTCTTGAATCACCGTCCTCTGCCTACCCCCCTTGCCTGAACTGGCGAGCTTAGCAAGCAAGTCAGCTCGGGCATTCTGCTCCCGGGGCACATGTACCACCTCAAAAGAGGCAAAGGAACTCTTCAATTCCTGCACATACGCCAAGTAAGCCGCCATTTGTGGATCTTTAGCCTGGAACTCGCCTGTTACTTGCCCTGTGACTAGCAGCGAGTCACTCTTAGCCATCAGCACTCTAGCTCCCATCTCCTTGGCCAGCAGAATCCCGGCGATCAGCGCCTCGTACTCTGCTTGATTGTTGCTGGCTTTGAGGGCAAATCTCAGCGACTGTTCGATCAGCACGCCGTTGGGTCCTTCCAGTATGACTCCAGCACTGCTGCCCTGCTGGTTCGACGATCCATCCACCGAGAGTACCCAACGGAAATCATCTCTTTCAACCCGCGTCGCCTCTGATGAGAGCTCGACTACAAAATCTGCAAAGATTTGCCCCTTGATCGGGCCTCGGGGCTCATATGTAATGTCAAATTCTGACAACTCTACTGCCCACTTCACCATTCTTCCCGCAACGTCAGGTTTCTTCAAGACCTTCTGGATGGGCAGGTCAGTCATCACCAGTATTGTGAAACTGTGGAAGTAGTGGCGCAACCTCCTCGCCGAAAACACCACAGCCAGCGCAGCCTTCTCCAGGGCCTGATATCTCGTTTCTGGGCCCTGCAACACCTTGCTCACGAAATAAATAGGCTTCTGAGCCTGATCTTGATCCTGGGCGAGCACCGCACTCACCGCCCTCTCAGTCACAGCGAAGTACAACCTGAGAGGAATTCCCGCCAGCGGTTTGCACAGAACCGGCGGGCTCGCCAGATACTCCTTCAGCTTGACGAAAGCTTCCTCGCACTCTTTCAAGCGAACTTGTTATTGCGCCGCAGACATTGAAAATAGGGATGCCCCTTTTCCCCGCTAGCTGACACGAAGCGAGATAGGGCTGCCATCCGACCTGTTAGCTGCTGGACCTCTTTCACCGTAGCCGGGCTTCTCATCGCCAAGATGGCGGCACACTTGTCCGGGTTAGCTTCTATTCCTCTCTCAGTCAAGAGAAAACCCAAAAATTTTCCAGCCTCCACGCCGAAAATGCATTTCTCCGGGTTAAGCTTCAACTTGAACTTGGCGATCGTCGCGAACAATTCTTCCAAGTCTGCAACGTGCTTGCTCTTCTCCTGCGAGGTCACGACCATGTCATCGACGTAAGCTTGCACGTTCCTTCCCAGCATTGGTGCAAGTACTCGATCCATCAGCCTCTGGTACGTGGCCCCCGCGTTCTTCAGCCCAAAGGGCATCACCTTATAGCAGTAGCACGACCTCTCCGTCATGAAGGCTGTTTTCTCTTCATCCATGGGATGCATCTTGATCTGATTATAGCCCGAGAAGGCATCCAGGAAGCTCAGCAGCTTGCACCCTGCAGCACTATCAACCAGGGCATCAATGCTTGGTAAAGGATATGAATCCTTTGGGCAAGCTTTATTCAGATCGGTGAAATCGACGCACATGCGCCATTTCCCGTTGCTCTTCTTCACCAGTACGACATTTGCCAACCATTCAGGGTACTGGACTTCCCTGATGTGGCCTGCAACGAGGAGTTTCTGGGTTTCGTCCCTGATTGCCTGCCTCCTTTCCTCGTTGAATTTCCTTCTCCTTTGTCGCACCGGTCTCACCATGTTGTCCATTGCCAGGTGATGGCACAAGAAGTCGGGATCGATCCCGGGCATGTCCGAGGCGGACCATGCAAACGCGTCCAGATGCCGCTCAATCACCCTGGCGATCTGGTCTTGGAGATCGACTTCCAGAGATCTTCCCAGCTTGAAGATTTTCCCTCCGATCTCCTTTTCGAGCCACTGCTCGACAGCGTATGCACCAGGCAGTTACAGGATGATGCAAATCGGTGAAAATGCAAGGAAACCCAGCAGATGAAGGAAAGTAATTACCTTTCAATGATCAGGAAGGCGAGGGAGGAAGGTGGAGATCTGGAACGATGAAGAGCGTCGAGAGTTTCACAGAGGGAAGTTAGAGCGTTTTGCAAGCACGAAGAAAGTGATGGAACAGTGGAACGTAATGGGTTTAAGGGTTTTCGAAATGGTTTTGGGAAGCGCTAACGGCAGATGAAGATAGCCGTTGATGAGAGCCACGCGTCGAACGATGCGCGAAGGGTTTGGTGGAGCGTCAGAGCAGCAGAAAGTACTATCGCTTGGAATTATGCGTCAGTGCCACGTAGACCGGTGCTAGCGAAGGCTCTTTCAGTCTTTTCGCTAGACAAGTCTTCGCTTAAGACTGGGGGGCTTGTGTACCGCCCTGGTGGTCGGGTATGATGACGTGGCACCCTGCTACAGTATAGGCGTGTTGACAAGGCGCCAGGTTGGCAGTTAGGAAGGAAGTTGGGAGGCACGTGTAGTCGCCGATTGTTAAGTTGGCGTGTTCCGATCTCCAGCTTACCAGAATAGGCGATCGCCAGGCTGAGGATGAAGTCGCCAGATGCAGACTCAGGCGACCAAGCAGTCGGAGGTCGCCAGAACCAGCACATCGCCGAAGATGAAGGAGAAGCAGATTATGAAGGCGGCCGGCGAGACCACAGGGAAGGTGTATGAAGGCCCTAACTCGCCAGTTTCAGTAGAGATCGCACTCCTGAGTTAGCTATGCACTGGGCAGTACCATGCATAGGTAACTTAGCCAAAATGAGAGTAGAAGCAGCGCCAAGTCAGGGAGCCTCCAGATGATGGCACGTGTACAGTTGGATACGAGCCACGTGTCCAAGTCTGTAACTGCCAGGAGAGAGAAAATCACCAGGTATATAAGAGCTCTTAACGAACTTTCTGAGGTACGCACGTTCAGTTCATACACTTTACGCTTGCGAGTGACAGAGCTGTTGTGAGAGAGAGTTTTTGCACGGTTCTAGTTCTTAGTATTTGGTGATACCGCCACTGACTTGAGCGTCGGAGTGCGATCGGCCGCAGCGGCGCCGTGTCGTTTCTTTGCAGGTTCTTGAAGTAGATCCAGAGGAGGAACGAAGGTGATAAGCGGTGCGCACGTCGATCCTTTGACGAGGCATTCTCCAGCGCTCCGGTCAACAGGCAGGATCAGTAACCTACAAAGCAACCTAGCTAACATCTACATCAAACACACTAAGACTAGGTAGAGATGAGCTTCATCCATCTTCAACACCATGGTTTGATGGAAAAGCTGAAGAAGGAAGAAAGGAAAAAGGTTTAGCAGATGGGGATAAGGTAGAAAGGGGAAGAGAAACCCTACCCACGCGAGAAATCCTGAAAAGAGGGAAGAACGAAGAGATGTGGGGGAAAGGAGAAGAACACAAGAGATGCAGAAATATAAACAATCCCAGGCAGTCATAAGTGCAAAACAGTAAAGGAGAAGAGTCATTGAAAAGGAAAAATCGTACCTTTAGGTGATCGGATGGACGAAGGTTAGGAGTGCGAAGAGAGAATGCAGAGAGAGTTTTTGGAGAAGAAGGTGAACGGTAGAGGGAATATGAAAAGAGCGAATGGATCAGTGCCTTGAGCGCGCGTTTTCAAAAGGTTATAATGTTAACTTGAAAGCGCTAACGACACTCGTCCCCAGCCGTAGGATCGTGCCACGTGTCGAGAGATTAGCACGCAACTTAAAGCGTCACATCTTCAGCGCAGAGAATGTCGCGTCAGACGCTCAGAGAGTGTCACGTCAACTGCTCAAGGGAATGTCACGTCAGCAGGAATGCTACGTGGATGATAGGGCGAGGCCTTAGTCTTTTTGCTGAAACAAGTGTCAGCTCAAGACTGGGGGGCTTGTGTACCGTTCCGTCCCCGGACGTTGACGAAAGTCAAAGTCAAAGTCAACGTATGTTGGACCCCTCAAGGGGGCCCAATGGAAGAAAGTCAACAGGTTGACCGCTTAAGGCGTCGCCAAGATGAGGCGTCGCCAGGTTAGGGCGTTGCCAAGTTAACGCATCTACGGTGTCACCCCTCGATACCCATGGGTAGGAAAGACAGTGGAGGGGGCGACGCCGCGAGAGGCCTCAGTACCTCAGAATAGTAATTAAGAGAAGAGAAAGGTGGCTTCAAGGCCATAGTTCTAGTACCAGTGAGGAGTAACCTGACTTGTGAAGTACCCACGCCACCTCTGGGGGCCCCTGGGACAGATACGACCCATGAGAGGGCCACGCCCAAGGGCGAACCATGTGCATGGTACGAGAGAAAGGCAGATACACTCCCAGGGCAAGTGACTAGAGGTTGGGGCGCATGAGTTGGCACCCAAAAAGTCACCCCTTGCGCCAGATGCACTTCGAAGAAGAAGGACTTACACGATGGAATGTCCCTAAGTTGGGTTACGGCGCTGTGAGGCCCTCCACGTAGAGTAGCGATCAAGTCAAAGGAACACGTGGCAGTAAGCACTGAAACATCAATGTTTTCCTGAAAGTTTGCTAAGGTACGCTTAAATTTAGTTTACGTTTCGAACGTTTTAAAGCACTTTAAACGCTTTAAATGCTTTGAACGTTTTAAACGCGTTGAACGTTTTTATACGCTTTAAATGCGCTTTAAGACGCTTTGAAGGCTGGAGACGTTGAAAAGGGGCTTGAGACGTTTGAAACATAGATCAAACTCAGTTTTACACACACAAACCCTAGTTGTTTTGCTCGCGCACCCACTGTACGCACAGACAATTAGGGAAGAAAGCATTAGTTATCCAGCATTTTTGACCACCTTCAGAGCATCTGTTCACGGTGTTCCGATACAGAGGTGCGTCACCTTTGATGTTTCTCGCTAGCTGACTTGATCGTCGGAGTGCAAACGACCGCGAGGGCGCCCCTTTGTCCACTTCTTTTCAGATACTCACAGACATAGCAGAACGATGGTGCCCTAGCTCGTGAGGACAAGCCACGCGCAAAGACGATCCTGGTCAACCGGCAGGAACACAATCAACTCATACAATTTGTAAGTAAAGAAATTTATACAATATAACAAAGATACTAAATTTATAGAAAATAACAAAATACCAAATCACAAAAAAAAAACATAAATTAAAAAACAGAAATATAATAGTTATAAATATTAATAATGTTTGAACAACCTATATGGTTGTCCACATTAAGTCCAACTTGTACAGTTAGCATATACATTTAGTATGAAGTAGGAATTCATTTTTCTAAATTTTGGAAAATGACAGTGATAGTAAATAAATTGTTATTTTCCATTATGAATGAGAAGTACAAAAAAACCATAGAAAGAAGATTGGGTAAACAATGGATTTAAAATGTAAGAGTTTGAAAAAGACTTTGATAGCTGTCGTTTTGCTGTCAAATTAATATGATTCTAGCGTAGACTTGTCTAACACTAGAGAGATGATAGTATAATTGTGGCCAGATGACCCCAAGTCGTCTCCTAACGAATCCAATAGTAAAATCAGTTGATCAGGGTTTAAAATCTATCTGCAAGCAATAAAAGTTAGCAATAACAATAAAGATGCAAAGGGGGTTTGAGATAGTTGTGCAAAAAATATAAAAGAGATTAAAATAGCAAATAAAAAGCGGTTGATCCCAAGTTCTTCCACCATTGAATTCTTCACAGGTTCTCTAAAGATTAATCTTTTCTCAATCCTCCAACAGAGCTAAACCAGATTGAACATGCGCCGATCTGATTCAACTGAAACTCACTAGTAAAGCATGCGTCTACTAGTTTAATTAATACCCACTTTGTTCCATGCGTATACTCCATGGGAATGCTTACCTCCTCTCTCTTGAATCATGCGCCCAAGAAATTAATTAGAACGATGCAAACTAACTAAGAAACCAAAGTTTAAGACAAGGAAGACTCTCAATCATGCGTTCAAGTACAACCTCTCACAAAAACTAGTTTTCCAGGAGATTAGACAATAAAAACAACTGCTATAAAGACTTAAAATCGAAACTTTTATAGAACAAAACCTCAGAACTCAATGGGAAATTACAAAGGAATCAACCAAAAAGGTTTAGCCTTCCATGCGGAGGCAAAACAAAAGAATTATAAAGAAGAAAAGAAACTAAGAAAACCCTATGAAGCTCTCTCTTTTCTCCTTGATGCTTGTGTCCTTTTATAGGCTTTTCTGCTCCAAGGATCTTGAGAGAATATTGTAGTTTATATTTTGTTAACCGTTTCTAAGTTTCCATCTTTCCAGAATTCTTGTATTTTGCAATTGTTAACCGTTTCTAAGTTTCCATCTTTCCAGAATTCTTGTATTTTGCAGAAGATTTGCTTCCAATTCTGTTTCTGAGATATTGTAGATTTTATTTTCTCTTTCTTCTCCTCAGAATTTGTTTTCTGTTTTGGTTCAAGAAGCAACTTGGACTTTTGCATATTTGGCCAATTCACAAAGGTAGATGCTTCCTCCGGATAATTTACTCTAAAAACACAAAATTAACAATAATAATAGTTAAAGCCCAAATAAACCCAATTATAAGAATATTAATTAAAATAATGAATTTATTTATTATTATAGTCCAATAATCTATGAATAAGGCTAGTGAGTGTGAATAAATATATGCTCATCAGACTTCAAGAGTTAGGTATACGTTTTAATGTGAATTAAGAAACTTTTATGAGGCAACACATCAATCCAATCCAGCATAGGAGAGTGCATGCCTAAAAAATGCACTCTCATGAATAAATAAATATTTTTGTGGTTAAATTCCCCTTCACACATATCCCTATCTAAAAGAATTAACAGAATTCCAAATAAAGAGGGTGCATATTTGAATGCACATTTAAATTCTAAATTAGCAAAAATTACATTTTATAATTAGAATTTTAATTTAATTTATTTTTAATTAGTTAGCGTATACATTTAGTATGAAGTAGGAATACATTTGTCTTAATTTCTGAAAATGACAATGATACTAAATAAATTGATATTTTGCATTATGAATGAGAAGTACAGAAAACCATAAAAATAATATTGGTGCATATTTGAACATATGTGTGCACATTATAAATTCATTTTAATATATGATATTTTTAATTCCAAATTAACAAAAAATATATTTTATAATTAGAATTTTAATTTAGTTTTAATTTAATTTTAATTAGTTAGCATATACATTTAGTATGAAGTAGGAATACGTTTTTCTAAATTTTGGAAAATGACAGTTATAGTAAATAAATTGTTATTTTCCATTATGAATAAGAAGTAAAGAAAACCATAAAAAGAATATTGGTGCATATTTGAACATACATGTGCACATTATAAATTCATTTTAATATATCATTTTTTTAATTCCAATTTAACAAAAATTAAATTTTATAATTACAATTTTAATTTAATTAATTTTTAATTAAATTACATTTTATATTTTCCTGAATGCTTCGATTTATCATACCAGAGAACAACTCCACAATGAACACATTGACCAACATAAAAAAAATCTGAAAATTCATAAAATTATCTTTCTATAATACACATGCTAAAACGTTATACTGAATCATTAGTTATATTAAGATGTACTTTGACCAAGTAATAATAATGTTCTAACCTTGCAATTCAAATTTTGAATATAGTTCGCTTCTAAAATTGTTGTGTATATCATGAGATAAATAAGAAGAATCATATTTATACATGTGAAAGGCCTTAAGACTTACCTGTACTTAAAGGACATGAGGGTTGCCTATTCTCTAAGTCTGATATTGCATTATGTGAAAAATTACACTCTTCTCCATGGTTTGTATATGTTAAGTTTTTCTTTTGGGTTGTATATTGTGGGGTAACAACCATGACAGTTTTCTCTATTGCATTCTCAAATGAACTTTTGTACTCTCTATGTCAGAAACCGTATCCTGTGTGTAGTTTAATCCATATGAAAATGTTGTTAACTTATCCTTTGGCTTGTGGATTCTTGGTTGAAAACCATCTTCATTTTCTTTTGGATTGTGGCCTGATTTGTCACATCTGCAATGTAGTTTTGATTTTAATACATTAGCAGTAAATAATAACCAACAATGAGAACCTCATTTACCTGTTGTTAAAACATAATTTGTTTCTCAATAAGAAATTCTGGTTGTCTGAGGACTTTTTTTGTTGCAATTTTTATCTGGAGTACCTTAAGAAATCAAGTCATCAATAACAAACTTCAATTCTATATTTCAAAAAAAAATGGCATATAAGTTTGGTAGCTTATATATGGCATATTTCAATAAAGTTTAGCAATAACTGGACAAACTATTCATTATAATGTCACCAAAGAAAGAATGTTTGAGCTCAAATCCAATACTACACTTGAAATTTCATTTATTACAACCTATTAATAAATCCATTACATGGGTTAAAGTCATGCACTGCATAACACACTTGAAAGATACAAACAACACATTTGATTATTCACATTAATAATCAAATCTCAAATGATTTATACATGTTTGAAATATTGTATGAACAATCTTCAATCTTATAACAATGTCGTGGAACATTCTGGTTCTCCTCTGCAACTTTGTTATCACAAAACTTTCAGCATACTCTAACAATCTTCATTCATTGAGGATCAAAACATACAAACCTACAAAATAGCAATACACAACTATACAATGGAATACATAACATGTCATATATAATAATAATCATAATATCCTCAAAACATAAAATAGTTATGACATTGTTTTGCATAATATATCAAATCCACTACAATATTACATAAGTAAGCAAATTGCTCTCATATCCTCAAAAGATCAAATGTCACACATAAATTTTAAATAACATTTCACTTCTCAATTTTAACATTTCTTTTGAATGTTTTGAGTGGCAGATTGTCCTCTCCAACTTGCAACAATGGTGGAGATTGTCTCTTGAGTGGAGTCACTATAACACTGTCATTGCATTCACTCCCAAACTTTGTCAACAAATCCTGTTTCAATACACACACTTTTAGAACAAATGTTCTCAAGTAATGCTATTGTCTATTAGAATTTATTTATACCTTTGTGATGTTCTCACAGTAAGCATTTGTTAATGCTAGCTTTCCTTTTCCTTTTTTTCCATCTTGATCATATATCTCCTTATTAAACAAACGAGGATTTAAAAAAATCAGTACTTAATAGACATTTTATATTACAGACATTGTACAGTCAAACATAACTTACCAATGAACTATTATTGTCACTGATGAAACGTTGAATGATGTCTTCATCCACACAATTTTTTAACTCTAAAGGTTTGCTCAAACCTGAAGCCTTTATCCATTTTTGAATCAACCTTAAACAAAACCTTTTTCTCCAATATTTGTGCAAATTCATTTGGAAGATTTCCGTTCTAAAATAAAAATGAAATTCAAATTAATCAATGCACGAGTTATATATGTATGTATATATATATATATATATATATATATATATATATAATTAACATTTAAAGGTGTGCAACAATAACCTTATCATGGCTTTCAAACATTTCAACACATGATTTACTCAGCAGTGAACTTGCTTCTCTGTCAAAAAGCATGAAGGTTGTAGAATCAGTGTCATCTATCACACGAAGTTGCACTTTATACCTGCCATACAAATACAATATGTTCAACACAACACATTAATATTGTACTATAATCAATATTCCAGTAGATATCAATAACATATACTTCAAAACGTGTACCTAAGGGTGACCTTTATTACGTGTTTATTGCATTTTTCACAAAAAAACATTTTGGAGTCGGGGTAAACTGTCTTGTTACAGATGCATGCAGTATACCACCAATCATCATCATCCACAACATGTTTTATAGTTGCAAGAACTATGAATGTATTGACCTGTTTCAATAAAATGTAAAAATAAGTGGAAACAAAAGACAGATAAGAATTTAAAATATATAATGATGTTTACTTCTCTACAATCCTTCAATCCTGCTATGGTGTTCCTGGTGGTGGTCTGATGAAACTCATCTTCAGGAATTTGCTTTGAAGATTCACACAGTTGGCTGAGCCCCTAGGATGGAGACTCCATTGTTTCTAACATCCTTTACCATTAAAAACAAATTATAATACATTAAAAAAAGCTTTTGACCAATATTAAATAATGATATTTCTAAAGTACCTCTTTTTCAACAGTAATGCTTCTTCAGTCAGTACATTATATTCCACTCTTGTGCAATCAATACAGTTCTGAACATAGATGTTGTCTATATAATAAAAAATTAACATGTAAGAAAATTAAGAAATCAAGACTAATAACAAATAATAGAGATAAGATACTTTGATTCATCCAAAATGATACCTCTGAAGAACTTGACTTTGGCAAATTCTATAGATATGACTGCATTGTCTACTTCCCCAGTTGACAGAAATGCATTTAACTTATCTACATAAGTCCCAAAAAGGGTGCATTGAATCCTAAAACTACTCTCACAAAACAACTCACAACTCTGTTACACAATCAGTTTTAAAAAAATGGTGGATAGAAGTTAGAAGATTACCCATCACAATCTATGGAGATGACATTCATTTTGGTAACTTTTCCTTCCTTTGTCAACTCCCGCTCAGTCAGAATTCCAATTATATCTGTGTAAAACACTACTGAAGTTAATAACAGAAAACTTGTATTGAAAAGATACCAAAAACCAGCAAAAAAGTTAATTTAACTAACCCACTAAAAAATCAGTGTCAAAGTCATCGACAAAAAGTAGTGAAAGAGGGGTGTAATGTGGTTTAGTTTGTGGTACCACTTCATTAGCCATTAAAGATACCTTTGTTCCATATTGGAAGTTAATCTTATAAGCATGTTTAGTTATTCTGTAAGATCCTAAATTGGATGCCACACTAAACGATTGGATGGAATACACATGACCTTCAGATATCTGACTCTGGAATTTATATATTAGTGTCCTCCTCACACATGCATGGATTCGTACTCCCTAAAAAAATACATAAGGAAAACATGTTCAAAAGCAACACATATAAAATATATGCATGTCACAAGAGTTTTATGGAAAACTTACTTGTTGATCTTGTAGCACCATCTCTAATGAAAAAAGGGATTTTCTGTTTCGTGAAATCTTGCACACACCATAGCCGTAAGACTCTAACAACCACATTCCATGACTCCTTTGTTGAATTCATGTCATTTAACACATTCATTGTTTGATCTAATTTCAATATAGACATAGTGTATTCCACAAAATAGAGAAAACAATTTTAGTGAGAGAAACACAATGACAGAATAAAATTCAATCTGAATGTATTCATAATGTTGAAGTTCATTTAAATAGAGTCAGCATTACCTAGCTTTCCATGTATATGCTTTCCACATTCAACTTTCCATGTGTCAACTAAATTTTAACACAGTTAAGGTAAACCTAAGACACGACTTTTTTTAGAGCAGACATAAATTAATTATCTTGCAAGAATTCTCCCCTCTAGACAATGAAAGGTACATCACATTGCCTATATACAAAAGCAATTCTGCACATACTTTTTACAGTTTTAGGATGGTTTCTTGTACTTTATACACTATTGAAGAAAAAATTGATCATTGTGCACTGCTCTCATAAACCTCATTCAAACAATGTTATGAATCCAGACAAAATTAGTACCGTTTTAATGATACTTTCCAGAATCCACTTTCTATTTGGCAGCCCAATTTGAACAACGTTTGGGAAAGGCTATGACAGACCTTTTGCTCTACCACCCAGAACTTCATAGGATTGGCAGCTGTGGCAATTGGTTGACTTCATGAAACACACCAGGTTGAATTATACAGATCTGCAAACATTTCTCATAAACCATAAAAAATGTTGAAAATGCAGTCCATGCAGCAAAAAATACTTTTGCACATACTTTTTACAGTTTTGGGAAGGGTTATTCAAGTTTATACATTATTGGAGAAAACATTGATAAATGTGTGTCGTAATACAAACAAACCTCATTGAAACATTGTAATAAATTTTCTCAAAATTGGCGCCACATGAATTTCCACAATCCACTTTATATATTTTTTTTATTAAATTTTACAAATTACAGTTTTTACAAACTTATTTCAAGATAGAGATGGTATAAATGGTGAAACTTTATTCTTGAAGCAATAATCAGGCGCCAAATCTTGATTTCCAAATTTTTTTTTAGAAAAACCATGAAAGCTTTTGCATGTCAGAAAGAAACAATAAAATTAACAGATGAACACATTATAAATGAAAATAAATCACAAATTTAAAAAATAGTAATGGTGAAAAAAGTAAAAAACAGAGAACCATAAGCAACCAAATATGGTGAAAACATATTCATAAACATATCAAAGGTTGCAAACTTTGATCAGAATCAGACAACCAAAGACCAAAAAAATTTGAGAAAAAACATGAAAGTTTTTGCATGTCAAAAAGATACAATAAAATTAACAGATGAAAACATTATAAATGAAAATAAATCACAAATTTAAAAAATAGTAACGATGAAAAAATTAAAAAATAGAGAACCATAAGGAGACAAAGGATGAGAAAACATATTGACAAAGAAAAAAAGAAAGGATGACAGAGAAGATCAAAGTTTGCAACTTTAATAAAAAAACAGAGAACTAAAGACAAAAAACAGTGATAAAAAACATGAGAAAACATATTGACAAAAAAAAAATGAAAGGATGGCAGAGAAGATCAAAGTTCGAAACTTTGATAAAAAGGACAGAGAACAATAAATTTAAGAAAGCTTTTGCATGTTAGAAAGAAAGTTTTTTTTTTTTCAGAAACAGAGAACAAAAGACCACAAAACAATATTCTCCTATCGTTGATGCTACACATTGAAGATCAAATGCAGGCTACACATTAAGCAGCAACGTGTTCTTCAAAATGATATTCAGACACTTCTTCAGATGCAGCCTACACAATAAAGTCTAATAAAAGTCAAAAACAATAACAATGGACAATTTAAATTCAAAAAGAAATTACCTTTGATCAGAAACAGAGAACCAAAGACAAATAAAATTGAGAAAAAACGTGAAAGGATGGCAGAGAAGATCAAAGTTTGCAACTTTGATAAAAAAAAACAGAGAAAACAAAAATAAAAAGAAATTTAAAAAAGCTTTTGCATGTGAGAAAGAAAGCTTTTTTATCAGAAACAGAGAACCAAAGAGACCAAAGTGATAAAAAACATGAGAAAACATATTAACAAAACAAAAAAATGAAACGATGGCAGAGAAGATCAAAGTTCGAAACTTTGATAAAAAGAACAGAGAATAATAAATTTAAGAAAGCTTTTGCATGTTAGAAAGAAAGTTTTTTTTTTCAGAAACAGAGAATCAAAGACCAAAAAACAATATTCTCCTATCTTTGATCCTACACATTGAAGATCAAATGCAGGCTACACATTAAGCAGCAACGTGTTCTTCAAACTGATATTCAGACACTTCTTCAAATGCAGCCTACACAATAAAGTCTAATAAAATTAAAAAACAATAACAATAGACAATTCAAATTCAAAAAGAAATTACCTTTGATCAGAAACAAAGAACCAAAGACAAATAAAATTGAGAAAAAGCATGAAAGGATGGCAGAGAAGATCAAAGTTTGCAACTTTGATAAAAGAACAAAGAACAAAAACAAACATAAATTTAAGAAAGCTTTTGCATGTTAGAAAGAAAGTTTTTTTTATCAGAAAAAGAGAACAAAGGACCAAAAAATCATGAAAATAAAGCATGAGAAAACATATTGACAAAAGGATGGCAGAGAAGATCAAAGTTTGCAACTTTGATAAAAAAACAGAGAACAAAAACAGTAATGAATACAACCTGAACAGTTGAGTTGCAGCGCCTGTTTGAATGCATGGAGGAACTGTTTGCCATCTTTGAACTAACAGTAATGATGAAAAACAAAGACATTGAATAAGTTGGATAAGATGAACAAAAAGCGAAAAATGAGAAATACGATGAACATATGAACAAATCAAAAGAACAAAATATCAGAAAGGCAAAAATAAAGAGCAATGAAAAGGCTTACAACCCTAGAACACGAACTCAACCCCAGTGAAAAATACACGGTATATATAGTGAAAAATAATGGTGTTTTGGGAAAAAAAAGCTTTCAAATACGACATCTCTGAAGTTGCCAAATTGGTGAAAAGGAGTAAAGGATAGTAATTAGGTTTCAGAGATACAGAGAATGGGGAAAGCAGAAATTCAAATTCAAATTCAAAACATTACCTGAAGGGTGCTCTGTCATTGTTCTGCACAACTGCTGGAATCGGCATTTGCAGAGCCATACACGCTTCTGGAAAAGCCATTGCTAGGCACACAGAAAACACATTCTCAAAAACCCTAATTTTTCCTCCACCTATAGATATTGGGTTTGTTCACTCATTTTGGCCCAGCAGATCCATGGGCTCGTGACTCGTTTTCTTCCCAAGCCTCACAATCTGCCACGTGTAATGTTTTCTTCTTTTGGTAATTTTTTTTTGTTTTTTTTTTTCAAAAAATCGTGAGAGTGACACGTGGAGAAACTTGCCTGTTTGTGCTCCCTCAAATGTTATAAGTATAGATTTTCCCCCTTCGCTCTCATTCGTCCATTCATTCTCCTTCTTTCTCCACTTTCTTTTGGTAATGCTGCGTTGCTGAAGATAAATTGGTGGAATCTGAAGTAAAAGAGGAGTAATACAAACTTTATATTATGATTTTATAATCACAATAAAAATTTTATATTATACATTCCGATAGATATTAAATTTGTACTGGACAGAGCACTCAAGGCTCTTGTTGGGTTAGTAAGGTGGGCCATGTGAGTGAACCCAGTTTGGTTGGTAAGCCCGTTAAGGCGTAGTTAAAATAACCTTTTTATACGTTGGTATAAGGCTACTAGCAAAAGGTATTTTCGAATATAGGGATACGTAAGTATAGTACATGTGGTGTCTAGATCAAGTAAATGTTTCTTTTAACCTAAGTATGTGTGTTATAGTGGTTAAGTTGCATGCATGGTAAAAGATAACATTGCATCGTGAGAAGGGTGCCCACATAAGCAAAATATCTCCCTATTGTTGGGCCTAAGATGGTGTCCTGCTGGCAGGTGGTTATTATGTTATTATTTTATGCTCTCTTTAGAGATAAGATTCTGATTCCTTTCTGTTGTAGCACCTAGAGAGAAGGCGCCCGTAAACAAAATGTTTTTCTGTTGAGTAAGATTTCAGTTGAGATTAGATTCAATGAAAGAAAGTTGTTATAAACTATAAAAGGGGCTTGAGACTCCAGGTAAAGGGACGTTGTTTTTGGGACTGAAACTGAATACTTCTTAAATTCTAGTAAGCCCTTACTGACTTGATCGTCGGATTGTAATCAACAGGTAGGAACCCTCTGTTTCAACGGAGTCGAGTTCCAGTGCAACAAGACGTACAACAGGTTACAGAAAAGGCAGACCAGGCTAGAGCTTGTCGCCGAGGTCAACCGACGAGGTTTGATTCCATCAACTCTTGTGTCTGTTAATTTTACTAGCGCAAGTTCTTGGATTTTGGATACCCGCGCCACGGATCACATTGTTTCCCACATGTTTCTTTTAACTGAATCCAAATCTTCTAATATTATAAGCGTCAATTTACCGAATGGTGCTACGACTGAAGTCACACACACTGTCACGGTTATTTTTAATCCCAAACTCACACTTAAAAATGTCCTATGTGTCCCATCTTTTAACTTGAACTTGGTTTTAGACAACAAACTCACAAAGGACCTAAATTTCTGCATTATATTCTTTCCTGAATTTTGTATTTTGCAAGACTTGGTTCCGGGGAAGATGATTGGCTTGGATAGACAGTGTGGTGGTTTATACTACATGCATCCATCAAAGAATAAATTAGCTATTTTCCATGACTCTCAGTCGTCCAACTTATGGCATTTACACCTGGGTCATCCCACTTTTTCTCGTTTTAAATTAAGGTCACATTTACTCCCTGATCATCCTAAAGAACTAAGAAATAATTCTACAATTTGTCCAAAGGATAAGCAGACACGCCTACCTTCTCCCAAAATCTCAATAACCACAAAATTTCCTTTTTTCTCTTTTACATTTTAATGACTAGGGTCCTTAGAAAATTCCTACACACATTGGTTTGCATTACTTTCTTACAATTGTTGATGTTTTTTCTCGTTGCACATGGATTTTTCTCATGCATCATAAATCAGAGACACAAATTTTATTGACTAATTTCATACAATTCGTCAAAACTCAATTTAAAACAAATGTTCAAATGATAAGAGTGGATAATGGCACAAAATGTATTTCTCTTCCCAGTTTTCTTGAAAAATAAAGGAATCGAGCTCCAAAATTCTTGCATTCACACTCCACAACAAAATGACGTTGTTGAACGAACACATCGACACATTTTGAATGTTGCTCATTCTCTTATGTTTCAATTAAATGTCCCACTTGAATTTTGGGGAAAATGTGTCTTAACTGTAGTTTACCTCATAAACCGAATTCCAACACCATTGTTATCCAACAAATCTCCATTTGAGGTTTTATATATCGCCCTCCTTCTCTTGCATATTTACGGGTCCTTGGTTGTGAATGTTACACGATTAATGTTCACCCTAAACAAAAATTTGACCCTCGTGCATTTATTTGTGTCTTCATGGAGTATCCACATGGACAAAAAAGGTATAAAATTTTTTATTTACAAACCAAAAAAATATCCATCAGCCGTGACGTATATTTTCAAGAAAATATTTTCCATTTTCATTCCATATCTTTTCTGTTTCCTCAAAATTCATCACCATATTTTCCTCTACCTCACAACATTTCCTTTGATACACTGATTCAACTGATATCCTCTCCTGATTTTTCTCTCAATTCCACGCTTCCCTTACTTGATCATAATCTTGAATCACATACACCTTCCTCTGATGTCACTATTCCAGAATCCTCATCCCCTGAAACAACCATACCATCCTCATCTCATTCTTCATTGCCTACTTTGTCTTCTTCCTCACCTTCCGTGACGTTAGAACCCTCCAATCCGTCACCAATTTCGACCCTCGATGAACCTCCTCTCCACCGTTCCACTCGTCATATTCAACCTCCTACATGGCAAAAAGACTACGACATGTCTTCTCACATTAATCATTCTTTGATGTTATCAAGTTCTCGTAAAGGTACAAGGTATCCCCTTTCTTCTCATTTGTCTGTTTTTCATTTTTCTCCTCATCATTGTGCCTTTTTAGCTTAAGAGCATAAAAAGAACCATCTTCCTTTGAGCAAGTTGACAGTAATCCATTTTGGCGCCAAGCCATGTTTGTTGAACTTCAAGCTCTAAAACGCAACAACACATGCCATATGATTTCTCTTCCACTGGGGGCACAAACCAATCGAATGTCGTTGGGTATATAAAATAAAGTATAATTCTGATGGGACCATTGAATGATATAAAGCTCGTTTGGTCGCCAAGGGCTTCACCCAAGTTGAAGGTATAAACTATAAGGAAACTTTTTCTTCTACTGCCAAGCTCACCACTATTCATTGTTTATTAACTGTTGTTGCTTCCCGCAACTGGTATACCCATCAACTTGATGTGCACAATGCATTCCTTCATGGGACATTACAAGAAGAGGTGTATATGACTCCACCTCCTGGTCTTCGCCGGCAGGGGAGGATGTCGGCTTCACAAATTTATTTATGGTTTAAAACAAGCATCATGAAATTGGTTTCAACTTTTGCAACTACCGTGAAATCTACTGGTTACATACAACCAAAGGCAAATTATTCACTTTTTACTAAATATCAAGGTAAAAAGTTTATTGCTATTCTCATTTACATTGATGACATCCTGTAGATTGGTAATGATTTACAAGAAATCAAGTTGCTCAAAAGTCATATGATCAAGCATTTTCTTATTAAAAACCTCGATGAATTGAAATATTTTCTAAGGATAGAATTCTCTCGTTCCAAAATAGAGATATTTATGTCTCAAAGAAAATATGCATTGGATATTTTACAAGACATAGGATTATCAGGTGTGAAAACAGACAAAATTCCAATGGACCAAAACTTGAAACTGACAGATGAAGATGGTGAAATACTTCATGATCCGAGCAAGTATCGGAGACTGGTTGGAAGATTAATATACTTGACCGTTACCAGACCTGACATAGTATATTCAGTATGTACCCTTAGTCAATTCATGAACACACCTCGAAAGCCATATTGGGAAGTAGCATTGCGGGTTCGCAGATATATTAAAGGGATGCCAGGTCAATGACCTTTTCTACCATCTGAAAATAATTTAACTCTTAATGCATATTGTGATTCAGATTGAGGAGGATGTCGTACTACAAGTGATTCAGATTGAGGAGGATGTCGTACTACAAGACGTTCTGTTACTGGTTACTGTGTTTTTCTCAGATCATCACTTATCTCTTGGGAATCGAAGAAACAAACAAATGTCTCACATTCGTTGGTAGAAGTAGAATACAGAGCAATGACAAATACTTGTCTGGAAATAGCTTGGTTGAGATATATACTTTGGGATTTGAAGGTTGAATTGCACAAACAGACTTCGTTATTTTGTGATAATCCAACAGCTTTACATATTCCAGCTAATCCAGTTTTTCATGAACGTACAAACACATGAGATTGATTGTCACATAGTTTGGGAAAAACATCAAGCAAGTGAGATTCATCTATGTTATGTTTCTACAAAGATGCAGTTGGCATACATTTTTATGAAAGTGCTTGGCAGAGAGCAATTGAAGTTTTTATAAGCAAGTTGGGAGTTCTTGATTTGCACTCTCCAATGATAAATATTAAGAAATATATAAGTTATAATGTGATATTATTAGTCATTATATGACTTAATTAGTTATTAAGAAAATTATATATCAATTATCATATGATATACTTAGTTATTATGTGACATAATTAATTGATTGGATAGATATAATTAAGTTTTATATTCTGTTCAGTAGTTACAAATAACCCCCTAAACCCTAATAAATTACGAATTAATTCATTACAAATACATTGTTTCTATATGTCTTACCAAGATATCATCGTCAACCAGGAATAAATAAAACAAAAATTATAAGCATTTTAACAATACAATTGTTTACATTATGATGAGTTATTAAATTAGCAAATTTAAATAGTTATACATACAAACTATGAGTTTGGGAACGAAAATTTTGCTGCTAAAAAAAGTATTATGCAAAATTATTAATGATTTTTTTTTCTCTAGTTTTTTTTCTAGAAAAGTATACATTAATAACCAACCCTTTTTATGAACAATAATATGACAAATCTATTTTAATAATAAAACATTATATTGAAGTGAATTTCTTATTAACTTTGATATAAACATTTTATGTACTTAAAATAAAGTGGTGGGTGTTAAGTAACTTTTTTATTGATATAGTAAGTGTATAGTTAGAGCAGAAAATGTTTATAATGAAAAGGTGAAATAAGTGTTTCTAAACCATACAACTATCCATCCCCTTTCGCGTCGACAGATCTCTTCATTCTCCGTCGTCTTCCGTCTCAGCCAAGCCCAAAGCTGAAACGCACTATTGCATCAGTTAACACAAAAGAAACATATACTAAATTGAATTTAGGTAATGAAAACATCTTTTTTTTATGAAAAAAAAATCATACTATTTTTTATTTATTTATTATGAAAAATATAATACTCTATTTTTATTTTAATATGTTCTTATTGGGTTTTGCGTATAGGTCGTTCGAGGTGGTGAATCCAAGTTGTCAGTGTTAAAAACTAGACTTTAAGTTTATCTAAACCTCATAAAATCGGTTCATAAGGTGAGGTTTGAACCCATTTACATATTATGAAATGTTTTAATCTCTACTCGATGTAGGATCTCCAACACATCCCCTTCACGCCGAGGTTACCAACTCATGTATGAGACTATATATTGTGGGTGGTTCGATAACGGGTGGCTGATAAGCCCAACAAACACTACTCTAAATGGCTCTGATACAATGTTAAGAAGTGGACTTTAAGCCTAACTCAACCTCATAATATTGGCTTATAAGGTGAGATTTGAACCCACTTATATATTATGAAATGTCATAATCTCTGGTTGATGTGGGTTTTCCAACACACACACACCTCATGTCGAAGCTACCAACTCGAGCGTGAGACTATATATTATGGGTGGTCCGATAACAGGTGGTCTGATAAGCCCAACAAACATTGCTCTAAATGGCTATGATACCATGTTAAGAAGTGGACTTTAAGCCTAACTCAACCTCATAAAACTGGCTTATAGGGTGAAGTTTGAACCCACTTATATATTATGAAATGTCCTAATCTCTAGTCGATGTGGGATCTCCAACACACACCCTCATGCTGAGGCTACCAACTCGTATGTGAGACTATAAATTATGGGTGGTCCGATAACAGGTGACTTGATAAGCCCAAGAAACACTACTCTATGTGCCTCTGATACCATGTTAAGAAGTAGACTTTAAGCTTAACTCAACCTTATAAAATTGGCTTATAAGGTGAGGTTTGCACCCACTTATATATTATGAAATGTCATAATCTCTACTCGATGTGGTGTTTTGAAATATTGTCGAGCTTTACATGATTAGATTTGGTTAACTAAACAATCAATTATAAACGGATAACTAAGAATTGGGTAATGCATTGTAATCAGCTAACTTTGAGCCAACTAATTTGAACTTAAATAAATATTGGTTAACTTTGAACGAATAGTGATTGGTTAACTTTGAACTGAGTGACGTATTATAATTGACTAACTTTGAGTGAACTGATTTGAACATAATAAATATTGGTTAACTCTGAACTAGGGGTGGCAATGCGGGCTGACTCGCCCCGCACTTGGCCCGCCCTGCATAGAATTTGCGGGCTGATTTTTCTAACCGCCCCGCATAAGGGTTGGCTCGTGGGCCTGCGTGTCAGTGCGCATAAGAGATATTTAAAAAAATAATAATTTATTTTTTATCTAGATGCATTAGGTAAATGGTCTCATAGTATTATTTTCATGAAATATGCATAGTAAGATTTTATTAAAAATTTCGGAATGTAAAATATAAGGTTTCATGAAGAAAATATAGGGGTGTAAATTATTTTTTTTATACATTTTAAAGTTAAGCGGGTTATATGGGCCAACCCGCCCCGCCCCGCACTTGTCCCGCGCGGGCTGCGGGTTATGCGGGGCGGGTCTAAGCGGGCCAGCAGGTTGAAATAAGCAACCCGCCCTCCCCCACTTTACCACCCCTACTTTGTGTTAGAATATATGGCCTTACACAAGAGGGGGGTGGGGTGAATTGTTGAAGAGGGATTTTTGTAAACTTTGAAGGTATAATGAAAATCAATGCTGAATTACAGAGAAAAGAATCAAGGAAACAAATACCCAAAATTGTTTTAAGATGATATCAGAAAAACAATCGGTTGTTTTGTCGAAACAATCGGTTGTTTTTATCAGCAGTTAATAAAAACAACTTAAAACAAATATATGTGAGATCAAGGAAAGAGAGAATCACACAAACAGATTTATACTGGTTCACTCTTACACCAAGAGCTACATCCAGTCCCCAGAAACCACTGGGTAATCCACTATGCAATCAAAACCAGATTACACACATCACACACCAAAGTAGTGACCTTGAACCCCTCAAGAAACACACTACCTTTGTAAAACCTGGATCACTATGAATGATTTCATCAAACACCACATGGACAGACTCCTCCACAGTTATAAGCCATCAACAACACCAGATCAGACTCTTTATTCTTGAAGTTTCTTTACATAGGTCATGAATTTTGACTTGTCATGAATATGAGTAAGGTGCTCTTGAACCATAATAAGAAGCATCACTTTGATTTGTCTTCAACATAGCACCTGTACTTGAAAAGTCCTGTAACGCAGAATTGATGCATATACAAAGCAAGTATAGCAGCAAGATAACAAGACACACACAAACCAGTTTTCTACATATACAACATTAGCAGAAAAACCAGAAAAATTGAAGTAATCAAGTGCTTTCAAGTGCAAAGAACAACAACATAATGCATCAGTTTTAAAGCTACCTTATACAACCAAATCAAGCATAAACAGCTCCCCCTATTTTCTCTCACAAATAGCAAATGAGAAGGGTTGTACAAAGCAGAAATCAGAATGACAATATAGTAGACCAGCAGTACAAACAAGTTTGACATTTCAAGAAATAGAAAATGATATAGAGCTTTCAAGAAAACAAGTGGATATAATCTTTTATTATCAAATTCTGAGGCACACTCAATGTATATTTGTCCAAAAACAAGATTTGAAAAAGAGGAATGGTTTACTCATGCATAAGCAAACTTGGCAGCATTATACAAAGGTGCCAGAGGAAAAACAATCGGTTGTTTCGTGAAAACAATCGGTTGTTTTTCCGTGATAGCAATTTAAGCATTTCACAGATTCAGAATTGACAGGTAAAGATGAATCAGAAGGATAGAATTCATATTCACATTACATAGATGAAAGATAAAGACATCAATCAATATTTTTCATACTATAGAATTAAAGAAAAATTCAAGAGAAGAAAATAAAAACAAGGAAAGTCTTATCCTTTTGACAATGTAGTTCTTTCAATGAGTCATTGTCCATAATCAAGTAACTTCTCTTGGCCTTCAAGAAAACTAGGTTTTGTACTCAACAGTAATTGGAAGTCCAGAAAGAATCTTTTCCCTTTAGCAGTCATTCTTCAAGTCCAAAGATAATTCTTGGCTGCCAAAGATCCCTACAAGAAAAGATTAAGAAGCAAGATTTGGTCCGCTTATAAATTTGGGTCCAATGATGTTAGTAGGAGCCTTAGGAACCTTAGAAACCTTAGAAACCCATTTCAAAATACCTTTGGGAACATAAAACCTTCTTACTCTGCAGAATCTAATAGTGTGGCCCCTTTTCATGCAGTAATGACAAAATTCAACCAGTTGTTTCGATAAAACAACAGGTTGTTTTTCAAAGAAACTTGAAAAGGGTTTTGAAACAGATTTGTTATTGCTGTTTGGATTAAACCCCAACCCAGCCTTGCCAAAAACACATTTTTGAGTAGCAAGAACAGTTTCAAGATTGGATTGGCCTTTGGAAAACTTGTCCATGGTTTTTAAAAGGTAGTGGACTTTCTTTTCAAGTGATTCACAATTTTCACAAAAGCTAGAATCACACTTGCAAGAAGAGTTTTTGTAAATCATTTCAAAATCTGTTTTTGAATGGTTCAACTCTTCTTCCAAAGTCTTGACTCTATTTTCCAACGAGTTGTTTAAACCTTTCAACCGTTTATTTAAAAGGGCCAACCTATTAGCTTTCTTATGAGTTTCATTAAAGGTTTGAAAAAGTTGACTATAATTTTCAGCATTTAAAGAAGTACAAGAACTTACACTACTTGCATCATCTTCTTCTTTGGCCATCAAACAAAGATTGGCTTCTTTTTTATTTTGCTTTCTTTTCCTTCTCTCTTGACTTGATTCAGATTCTCTTTTGTCATAAGACAAACCTCCTTTCTAGATTCTGAAGAGAAAGATTCAACAGAAGATTCTTCTTTGTCCATCAAGGCACTCCTTGGATTCTTGTGATACTCTTCAAGGGTATTCCACATTTCTTTTGCAGAACTACATTATGAAACCTTGAGCAATTCATTAGAATCAAGTGCAGATACAATGATGTTCATAGCTACACAATCAAGATGTTCTCTTTCAGAAGAAACATTTTCAGATATAGGCATGAGATAGTTATTTGTAATAACATTCCAGATTTTTCTATCTATAGATTCAACAAAGAATTTCATTATAACCTTCCATAATTGATTATTCAGTCCACAAAACAGAGGTAGCCTGTTAAATGAGGCACCCTCCCCAAAAGGTAGTTTTTCAGCCATAGAAAAAAGATTTAGGATCGAAAACTTGAATAACTTTCAAGAACTTAGCTCTTGATGTCAATTGTTAGAATATATGGCCTTAAACGAGAGGGGGGGTGAATTGTTTAAGAGGGATTTTCGCAAACTTTGAAAGTATAATGAAAATCAATGCTGAATTACAAAGAAAAGAATCAAGGAAACAAATACCCAAAATTGTTTTAAAATGATATCAGAAAAACAATCGGTTGTTTTTATCAGCAGTTAATAAAAACAACTTAAAACTGATATATGTGAGATTAGGGAAAGAGAGAATCACACAAACAGATTTATACTGGTTCACTCTTACACCAAGAGCTACATTCAGTCCCCAGAAACCACTAGGTAATCCACTATGCAATCAAAACCAGATTACACACATCACACACCAAAGTAGTGACCTTGAACCCCTCAAGAAACACACTACCTTTGGCAAACCACACCAAGAATGTTGATCTTGAACACCTCAAGAACACACAACACTCCTTAGCAACACAACTACAGAAATACAATAATCAAGGAAGAAGGGAATATAATACACATGGGTATTACAAAGCTTAAAGTTCAGAATTACAACTCAATCCTATTCCACACACTTAAGAATGATCCAAAGCTCTTTCAAATCTTGGAAAAACTGTTTTGATAAACTCTTTCTCTAACTCCAAGATTAGGAGCGTAAAACCATCTTTATATAGACCCACCAAGTGGTCAAAAGCATTTAATAAAGGAGCCAAGTTAGTTAGGATCATTTAAAACATATTAAAACCACTTAACAGAATTTTGTTAAGGTTTACAGGAAAACAATCGATTGTTTTGTCGAAACAATCGATTGATTTGGTTTGACAGCAAAGTCAACTAAGTCAAACAGCTTTCAACCTTTTTCAAAAACTACTAAGGTAAAACAGCCTGTTGAAATTTTGACAGCTTTTTAGAAAACACATCTTTTCAAAAGGTTAAAGATTCAAATGAACTTGGATCATCTTAAGGAGTGAATTAATAAGTTTCAAACAACTAGAAAACACACACACACACCCAGCAGCAAGGTCTTCAACCTTTCCTCTTGGATTTGGAGACATCAAAGCATCTTGTTCAACACTTTGAATCAATAATGATCGATTAACTTTGAACCGAGTGTATATATTTAAATTTGAACATGTAATTATAGAAAATAAACTTTTATTTTTATTTATTCAAGAAAGTGTCTCATTAAAACCTTACTCGTCAAAACCCCTTTACGAAAAAAATCCGAGTTATGGAAAAAAAGTACACTATCATTGTTAAGAGGTTTACAATGGACTTTAACTAAAATAAATCTTAAGATTAGTAGCATTCCTTGTGTAAGATATCAATTTACCGCTCAAATCTTCTAACTTGTATGAACCATTTTGGAGAGAATTAACAATTCGGTATGGGTCATCCCAATTAAGGGCTAGCTTGCCCTTCTTTTTGTCTCTTCGTACATCGTCGAACTTGTGCCACACATGGTTTCCCTTGTGGAAGTTTCATTCTTGCACTCTAATGTTGTACCATCGAGCCACTCTAGATCTCTTGTATCATGCCTATTCCTAGATCTATTTTATCGTGTCGAGTTCACCTCGAATGTTTGTATCATTATGCTGCTTGTCATGAACTTGTCTTCTCCAAGAGATTTCGCCGAGCTCGATAGGAATCATGACATTTTCTCCATACATCAAACGAAAGGGAGTTTCATTTGTGGATGATTGAGGCATGCAATTATATCCCCATAAAATACTTGGGATCTCTTCTGCCCATAGCTCCTTTGTTTGACCAATATTTTTTTTCAACTCATTTAATATCACATTTTGGCGATTTTAGCTTGTCCATTGATTTGGAGATGCTCAACGAAAGTAACTCGGTGTTTGATACTAAGTTGTTGTAAAAATTGTTCATAACCTTTATTAGTGGATTGTCGCCTATCATCGGTAACAATACAATTTGATAATTCATGTTTACATATGATATTCTTCCAAGAGATCTTTTGCACTTGTTGAGATGTGATAGTCACCAAAGGTTTTGCTTCTATACACCTAGTAAAATAGTCAATGGCGACTATGAGAAACTTCACATGTTCTTTAGCCATTGGGAAATGGTAGACTATATCCATTCTCCAAGTAGTGAACGACCAAGGTGTGATGATGGAGTGAAGCTCTTTAGGTGGTAATGTGTAAATGGGCCCGAATTTTTGGCATTCTTGGCACTCTTGTATAAAAGAATGAACATCTTTTCTAAGTATTGGGCAATAGTACCTTGCTCGTAATACTCTTGATGCCATAAACCGAGCTTTATGCACTCCACATATGTCTGAATGCAACTCTACCATGAGATACTCTACTTGATCATTATCTAGACATTTAAGCAAAGGTAATGAGAATCCTCTCCTAAATAGGTCACTATTGCACATGGTGTAGAATAAAGCTTGTCATCTTAATTTTCTTGCTTCATTGGAGTTACTCAAGAGCACTTCTTTGGTGAGGTAACTAATGATTGGCGTTATCCAAATGGTATTTCCTGTCGTAATATGTAAGACATCATCATAGTCCCAACTTGGCGTATTTAATGTGTCTTGAATCAGAGTTCGATATTGCTCTGCTTTCTTTGTATTGACGAGCTCGGACAAAACATTAGCTGAGTCGTTAGAAGCTTGGGAAACATTGATAGCCTTAAACTTGTCAAAACGAATAATTAAATTCTTCAAAATATGATAGTACTTTTAGAATAAAGGCTCATTGGCTTGATAATCTCCATTAATCTTACTTGTCACCAATTGAGAGTCATTATGACATTTGAGCTTTTTTACCCTCATTTCATGTGCAAGCTTCAATCTTGCAACTAAGGCCTCGTACTTGACTTGATTGTTCAAAATTGAATCAAATGGCCTACTCAAGTGTAATTTGGTGTGATCCCTTGAGTATAATTCCAACTCCACTACCTTTTTTGTTGGATGAACCAACAACATTCAAGGTTCACCATTCATGTTTCTCTTCGCTTTGAGGGAACTCAACAATTAAGTTGGCCAAAAACTTTGCTCTCATTGGTTCTCGGCCTTTTAATACATACTCGAAGAGTCAATCATCACATCCAAGATATTTTTCACTTTGAAGTTTAGAGTTTCGTCATAGGTTTGTCCTTAAAAGGTGCCTTAGAGGGTTAAAGGATGAATGTGTATTTAAATTTCCCTTGCTTGTCCTCGACTCCTAAATGATATGAGACTATTGAACGTACCGGAATAAGCCCCTCATACGCAAATGTTTCGACCTCAAGTTCGTTAAGATGACATCACTGTGATTAATCATCACATCCGATGTATTGTCCTCCTTGGAGCTCAGAGTTTCATCATGATTTTGTCCTTAAAAGGCCCCTCAGAGAATTAAAGGAGATATGTTTATTTAAATTGCTCTTGACCCCCAATTAAGAATTAAGGAATGTGAGTTCGTCTTAAATTGTCTTTGACCTCGATTCCTAAGTGATGTGAGACTATTGGACGTATCAGAACAAGATCTCCAATTAAGAGTTAAGAAATATAAGTTTGTGTTTGAAACATTATTTCAAACCCCATTATAAACACATTCTTATCGAATTTTGTGTTTAGGGCGTCCAAAATAGTAAAACCAAATTGTTAATTTTTTATAAAATATTTTATTCATAAAATAAAGCAACATGACACCCAACCATGATTATAACTATGAACATTATACCTTCAATTAATGTGTAACAAATTAACAATTTAGGTAACTTTAACCAGAATAATTACTATGGAAAAAACTAGTTAAATTATTGTACCTAATCGATTTACTCTTTTATAAAGCATTTAATTTCGAAACTATACTATCAATATTTTTTTATTGATATTTAATTTTAATCTATATTTTTATACTTAAGTTATTTAATAAAATATCTCATAATTTCATATTTAATAAAATCAAATTCTATTGTACTCAATTATTTATAACATATATATATATATATATTATTTACTATATTACAATTACCACTACAAGAAAAATTTTAAATAAAAATCAATTTTAGAAACAAAAAATAATTAGTTGCTATAGTGACTAAATTAGAGACCATTTTAGGGACTAAATAAATTTTTGGTTTCTAAATTAGTTTCTATTATTGTTAAATGGTTTCTAAATTGGTATCTAATTAGCCACCAAGGTTTTTGCTACCAAATTTAGAAACTATTTAACAATAATAGAAACTAATTTAGAAACCAATTTTTTTTAGTTTCTAAAATGGTCTCTAATTTAGTTACTATTATAACTAATTATTTTGATATCTAGAAATTGATTTCTATTAGATGATTTTGTTGTAATTGGATGATTTTGTTGTAGTGTACACATTTTATATATATATATATATATATATATATATATATATAATATTCACTCTAATTAAGAAATCTAAACACTACACAAATCTCAAAACTCTAATTAACAAATTTAAGAATATCATAATTACTTACATCTCAACTTTATTAACCAACTATTTAAAAAAAATCAATTTTATTTCTTAATCATTATAAAAAAAAGAATTCATAAACTTTTAATAACTTTGTAAATATAAAATAATTTTCTTTTACACTCCCATAGTTATAAAAACTTCTATTTTATGTTTTTGGTTTACGAAAATTTACTTTCGAAATCTAAAATTAATTTTTACATAAAAAAATTTAACAAAAAATAATTTATAAATTTCACAATATGAACAAATAAGTGCAATCTAATTCTGTTTTTTTTTAAATTACACAGTTAAAAAAAATTTAGATTTTATTGTATAATTTAGAATTTATTTTTTGCAAGAAGAAAACTTCTAAATTACACTTTATATTACATAATACAACCAACATATAAACAAAAGTGACTGAAAAAAAAAAACCACAAAGAAATGAGGTTGATGACATGTAAGGGAAAGGCGACGGCAAAGTGACAATTTTGTATTTTAATCATCCCATGAATTTATAAACTGAGTATTTTCGGATTTTGAAAATTTTGTTGGGTGTAAGTTTAAAATGTAGGAAGTCTTCGCCTTGAAACTATGATGATAGAGAAAGATATGATCAATAAGGACTTCTTCCTGCACCTTCATATATTTTTTTCTCATCTCTATAAATTTTTTTATTTTTCAAATATGTCCTTATGTAAATAATTGGAAAACTTACAGATATTTGGAAGATAAAGTCTTTCAAATTATTAAGGGTAAAATGAAAATTTCACGTTAGATGTTTGGAGAATCAACCTGAAAAGTATGGGGTGCAGAAAGCAATCCCATGCTTAGTGTTTACGTCTGCCACGTAGGACGCCCACGTGATCTGCACGTGTGGTTGATTTTCCTCTTTCCCTTATTAAAACCCCCCACCGTCTCTTTCCTCTAAGAAATTTGATTCCGCAGTCGTCAAGCTTCCATTGTCTACTGTTGCGTTGCTCCTGATTTTGCTTTCCATCGGAATGGTTCGTTCCCTCTTCTTCTCTTCTGTTTGCCCTTTTTCTCTCTCTAATATCATGTTACTTTCCTTTTCTTTCTTTGATTCTGGGTCTATTTTACTTTCACACTTTCTCCCCCGCGCCCAAATTCTTCTTATGTTTTCATTCCTAGTTTTCCCATCAACCGAGATCAATTTTGATGCTTCAAAATTTTTCATTCCAGTGCGGGAATACTTGAAATTCTGCCTTCATCTTCTTCTATTTTTATTTTTTTCATTTCTCTTTCATGCTAAATTATTTTGTTATCTTAGTGCATGTGGGGACAGAAAGATGTGGACATCTTTAACTTGCAACGTTTTAAATGGAAGTTTGGATTATTGCAGGATAGTGCAAAGACGCATGGTGCTGTTCTGGCTTGCACAGATGGAGCAGTTCTTTCCGTCAATCAAGCGCTTGAGGCAATTAGAGAACTTGGCATTGAAGGGGTTCAGCAATCGGATCCTCTAGTTATTACATCTGCCTCTCTCTTAAGTAATTATCTTCATTCTTCATTCTTTGTTTGCATATCTGTATTGCACCCCTTCTGTTTAATAACTTATACTGATTTCGCTTAGAATATGTCTTATGCCTTTTCTTTTATGAACTTGCGGGTAAGCACTCGGCACTTATAGGTCAAATGCAACTGTGGTACACCAAAGTGAACCGTTTTATTGAATCAGTTTTAAATCCGAAGAGTTTACAATTTATGGCTTTAATTACCCATTTGATCCTGTAGTTGCAAAAAAAACTACTGGCATTTCTGAGGAATAGCTCTGAATTGATGGGTGTTCAGATTGTGCCTGTCCTCTCAGATGAAAAAATCAGTTTCCTTTGTAGGCTCATTGAATGCCCATATCTTTCTGAAGTGGTTCTTGCTGTTCAAGCACGGCAACATCTAAATACTTTACAAGAGTAACAATTTCAAGCCATCAATGAAGTTAACAGAGCCTTGTTTAATGTTATAATACAGCTTGATTGTCATTATAATAAAGTTTATTGTTTATTAAAATATATAAACATATATTGAAATGCTTTTAGGTTAGACTTTTACAACTCAAAATATGCTAACAGCAAAGATATTAAGAACCAGCCTCCAAGTATAATCAGATAAAAACCAAAAAGACAATGATTCTTATTTCAAAGAGAACAATCCCCCATTTTGTCAAAATGAGGGTGAGTTATGCCAGTTTATTATCTCGTCATTGTCATTGACAATATTGGCTGCTCGGTATTTCTTTGTTTCTTAGTTTATCTGCAACAGTATATGGTGACAAAATTCAATATTTCATCTAAACTAGATCAACTTTGGATCTTCAACAGATCATGGTTCAACCTTTAGTTTGGGCAGCAAAATGCATGAACTGCAAGAAAATTGAAAATAGCCAGTCCTTCCTGTATTTTGTCTAATTCCTTTAAACATGTCAACCAATAGTTATTGTTTCTTCATTGAAGAAGATGGATGGAATGCTCCAATTCCCATTTCCATTGCAAATGCTCAATTCCATTTCACTCATATATCATATTTTATTGTATTGTAACTAAAGAAACTATCTTTTGTTACCTATTATTGCCAATTTCAGACAAGTTGCCAGTGGAGTCTTCCTCTTTTGATTCTGCTATTTTATTTTGGCTGTCAAGTGATTGTCCTGGGGACCAACTGATTCAAGAAATTCTTAGAGTGTTAAAAGTAGGTGGAATAATTCTCATTCGCAAGTCATCTCAGTCTATTGTGGGCTCATTTGATAAGGTAGTAACATCTTAGATTGTGCCTAGGTGAATTGATATTGTTCTATTGCATGATCTGATTATTTTCCCTGTTATCCTTGCAGATAATATCTGATCTTCAGAGCAAGTTATTGTTGGCAGGGTTTTCAGAAGCACAAATTTTACAATCAATTGGGGTAAGTTTCATTAACTGGAATCTTCCTATGCCACTTCTATTCATTGATTTCTTATTGTTTTCTTGTGTTTATTGGGGTGAGTTTCATTAACTAGAATCTTCCTATGCCACTTTTATTCATCGATTTCTTATTGTTTTCTTATGTTTGGTGTTGTACACCAGAAAACAATAGGCCGACATGTGTCTTAAAACCAGTCTATTATTAGCAGCTATTATTTTAAAGTTAATGGTTTTTCAGTTTGAGCACAATTATTAATTTTCTCTAGTTTTTTTTCTTTTAATCATGATCTTCCCTGTCCTTCTGGCAAATTTCTCTTCCTATTGTATAATGAGTGGATTATAGGCCTTGAGTCATTAATTATTCTTTATCTTTCTTTCCTAATTATTTGTTCTTATCCTCTTACAAAGTCTAAGAATCAATATGCTTTGTATTGCTCATAGATCAAAGCTAAAAAGCCTTCATGGAAAGTTGGTTCAGCATTTGCCTTAAAGAAGGTGATAAAGAGTTCACCTAAAATTCAAATTGATGTTGATTCAGATCTGATAGATGAAGATAGTCTTTTGACTGAAGAAGATTTAAAGAAACCCCAGCTACCACCTGGTAAGGAACACTTTTTAAGTTTCTGTTCCTCAACTAGCGTTGTGTGTGATACCAAGTTCTTAGCTGACATGTTTTATTCCATAGGTGATTGTGAAATTGGGAGCACTAGAAAAGCCTGCAAAAATTGCACCTGTGGGAGGGCTGAAGAAGAGGACAAAGTATTGAAGTTAGGATTGACAACAGAACAGATTAATAATCCTCAATCAGCTTGTGGCAGTGTATGTGTTAATTATTTTCCTTTTGTAATATAAAGTTTGTTTATGCTTTGCAAGGCTATGTGTTCAACAAGAATTCATTTTTGCTTTCTGCACATTTTAGGCATCAAATTTCTAACCTGTTTGATAGCTTCCCAATTTGGTTAGTTAGCTTTTTGTATTAATTTAGATGAATTATAGAGGCAAAGAAGCATTAAAGCAACTCCTCTCCCCAATTCATAAATGTCATGAATATAAGAGCTATGGCTACTGCATTATAATTCCTTTCCTTTTTGGTTGCACATAGCTCAGGAATGTGGATATAGAGGCTTTTGGATGGAAGAAATGCAATTGTCCTTCTATTGCCATTTCTTTCAATTTAGCTATGAAAGCTCGCCGAATTTGAGTTTTAAATAAGCTTTTAAATTCACGTGGCCAAACTCACCTAGTAAAAAAGGAATTTTGTTTGGATTATAAATCCACTTGTATGTTCATATCTTGCTCTTCAAAATAGTTTTGTTAGATCATCTTACAAAGGTCATTTGTAACGCAAAAACTATTTTGAACATTAATTTTGATCAGCAATAATGGAAAAAACAAGAATGTCTAAGATTGATTTCTATTGTGGTCAGTGTGTCTAGTATAGATTAAGAGCTACGATTTCCCAATGATTGCATTGCTCTCAAAGTTGTCTTTGATTTGCAGTGTGGGCTCGGAGATGCATTCAGATGCAGTACCTGCCCTTACAAGGGACTGCCTGCCTTCAAATTGGGCGAGAAGGTACTTTCTCTCCCTCTCTTCAATTGGTGTCATTTCTTTTGGTATGGTTTTGGTGTATGGCCAGTAGTCATTCCTTATTTTTATGCAGGTAGCACTGTCTGGTAACTTCCTTGCTGCTGACATATAAATGGACAAGATTGAAGAACGATTTGTCATGGAAATCCTATTATTATAGATTTATTATGTAGTATTTGTCAGACACTAGTTATGTTAATACTAGCAGAACCATTCATCCCAGTAATTTGATTTGATACGTATGAAATACCAGAGATTCATGTTTCCTGCTATTATAGAGCTGTAATGCCATTTCTCTCTTCCTCTTTTCTATTTGCATCTAACTACATGCGGTGTGTGCTTTTCTGATCCTTTATAAGCCTCTGTTTGTATCCGTATCCGGGTCATTACTTTTCACCGGATTGAAAAGGAAAGGAAAGAAATAACTTGTTTGAATTTGAATTTGGAAATTTGTGGGTAATAGAGAGCGAAGAAAAGCGTAGGCTAACAGATAGCGAAGAATCTTCTCTTCTGAGTTGAGTTGAGAAGATTAGATGAGAAATTTTTTCATTTTACTATATTACCCATACCTCACCTATTACCTATTTGTCATACTCTTAGAATGAAATGTGGAGAAGAAAGAATTTGTAATTTATTTTATTTATGTTAATAGAATGTTGTTGTCTTTTGATTTTTCAAAAAGTTTTTTTTTCTTAATCACATGTTTGAATGAGTTTTCTAGTAGTTAAGAAAAACTTATTAATATTTAAATTTTTTCTGATATTTTTATGTATATTTTTTTTTCTAAAAATAAAGTAAAAAACTTTATAAATATCAGTTTAAATTTATAAAACAATTATAAGTATACAAAATATTTAAATTTTAAAATTTTTCTAAAATCAAGTGAAAAACTTTATAAAAACTTCACAAATAATCAATCAAATTAATTTTTTTATCAATTTTTAAATATAAGAATAAATGTGTAAAGTTATATTTTTATTCATCACATCACTCACGAACTTTTATAAATTTTTCTTATATTTTTTATTTTATTTATCTTAATCCAAACACCTTTACTTTCTTTACACTTTATCTTCAAATCATTTCAAATTCACTCCTTCATTTTCACTTCCTAATCTAAAGCTTATTTTCACTTTCTAATCCAAACAAAACCTAAGTGTTGAAGTGGATAAAAGAAAAACAATGCACAAGGTCGTAAATATATTTTTTGCAATAGGATTTATAAATAAAATATAAAATTATCTTTTGATAAACTTAAAGTTAGACTCTTTATATCTATAAATGTGTTTAGCGTTTTAAAAAACCCAATAGATGTTAATCTTTAATAGCACAATTACACAATAGAAACAATAAATGTTTCATTTATCCATTTAAATACATTGAATTTTAGCTGTTTTGACTGATTTCATCCCACAGATGGATATTCAACTCAAAATTATGAAAAACATGATCTTAGAGCTGATAATGTACATGGGCCAATTCTTCATGAAATTCGAGTCCTTCTTTCTGCACCTCCACAGAAGAGAGAAATGACAATTTTGCAGTCTTTTTTTATATTTTTTTCTCCTCTTTTCCTTCTCAACCGTAATAACCTTCAACTTCTACCACGTGAGCAACTCCTCATCTCCCACAGCTAGGGTCACCACCGTAACCATTTCTCATCTTTGTCATCTAAGTAGAAAAATTATATTTTAATTACACAATTCAAAATATAAATTTAATAGATATAATGTATTTTAAAATTTAAAATAGAATATATTTTATATTCTTTAATTCAAGATATAATGTATTTCAAAAAAATTAATTTGAAATATATTATATTGTAAAGTTTGAAATACAAAATTTACATTTTAAATTGTAAATTGTTGTTTTTGAAAATATGGAAATGTATTGTAAAAATTTAAAATACAAAATTTTGTATTTTGTATTTTAAATTGTAAAATTGTTATTTTTGAAAATATGGAAATGTATTGTAAAATTTAAAATACAAAATTTGCATTCTAAATTATAAAATTCAGAATAAGTAATTTTGTTATTTTTTGAAAATATGGAGAAGTTGAAGAAAATTTGCCATGTAAATACTAAAATAATACATTTGTAACATAAAATATCCTTGAATGAACATCTGACACAAACAAATGTATAAATAACAATTTTAGTGAATCTTTGAAGTGCAGTTAATTATTTTAATAAAATAGTTTTCCCTTGGATCTTAGGTACTCTTCCATGAGTTTTCATCCGTGATATTTTCTATAATTTCGTACCCAGATCATCATTAGGCTAATTTGAATTTTTTCCAAGTGATATGATGCAATATTCATACTCTGTCGAATAAAATTAGGATTGAAAATGAGTTGAGTAATATCTTTATTTCAACTCAAATTATACTAAATTCAAGCTTAATTAACCCGGTTAGCTCAACACCATTTTAATTTATAATTATTTTACATACTTTATTTATATATTTTATACATAATTAATTTAATTATACCAATTTAATAATATGAAGTGTATTATATATTGTACTTGTATAAACAAAGTGGATCTAGATAGTACTTGGAACTGAGAGTACAATTGTTTAAGTGTTGATGATCTCCTCGCTTCTTCCTTCAAGTATCTTTCCTTAATTGATGGTGCTTGGTCGGGATTGACCAGAAAAAGGTACTCCGACGATCAAGTAAGTACTCTGTGTAAAAAGTGTAAAAAGTGTATGTTTGTAAACTGATTAAAGCATACCTTACACCTCTGCAAAAAGTTTATTTATAGTTTTAGTCATAGGCCCTTGTTGTGATGGGCTGAATATTACTTGTCCACTGATGTGTGGCATGATCCCTGATTTACAGGGAGGTATATTGATATATGAGTATGTTGGTATATTCAAAGAATCTCTTTTATATCTTTCAAATAATTAGTATTTAACTGATCTATCGGAGATGTCATTTGCATAATGCGGAATGTGATTATGACTCACAAAGAACTCTTGTAACTGTTGTGTTGCTGTAATTTATTAAGTGTCTTGAAATATTGGACTCGTCCAATACCGACTAGTATATATATATATATATATATATATATATATATATTTGATTCATAAATCAATGCAAATATATTTATGATTTATGTAACTTGATTTCAATTTTTTTAATGAGCTTAATTTAATTTCACTTCATTTAGTTTCCTAACCAAGTTTAGCCAGTTAATTATTAAATCTAATTTTATTATATGTTCAAATTAGTATAAGTTACTATAAATTATTAAGAAATATATCAATTATCATATGATATTATTAGTCATTATATGACTTAATTAGTTATTAAGTAAATTATATATCAGTTATCATATGATATAATTAGTTATTATGTGACATAATTAGTTGGTTGAATAGACATAATTAGGTTTTATATTCCTGTTCAGTAGTTACAATTTTATTTGTATATATATACTACACTTCTTCAATGGAAATCATCCAATTTGAAACCAATCTCTTTATTCTTGACATGGTATCAGAGCACGATCTTGGTGCTCTTGATTATCAAAATGTTCATACTTTCTAAAAACACTCATACTATCATGGTAGACGATTTGAAGGGTTTTGGAGAATCCCAGGAAGTATCTTATTCAACTTCTTCTAGTGTAGTACAAGGATTCACTGCGGAGCAGATTCAAAAATTGGCTTAGCAATCAATGCATTAAATCAAAATAATTTTGGTAATGTTAATGCATACACAAATGGCGCAGGTTTGATTCCATCAACTCTTGTGTCTGTTAATTCTACCAGCGCAAGTTCTTGGATTTTGGATACCCGCGCCACAGATCACATTGTTTCCCACATGTATCTTTTAACTGAACCCAAATCTTCCGATATTACAAGTGTCAATTTACCAAATGGTGCTACGTCATAAGTCACACACTGACACTGTTATTTTTGATCCCAAACTCACACTTAAAAATATCCTATGTGTCCCATCTTTTAACCTGAACTTGGTTTCAGACAGCAAACTCACAAAGGACCTAAATTGCTGCATTATATTCTTTCCTGAGTTTTGTATTTTGCAGGACTTAGTTCCGGGGAAGATGATTGGCTTGGATAGACAGTGTGGTGGTCTATACTACATGCATCCATAAAAAAAAATTAGCTATTTTCCATGACTCTCAGTCATCCGACTTATGGCATTTACACATGGGTCATCCCTCTTTTTCTCGTTTTAAATTAATGTCACATTTACTCCCGGATCATCCTAAAGAACTAGGAAATAATTGTACAATTTGTCTAAAGGCTAAACAGACATGCCTGCCTTTTCCCAAAATCTCAATAACCACATAATTTCCTTTTTTCTCTTTTACATTGTGATGTATGGGGTCCTCATAAAATTCCTACACACATTGGTTTGCATTACTTTCTTACAATTGTTGATGTTTTTTCTTGTTGCACGTGGATTTTTCTCATGCATCATAAATCAGAGACACAATTTTTATTGACTAATTTCATACAATTCGTCAAAACTCAATTTCAAATAAATGTTTAAATGATAAGAGTGGATAATGGCACAAAATGTATTCCTCTTCGCAGTTTTCTTGAAAAATAAAGGAATCGAGCTCCAAAATTCTTGCATTCACACTCCACAACAAAATGGCGTTGTTGAACAAACACATTGAAACATTTTGAATGTTGCTCGTTCTCTTATGTTTCAATCAAATGTCCCACTTGAATTCTGGGGGAAATGTGTCTTAACTGTAGTTTACCTCATAAATCGAATTCTAACACTATTGTTATCCAACAAATCTCCATTTGAGGTCTTATATAACTGCCCCCCCTTCTTTTGCATATTTACGGATCTTTGGTTGTGAATGTTACACGACCAATGTTCACCTTAAACAAAAATTTGACCCTCGTGCATTTATTTGTGTCTTCATGGGGGTATCCACATGGCCAAAAGGGGTATAAAATTTTTAATTTACAAACCAAAAAAATATCCATCAGTCGTTACGTATATTTTCAAGAAAATATTTTCCATTTTCATTCCAAATCTTTTCAGTTTCCTCAAAATTTATCACCATATTTTTTTCTACCTCACAACATTTCCTTCGATACACCGATTCAACCGATATCATCTCCTGATTTTTCTCCCAATTCCACGCTTCCCTTACTTGATCACAATCCCGAATCACCTACACCTTCCTCTGATGTCACTATTCCAGAATCCTCATCCTCAAAAACAGCCATACCATCCACATCTCATTCTCCATTGCCTACTCTGTCTTCTTCCTCACCTTTCGCGACGTCAGAACCCTCCAATCCATCACCAATTTTGACCCTCGATGAACCTCCTCTCCACCGTTCCACTCATCATATTCAACCTCCTACATGGCAAAAAGATTACGACATGTCTTCTCACATTAATCATTCTTTGATGCAATCAAGTTCTTGTAAAGGTATAAGGTATCCTCTTTCTTCTCATTTGTCTGTTTTTCGTTTTTCTCCTCATCATCGTGCCTTTTTAGCCCTCTTAACAGCATGAAAAAGAACCATCTTCCTTCGAGCAAGCTGACCGTGATCCACTTTGGCACCAAGCCATGTCTGCTAAACTTCAAGCTCTAGAACGCAAGAACACATGGCAGATGGTTTCTCTTCCATCGGGGCACAAACCAATCGGTTGTCGCTGGGTATATAAAATCAAGTGTAATTCTTATGGGACCATTGAACGATATAAAACTCGTTTGGTCGCCAAGGGCTTCACCTAGGTTGAAGGTATAGACTATAAGGAAACTTTTTCTTTTACTGCCAAGCTCACCACTCTTCGTTGTTTATTAACTGTTGTTGCTTCCCTCAACTGGTATACCCATCAACTTGATGTGCACAATGCATTCCTTCATGGGACATTACAAGAAGAGGTGTATATGAATCCACCTCCTGGTCTTCGACAGTAGGGAGAGAATCTGGTATGTCGGCTTCACAAATCTATTTATGGTTTAAAACAAGCATCACGAAATTGGTTCTCAACTTTTGCAACTACTGTTAAATCTATTGGTTACATACAATCAAAGGCAAATTATTCACTTTTTACTAAATATTAAGGTAAAAAAATTTACTTTTATTCTCATTTACATTGATGACATCCTGTTGACTGGTAATGATTTACAAGAAATCAAGTTGCTCAAAAGTCATATGCTCAAACATATTAAAGACCTCGGTGAATTGAAATATTTTATGGGGATAGAATTCTCTCGTTCCAAAAGAGGGATATTTATGTCTCAAAGAAAATATACGTTGGATATTTTACAAGACACAAGATTATCAGGTGTGAAGCCAGGAAAAATTCCAATGGACGAAAACATGAAACTGACAGATGAAGATGGCCAAAGACTTCATGATCTGAGCAAGTATCGGAGACTGGTTGGAAGATTAATATACTTGACCGTTACCAGACCTGGCATAGTATATTTAGTGTGTACCCTTGATCAATTCATGAACACACCCCGAAAGCCACATTAGGAAGCAACATTGTGGGTTCTTAGATATATTAAAGGGACGACAAGTCAAGGTCCTTTTCTACCATTTGAAAATAATTTAACTCTTAATGCATATTGTGATTCAGATTAGGGAGGATGTCGTACTACAAGGCATTCTGTTTCTGGTTACTGTGTTTTTTCTCGGATCATCACTTATATCTTGGAAATCGAAGAAACAAACAAATGTATCACATTCGTCGGTAGAAGCAAAATACAGAGCAATGACAAATACTTGTCTGGAAATGGCTTGGTTGAGATATATACTTCAGGTTTTGAAGGTTGAATTTCACAAACTGGCTTTGTTATTTTGTGATAATCAAGCAGTTTTACATATTGTAGTTAATCCAGTTTTTCACAAACGTACAAAACACATGAGATTGATTGTCACATAGTTTGGGAAAAACTTCAAGCAGGTAAAATTCATCCATGTTATGTTTCTAAAAAGATGCAGTTGACAAACATTTTTCAAAAGCGCTTGGCAGAGAGCAAATTGAGTTTTTATACAGCAAGTTGGGAGATCTTAATTTGCACTCTCCAATGGGAAGTATTAGAAATATATCAATTATGATATGATATTATTAGTCATTATGTGACTTAATTAGTTATTAAAGAAATTATATATCAGTTATTATATGATATAATTAGTTATTATGTGACCTAATTAGTTGATTGAATAGATATAATTAGGTTTTATATACAATTTTATTTGTATATATATACTACAGAAATCATCCAATTTAAAATCAATCTCTTTATTCTAGACATAAAGTTTCTAATATGGCATTTTGTGTAACTTCCCATTATCAAAACTCACGTATAAACAAAACATATTTTTTTATGATTTATATAATAAATTACGAATTAATTCATTACAAATACACTGTTTCTATATGTCTTACCAAGATATCACCGTCAACCAGAAATAAATAAAACAAAAATTATAAGCATTTTAACAATACAATTGTTAACATTATGATCAGTTGTTAAATTAGCAATTTTAAATAGTTATACATACAAACTATGAGTTTGGGAACGAAAATTTTGCTGCTAAAAAAGTATTATGCATAATATTTAATGATTTTTTTCTCTAGTTTTTTTCTAGAAAAGTATACATTAATAGCCAACCCTTTTTATGAATAATAATATGACAAATCTATTTCAATAATAAAACATTATATTGAAGTGAATTTCTTATTATGTTCTATATAAACATTTTATGTACTTAAAATAAAGTGGTGGGTGTTAAGTAATTTTTTTATTGATATAGTAAGTGTATAGTTAGAGCAGAAAATGTTTATAATGAAAAGGTGAAATAAGTGTTTCTAAACCATACAACTATCCATCCCCTTTCGCGCCGCTAGATCTCTTCATTCTCCGTCGTCTTCCGTCGCAGCCATGCCCAGAGCTGGAACATACTATTTCATCAGTTAACACCAAAAAAACATACTAAATTGAATTTAGTACTGAAAACATCTTTTTTTTTTTATGAAAAAAATATCATACTACTTTTTATTTATTTATTATGAAAAATATAATACTCTATTTTTTATTTTTATATGTTCTTATTGGGTTTTGAGTATAGGTAGTTCGAGGTGGTGAATCCAAGTTATCAGTGTTAATAACTTGACTTTAAGTCTATCTCAACCTTATAAAATCGGTTCATAAGACGAGATTTGAACCTACTTATAAATTATGAAATGTCATAATCTTTAGTCGATATAGGATCTCCAACACAAAGTGGACTTTAAGCCTAACTCAACCTCATAAAATCGCTTATAAGGTGAGATTTGAACCCACTTATATATTATAAAATGTCCTAATCTTTAGTCGATGTGGGTTTTCCAACACACACCCCTCATGTCGAGGCTACCAACTCGTGCGTGGGACTATATATTATGGGTGGTCCAATAACGGGTGACCTGATAAGCCCAACAAACACTACTGTAAATGGCTATGATTCTATGTTAAGAAGTGGACTTTAAGTCTAATCCAACCTCATAAAACTGGCTTATAGGGTGAGGTTTGAACACACTTATACATTATGAAATGTCCTAATCTCTAGTCGATGTGAGATCTCCAACACATCCCCTCACGCTGAGGCTACCAACTCATAGATTATGGGTGGTCCGATAACGGGTGACTTGATAAGCCCAAGAAACACTGCTCTAAATGACTTTGATGCCATGTTAAGAAGTAGACTTTAAGCCTCACTCAATCTTATAAAATCGGCTTTTAAGCTGAGGTTTGCACCCACTTATATATTACGAAATGTCCTAGTCTCTACTTGATGTGGTGTTTTGAAATATTTTCGAGCTTTACATGATTAGATTTGGTTAACTAAACAATCAATTATAAATGGATAACTAAGAATTGAGTAATGTATTGTAATCATCTAACTTTGAGCCAACTAATTTGAACTTAAATAAATATTGGTTAACTTTGAACGAATAGTGATTGGTTAACTTTAAACCGAGTGACGTATTGTAATTGACTAACTTTGGGTGAACTGATTTGAGTTTAATAAATATTGGTTAACTTTGAACCAATAATGATCGATTAATTTTGAACTGAGTGTATAAATTTAAATTTGAACTGAGTGTATAAATTTAAATTTGAACATGTAATTATAGAAAATAAACTTTTATTTTTATTTATTCAAGGAAGTGTCTCATTAAAACCTTACTCGTCCCTTTACGAAAAAAAATCTGTGTTAAGGAAAAAAAGTACACTATCATTGTTAAGAGTTTTACAATGGTCTTTAACTAAAATAAATCTTAAGATTAGTAGCATTCCATGTGTAAGATATCAATTTGTCGCTCAAATATTCTAACTTGAATGCACCATTTTGGAGAGAATTAACAATTTGATGTGGGTCATCCCAATTGGAGGCTAGCTTGCCCTTCTTTTTGTCTCTTTGTACATCGTCGAACTTGTGCCACACAAGGTCTCCCTTGTGGAAGTTTCATTCTTGCACTATAATGTTGTACCATCGAGGCACTCTAGATCTCTTGTATCATGCCTATTCTTGGATCTCTTTTATAGTGTTGAGTTCAGCTTGGGTGTTTGTATCATTATGCTGCTTGTCATGAACTTGTCTTCTCCAAGAGATTTCGTCGAGCTCGACAGGAATCATGACATTTGCTCCATACGTCAAAAGAAAGGGAGTTTCTTTTGTGAATGATTAAGGCATGCAATGATATCCCCATAAAATACTTGGGATCTCTTCTGCCCGTAGCCCCTTTGTCTGACCAAGATTTTTCTTCAACTAATTTAATATCACATTTTGGCGATTTTAGCTTGTCCATTGGTTTGGAGATGTTCAGCAAAAGTAACTCGATGTTTGATACTAAGTTTTTGAAAAAATTATTCATAGCCTTTATCAATGGACTGTCGCCTATTATCGGTAACAATACAATGTGGTAATTCATGTTTACATATGATATTCTTCCAAGAGAACTTTTGCAGTTGCTGAGATGTGATAGTCACCAAAGGTTTTGCTTCTATTCACTTAGTAAAATAGTCAATGGCGACTATTATAAACTGTTATAATTTATGGCCTTAAACAAGAGGGGGGGCAAATTGATAAACGATTTTCGCAAACTTTGAAGGTATAATGAAATACAATGATGAATCACAGAGAAAGAAATTAAGGAAGCCAAAGAACAAAACTGATTAAGTTGATTTCCAGAAAATAAACCATTTATTTTTGCGATTCAACCAGTTGTTTTTATTAGCAGTGAATAAAAACAAAACTTAAAACAAATATTAAAGAGATCAGGGAAAGAGATAAGCCCACAAACAGATTTATATTGGTTCACTCTTATCCCAAGAGCTACATCTAGTTCCCAGAAACCACTGGGTATCCACTATGTAATCAAAATCCAAATTACAAACAACCACACCAAAGAAGTGATCTTGAACACCTCAAGCACACACACTTCTCTTGGCAATCACACCACAGAATTCAGAACAACCTCTAATTCTGCACACACCAAAGAAGTGATCTTGAACACCTCAAGAACACACACTTCTCTTGGCAAACACACCATAAAATTCAGAACAACCTCTGATTTTGCACACACCAAAGAAGTGATCTTGAACACCTCAAGAACACACACTTCTCTTGGCAAAACACCACATAATTCAAAACAACCTCTGATTCTGCTTACACCACCAATATTCAGAAATACAATTGAAGGAGGAAATAGGATTGATCACACCTGGTACAAATCAAATCAAAGTACACAGCAAGTCCTACTTCACTCTTAGAGAAAGATCCAAAGCCTTAAGCAATCTTGAAGAAAAACTTGATTTAAAAAACTGATCTTGTAAGTGATTTGCTAGGAGCGTATAACAAAACATTTATACTCCAATTAGCAGTTGAAAACATTTATTATAAAAGTCAAATAAGTTTCAAAACATTTAAATTAGATTTAACACACTTAACATAATTTTGTTAAGGCAGTTAAAAAAATAGTCGGTTGTTTTGTCGAAAAAACCGATTGAAAATTGGTTTGACAACAATGTCAACCAAATTCAAATCTGCCAAAACCAATTTCAAAAACCTTATGTATGAAACAACCGATTGAAACGATAAAACAATTGGTTGTTTTTCTGCTTCTTTATAAAACACTCTTTTAAAAGGATTTGAATTAAACCAGCTTTTGGATTCAAACTAAGAGTGAATTAACAAATTCAAACTACCCCATAACACACTCAACTAAGCTACAATCAGCCTTCAAGCAATCCATGGAGATTTAGAGTCATCAAAGCTCTTCCTCAACAGAAATTTCACATGTTCTTTAGCAATTGGAAAATGGTAGACTATATCCATTCTCCATGTAGTGAATGACCAAGGTGTGATGATGGAGTGAAGCTCTTCAGGTGGTAGTGAGTAAATGGGCCCGGATTTTTGGCATTCTTGGCACTTCTGTATAAAAGAATGAACATCTTTTCTAAGTATTGGGCAATAGTACCTTGCGTAATACTCTTGATGCCATACACTGAGCTTTATACACTCCACATATGTCTCAATGCAACTCTGCCATTACATACTCTACTTGATCATTATCTAGACATTTAAGCAAAGGTAATGAGAATCCTCGCCTAAATAGGTCACTATTGCACATGGTGTAGAATAAAGCTTGTCATCTTAGTTTTCTTGCTTCATTGGAGTTACTCAGGAGCACTTCTTTGGTGAGGTAACTAATGATTGGCGTTATCCAAATAGTATTTCATGTCGTAATATGTAAGACATCATCATAGTCCCAACTTGGCGTATTTAATGTTTCTTGAATAAGAGTTAGAAATTGCCCTGCTTTCTTTGTATTGACGAGCTTGGACAAAACATCAACTGAGTCGTTAAAATCTCGGGAAACATTGATAGCCTTAAATTTGTCAAAACGACTGATTAAATTCTTCACAATATGATAGTACTTTTAGAACAAAGGCTCATTGGCTTGATAATCTCCATTAATATTACTTATCACCAATTGAGAGTCATTGTGACATTTGAGCTTTTTTACCCCCATTTCATGTGCAAGCTTCAATCCTGCAGCTAAGGCCTCGTACTCGACTTGATTGTTGGATGTCTCAAAATTGAATCAAATGGCCTACTCAAGTGTAATTTGATGTGATCCCTTGAGTATAATTCTAGCTCCACTACCCTTTTTGTTGGATGAACCAACAACATTCAAGGTCCACCATTCATGTTTTTTTTTTCGCTTTGAGGGAACTCGACAATTAAGTTAGCCAAAAACTTTGCTTTCATTGGTCCTCGGCCTTTGAATACATACTCGAAGGGTCAATCACCACATCCAAGATATTTTTCACTTTGAAGTTCAGAGTTTCGTCATAGGTTTGTCCTTAAAAGGTGTCTTAGAGGGTTAAGGGATGAATGTGTATTTAAATTTCCCTTGCTTGGCCTCGACTCCTAAGTGATATGAGACTATTGGACGTACCGGAATAAGCCCCTCAGACGCAAATGTTTTGACCTCAAGTTCGTTGAGATGACATTGTTGAAGATGGTTGCTGCCCCTTCAAGATTGTGTTGGATGAAGACCTATATGTAGTGTTTGATGAAGACTTTTATGTACATTTCATGTATTTTTGATTTGCTTTGAGTATGTCTTAGTTAGTGCTTAGAGGTTGTCTAAGAGTGGCTTTTTGCTGAGTAACTCACCTCATAACCACTGGCCATGTGATAAGAACAAGCATAAGTTTTCTTAAACTGTTTTTCACATGTTTTACACAAAAACACGTTTACTGCATAAAAATAAATCTGTTCTTTTCTAAATAAACAGATTCATTTTCTTCACTGATGCCTTGGCTAAAGTCTTGTAAAAATTAGATTTTGTGCATCAGGTATTTTGACTAAGTCTTCTTCTTTTCAAAACGACTGAGTTTCAAATAGTTAAACTTCCTCTGTTTTCGTTTTGAAAAATAAATCTGTTCATCTGTAAATGAATAGATTCTTTTTGCCTCTGGTGCCATGTCATGCTTAAACGTTTTTCAGTTTTATCTCAGCACCAGAATGGTTGACTAAGTCTCCTCACTTAACAAATTCTCTAACTGCTTTTGAAAATAAATATGTTCATTTTATTTTCAATCTGTTCATTTTATAACAGCTTTAACTGTTTTTCAAAATTCTGTTATAAGCTGGCTTTCTATAAAATGCAAACTTGTTTCTGAGTTTAATAACGATTCAAACAGTTCATACATTTGCAAAAAACTAGTTTTGACAGCAGAGAGTTAAGTGATTTCAAAGGATTAGCATTTGTTCTTCAAAGATTTCAAAAATCACAAAGTGCTTGTTCTTGGTTTGGTTCCAAAAGCTTGGTGTGAGGTGCAGCTACTGTTCTAGCAATCTTGCCTACTGGTTTAAGGCAAATCTGTGTATCCTCAATCAGGTGTAGTCGTTTCACATCTCTTTCTTGTAATAGTTTGGTTGAACACTCTTCTTGATAGGTGTTCTTGAAGAGTGGGTGTGTGTGTATGCTGAAATAGGTTTTTTCAGCAAGAGTACCTAAGTTCTTGTAGGTTTCAAGAACAGTGGGAATTGTACTTGGTTGTACTGTGTGTTAGTGATTTCCACCTGTTGTTGGTGAAGACTGGATGTAGCTCAGGTTGAGTGAACCAGTATAATTGCTTGTGTTCATTCTCTCTCACTCTCTGCAATTTCGTTTCTGCATAATTGATAAAACAGCAAAGAAATAAATCTGTTCAATTGAAAATAAATCTGTTCTTTCTGGGCACTGTGCATACTGTTCTTGATTTCTGAAAAAGTTGTTTTAATCTGATAAGAACATATAAAATCTGCTAAAAGCCATTGGAACAGATTGACTGTGATAGGCTGCTCAAGAAACTGTCAATGCTATTAATTGAACCTTAAACAATTGCTTAAAGTTGAAGCTTGTTGTTCTGTAATTCATTGCTCTTAGTTTCTGGAAAATTGCTTGACATCAAGAAGAACACTCATAGTCTGTTAAAAGCCATTGGAACAGGTTGTTTGCAAAGATCACTCAATTAACTAGCATGCTATCAATTGAATCTTAATCACTTGCTTGAAATTAAAGCTTGCTGTTTTGTGTTTCACTGTTTTCCAAATCTGATATTTGTGTGTGTGCATCTGGAAACTCTCACTGCATAATCTTGTGATTAATCTTGCTGTATTAAAAGCGTTTCAAACAGGAAAACAGTGCTGAAATAAATCTGTTCATTTTCACATAAATCGATTTATTTTCTGTAAAACTGGGTTAAACATTGTTTCTGCGAGAAAGTTTTAAAAGGTCAATTCACCCCCCCTCTTGAACTTTGGCACTATTAAACCCAACAATTGGTATCAAGAGCTAGGACTTGTATTTTAATCAAGTTTGTTTGTAATAATGTCTGAGTTTAATGTGCTTTTTGCTTAGGGTTCTGCTGTTAATAGACCACCTATGTTTAATGGAATGAATTATGCATTTTGGAAAGTTAGAATGAGAATTTTTATGGAATCCATTGATGCATTAATTTGGGAAGCTGTGGTCAATGGACCTTATGTGCCAATGCAGGTTGTCAAGGATGAACAAGTGGAAAAGCCAAGATCAGAATGGAATGAGACCGAAAGGAGGAAGGCTCAACATGATCTTGTGGCCAAGAACATCATAACCTCTGCATTGACAATGGATGAGTTCTTCAAGATATCTCAATGTAAGTCAGCTAAGGAGATGTGGGAAGTCTTAGAAGTGACTCATGAAGGTACTGAAGATGTGAAAAGGTCAAGGAAACATGCACTCATCCAAGAATATGAGCTGTTCAGAATGCAACCCGAGGAGAGCATTGCTGATGTGCAGAAGAGATTCACCCACATTGTGAATCACCTCACTGGCTTGGGAAAAGAATTTGACAGAGAGGAGCTCAACATAAAGATATTGAAGTGCCTCGACAGAAGCTGGCAACCAAAGGTGACAGCTATCTCTGAAAGCCGTGATCTGTCAAAATTGGGAACTGCTGCACTGTTTGGAAAGCTGATGGAGCATGAGCTAGAGCTTAAAAGACTTAAAGAGCAGGAAACAACAGAGAGAAAACCCAAAGGGCTTGCACTGAAAGCAACTGAATTGGATGAGATCAAGGAAGAAAAAGAAGATGCTGAAGATGATGACACAATCAGCCTTCTTACAAAAAGATTCAGCAAATTCCTAAGGAAGAAAAGCAAAAATAGGAACCAACAGAAAAGAAGGTATCCTAAACCCAATGATTTAAATTCCTCTAAATATACTTGCTTTGGATGTGGCAAAAAAGGGCATATCAAAACAGATTGTCCAGACAATCAAACAAGGGACAAATCTGCCAGCAAGAAATTTGAAAGGAACAAAGGAAGAAGAGCCTACATCTCATGGGAGGAAAATGAAGTATCCTCAACTAGCAGCTCTTCAACAGAAGATGAGGAGAATAATTTGTGCTTCATGATGAAGGATGAGGAGTCAAGCTCTGAATCAATTGGAAGCAAGAAAAACCAGTGGTACTTGGACAGTGGCTGTTCCAAGCATATGACTGGAGATCTTACAAAGTTCACCAGCTTAAAGCTCAAAGCAGAAGGACATGTAACCTATGGTGATAATAACCGAGGGAGGATTTTGGGCAGAGGAACTGTTGGAACAGGAAACTCAACAACCATTGAGAACGTGTTGTATGTAGAAGGACTCAAGCATAGTCTTCTCAGCATAAGTCAGCTTTGTGACAAAGGATACAAAGTGAATTTTGAGTCAAATGGCTGCACAATCTCAAGTAATTCATCTAGTAAGGTACTGTTTACTGGTAAGAGAGTGAATAACATTTATCTGTTGAATATCATGGAAACTAACTCTTCAAATGAGTGTTTGCTGTCCAGAAGTGATGAGTCTTGGTTGTGGCACAGGAGGTTAGCTCACATACACACAAATCACTTGAATAAATTGAAATCTAAAGATTTAGTTTCTGGTTTACCTAACATTAAATTTCAGGACAACAGGCTTTGTGATGCTTGTGTGAAAGGTAAACAAATCAAATCCTCTTTCAAGTTAAAGGATATTGTCTCTACAAAAAATCCATTGGATGTGTTACATATGGACTTATTTGGTCCATCTAGAGTTGTTAGCTTGGCTGGAAATTTGTATGCTTTAGTTGTTGTGGATGATTACTCTAGATTTACATGGACTCTATTTCTTGCACATAAACATGATGCTTATTCTGCCTTTAAGAGATTAGCAAAAATTCTGCAAAATGAAAATGGTTGCTGCATAAAATCTATTCGAAGTGATCATGGGGAGAGTTTCAAAATGCTAAGTTTGAGAGGTTCTGTGAGAAGCATGGGATAGCTCATACCTTTTCAGCCCCTAGGACACCTCAACAAAATGGTGTAGTTGAAAGGAAAAATAGATCACTAGAGGAACTTGCTAGAACTATGTTAAATGAATCTAGGCTTCCTAGGTATTTTTGGGCTGATGCTGTTTATATTGCAGGTTATGTCTTAAATAGGACCTTAATAAGACCAATTCTTAAGAAAACCCCATATGAATTGTATAAGGGCAGAAAACCTAGTGTGAGTCACCTTAGAGTATTTGGGTGTAAATGTTTTGTATTGAATAATGGCAAAGAAAATCTTGGTAATTTTGATGCTAAATCTGATGAAGGTATGCACATTGGTTATGCTTTGAATGGTCATGCATATAGAGTCTTCAATAAAAGGCTGCTTATAGTAGAAGAATCAATGCATGTTGTTTTTTATGAAACTGATCATAGCCTATCTAAAACTGCTGATGACCCTGACAGTAATGAATTTAAATCTGTTTTAAATCAAAATGAATCGATTCATTTTGATACTGCTGATACACATGCTATACAAGAATCTACTGCAGCTGCAGGTTTGCCAAAAGAGTGGAAAACCCCAAGAGACTTAACCCTTGATAATGTCATTGGGAACATTGAGAAAGGAGTGTCAACTAGAAAATCATTGAACAATTTCTGTGAAGCAATGGCCTTTGTATCTCAAGTTGAACCCAAGAATTTGAATGAAGCTCTCAAAGACAGCAACTGGATTTTAGCTATGCAAGAGGAACTGAATCAGTTTGCTCTTAATGAGGTCTGGACTCTTGTTCCTAGAATACCAGAGATGAATGTAATTGGAACAAAATGGGTATTTAGAAACAAGATGGATGAGCATGGAGTGATCACCAGAAACAAGGCTAGGCTTGTAGCTAAAGGGTACAATCAAGAAGAAGGGATAGACTATGATGAGACATATGCACCAGTGGCTCGGTTAGAAGCTGTTAGACTGCTGCTTGCCTTTTCCTACATCAAAGGGTTCAAGCTATTTCAAATGGACGTGAAGAGTGCCTTTTTGAATGGCTATATAAATGAAGAGGTATTTGTCTCACAACCACCAGGTTTTGAAGACCATCAACATCCAGAATATGTGTTCAAACTCCAAAAGGCTCTCTATGGACTCAAGCAAGCTCCTAGGCAATGGTATGAGAGGCTAAGTGATTTTCTAACCTCACAAGGCTATGACAGAGGCACATCAGATAAGACCTTGTTCATTAAGAAGAAAGGAGATGACTCAATTCTAGTCCAAGTATATGTGGATGACATCATTTTTGGATCAAACAATGGAGAATTGTGTGAAGCTTTCGTGAAAGTCATGAAGAGTGAGTTTGAAATGTCAATGATGGGTGAGTTGAACTATTTTCTAGGTTTGCAGGTCAAACAACTCAAGGATGGCATTTTCCTAAGTCAGGCTAAGTATTGCAAGGATTTGCTGAAGAAATTTGAAATGGACAAGTGTAAACCAATCAGCACACCCTTCTCAACAAGTTGTCATTTGGATCATGATGAAGCTGGAATTTCTGTTGATGAAACCAAATACAGAGGACTCATAGGATCACTGTTGTATCTTACTGCCAGCAGGCCAGATATAACGTTTGCAGTGTGCATGTGTGCAAGGTTTCAATTTGCTCCTAAAGAATCACACTACAATGCTGTCAAAAGGATTTTGAAGTATTTGCAAGGAACTAAAGAAGTTGGCTTGTGGTATCCAGGTAATATTTAATTAAGCTTAACTGGTTATTCTGATTCAGATTTTGCAGGTTGCAAAATTGACAGGAAGAGCACAAGTGGAACCTGTCATTTGCTTGGATCAAGCTTGATCTCATGGCAATGCAAAAAGCAGGCTTGTGTAGCTCTTTCCACTGCTGAAGCAGAATACATTGCAGCAGGGAGTTGTTGTGCTCAAACTATATGGCTAAGACAACAATTGAATGATTTTGGTATCTTACTTAACCATATACCTCTGCTGTGTGATAATACAAGTGCAATCAACTTAACCAAAAATCCTGTCATGCATTCAAGAACCAAACACATTGAAATAAGGCATCATTTTCTAAGAGAACACATATCTAATGGAACATGTGATATTAAGTTCATTGGTACTGATTTACAACTTGTTGATTTGTTCACAAAACCATTAGCCAAAGATAGGTTTAATTTTCTGCTTAATGAATTGGGTATTATAAATATCAATTGTACCTAGCAGTGAAAAATTAAATCTGTTTATTCGCAATTGAATGTGTTTATTTTCTGCACTGATATGCATTGATGACTAGGAAAGAGAAATTCTGATATTTGACTGCTTGACTGACTTAGTGGGCATTAACCTCTGTACCTTTGACGGTTTTGGTCATGGTTATGTAACCGATTTGATGGTTTGGGTGCTCAATAAGAATTTGAGTGTATGCATCGTGACCCTAAATATTTGGTGCATATTTTCAAAGATTCTCTGCACAAATTCAGAGCATAATATCTTCATGCATATCCACTCATAACTGCCATATCAATCCATTTATTCTGCTATAAATCTGTGTGAATACTTGCTACCCACATTGGCCATTCTCTTTCTATTCTCACCATTTGAATCCAAGAAAAGAATTCAGGTTCAAACATGGCTTCATCTTCAAGACAAAAACAGAAAAGCAAGGGAAAGCAAACCACTTCTCAAGGTGTGTTAGAAGGATGGTTCGCTGGAAATGAAGAAGGCATCAATGCCTACATTCACGAGACAAGCAGGAAGCAGATCAACATACCCAAGGTGCTAGATTTCAACTGGCTGAAATCTGAAAAACTGGTAGAAACAAGGGCTGTGTTGAAACACCAGAAACTGAAAAAGATGCTGGAATTAACGGGTAATGTTTATCCTGACTTGGTTAAGGTGTTTTATACTAACCTCACATTGGATGGGAAGAATGTTGTCTCTTATGTGAAAGGAATCAAGATGAAGATCACAAGTGAGGTGTGGAACTCTGTGGCTGGAATAAAATATGCTGGACTGAAAGTAGGGAAGGGAAATACCAGTGGAATTTCAGAATTCAACAAGCTGCAATATTATAAGAGTTGCATGAGGAATCCTACAGAGAGTATAAACAGGTTTCATGCAGGGCATTTGAACCTCACTCCACGTCTAGTTGCATACATCATAGCATGGCAACTGATTCCAAGAGGGACAAACCATGCTGTCTTACATGAAGAGGATCTCATTCTCCTATATTGCATCATGAACCAAATTAAGGTAAACTGGGTGTTCATTGTCAATGAACACATGCTCAAGTCAAAAAGGTTGGCTGATTACAGATTTCCCTATGCTATTCTTGTTTCCAAATTAATTGATTACTTTGGTGTTGATGTTACAAATGAGAGAAATGACCCTATCAAAGCTGTAAGTGAGATTGATACTTCAACTCTCACCAAAATGGGTTTTCACAAAATTGAAAACAAGTGGGTGGTTCTCAAGGAGAAGGACACTCAAGCAGAACATGAGGATGAGGATGAAGCTGTTCCTATGGATGATGACTCACCTGCTACCCAATCTGAACATGAGGAAGTTGCTGCAAATGCCATAGTTGCCTATCAAAGTCCAGAATACCGTGGAGAACCAATGTCTATGTTTGAGAGGCAAGTGCTGTACCGTCTTGATGTCATGTCTGCAGAACAAAGGGCACACTTTGAGACTACTCATGCAAGGTTCCAACACCTTGATAATCAGATTGAAGGAGTTCAGGCACAGCTTGCAGAGCTTTACTACAAGGATCAGTAGTTTTCGGCCTTTAATGCTTTCTTTATCAGCTTTCAAGTTTCTGTAATGCTGAACAATTAGGTTTTCTGTTTCTGAACTATTATGGTTATGGTTTCTGCTTTATATCCCTTTATTCCCTATGCTTATATGCTGTTTGATGAATCCAAAGGGGGAGAAAAATAGCTCACCATGCTAGGTGAAGCTAGCTGAAACAGGGAGTTAATTCTGCACCTTAAAACCATGTCTTATGCTATGCATAGTGCTGTTTTTTCTGGTTTAAAATCTGGTGCAGTGCAGGTGCAATTCTGGTTTAAAATCTGGTGCAAGTACTTAAAGCAACAAAGCTATGAGGTTAGCTATGGGGATTTGTCTCCATCAAACAGGGGGAGATTGTTGAAGATGGTTGCTGCCCCTTCAAGATTGTGTTTGATGAAGACCTATATGTAGTGTTTGATGAAGACTTTTATGTACATTTCATGTATTTTTGATTTGCTTTGAGTATGTCTTAGTTAGTGCTTAGAGGTTGTCTAAGAGTGGCTTTTTGCTGAGTAACTCACCTCATAACCACTGGCCATGTGATAAGAACAAGCATAAGTTTTCTTAAACTGTTTTTCACATGTTTTACACAAAAACACGTTTACTGCATAAAAATAAATCTGTTCTTTTCTAAATAAACAGATTCATTTTCTTCACTGATGCCTTGGCTAAAGTCTTGTAAAAATTAGATTTTGTGCATCAGGTATTTTGACTAAGTCTTCTTCTTTTCAAAACGACTGAGTTTCAAATAGTTAAACTTCCTCTGTTTTTGTTTTGAAAAATAAATCTATTCATCTGTAAATGAATAGATTCTTTTTGCCTCTGGTGCCATGTCATGCTTAAACGTTTTTCAGTTTTATCTCAACACCAGAATGGTTGACTAAGTCTCCTCACTTAACAAATTCTCTAACTGCTTTTGAAAATAAATATGTTCATTTTATTTTCAATCTGTTCATTTTATAACAGCTTTAACTGTTTTTCAAAATTCTGTTATAAGCTGGCTTTCTATAAAATGCAAACTTGTTTCTGAGTTTAATAACGATTCAAACAGTTCATACATTTGCAAAAAACTAGTTTTGACAGCAGAGAGTTAAGTGATTTCAAAGGATTAGCATTTGTTCTTCAAAGATTTCAAAAATCACAAAGTGCTTGTTCTTGGTTTGGTTCCAAAAGCTTGGTGTGAGGTGCAACTACTGTTCTAGCAATCTTGCCTACTGGTTTAAGGCAAATCTGTGTATCCTCAATCAGGTGTAGTCGTTTCACATCTCTTTCTTGTAATAGTTTGGTTGAACACTCTTCTTGATAGGTGTTCTTGAAGAGTGGGTGTGTGTGTATGCTGAAATAGGTTTTTTCAGCAAGAGTACCTAAGTTCTTGTAGGTTTCAAGAACAGTGGGAATTGTACTTGGTTGTACTGTGTGTTAGTGATTTCCACCTGTTGTTGGTGAAGACTGGATGTAGCTCAGGTTGAGTGAACCAGTATAATTGCTTGTGTTCATTCTCTCTCACTCTCTGCAATTTCGTTTCTGCATAATTGATAAAACAGCAAAGAAATAAATCTGTTCAATTGAAAATAAATCTGTTCTTTCTGGGCACTGTGCATACTGTTCTTGATTTCTGAAAAAGTTGTTTTAATCTGATAAGAACATATAAAATCTGCTAAAAGCCATTGGAACAGATTGACTGTGATAGGCTGCTCAAGAAACTGTCAATGCTATTAATTGAACCTTAAACAATTGCTTAAAGTTGAAGCTTGCTGTTCTGTAATTCATTGCTCTTAATTTCTGGAAAATTGCTTGACATCAAGAAGAACACTCATAGTCTGTTAAAAGCCATTGGAACAGGTTGTTTGCAAAGGTCACTCAATTAACTAGCATGCTATCAATTGAATCTTAATCACTTGCTTGAAATTAAAGCTTGCTGTTTTGTGTTTCACTGTTTTCCAAATCTGATATCTGTGTGTGTGCATCTGGAAACTCTCACTGCATAATCTTGTGATTAATCTTGTTGTATTAAAAGCGTTTCAAACAGGAAAACAGTGCTGAAATAAATCTGTTCATTTTCACATAAATCGATTTATTTTCTGTAAAACTGGGTTAAACATTGTTTCTGCGAGAAAGTTTTAAAAGGTCAATTCACCCCCCCTCTTGAACTTTGGCACTATTAAACCCAACAGACATCACTATAATAAATCATCACATCCAATGTATTGTCCGCTTTGGAACTCAGAGTTTCGTCATGCTTAAGAGGATTAAAGGAGGTATGATTATTTAAATTGCTCTTGACCTCGACTCTTAATTGATATGAGACTATTGGACATATTGGAACAAGACTCCGAATTAAGAATTAAGAAATGTGAGTTTGTTTTAAATTGTCTTTGACCTCGACTCCTAAGTGATGTGAGACTATTGGACGTACCAGAAAAGATCTCCAATTAAAAGTTAAGGAATATGAATTCGTCTTTGAAACATTATTTCAAACCCATGATAAACACATTCTTATAATTTATATATTTTGTTTATATGAATACACACAAATCTCAAAACTCTAATTAACAAATTTAAGAATATCATAATTACTTACATATCAACTTTATTAACATACTATATAAAAAAATTCAATTTTATTAATTAATCATTATAATTATATTTTCCTATTTTTGAATATTTTAAATATGTTATTGGATTGTTATGTTTTTCCTAAGATACTAAAAAATTCAATTCAAGATTTTGAAATAATATTGTTATAAAAAAGTTTTCATTCATTAACTAAATATTTTTCTTATATTTGTCATCAATATTTGAATATATAATGTTACATGCTCTTAAAATATTTTTCTCCTTTAAAATTATTAAATTTTATTTTTTAATTCTAATAATAATATAAAATAATCATGATAAAAATAATAAAGAAAAAGATTTTTTTTCCTTATTTTTATTCATAATATCTAAATTATATTTTTATTTAATTTATTTCATAAGTAACGACCTCTTTTCTATTCTGATCACACACCACACACCCATGTACCAATATTAAAAGGTTATTCTTAAAATAATTATTTATTATAAATTATAATTACTACCTATAGTTTATATATGAAGTATATATATATATATATTATATTTATTAGTTTAAACAATATAAAAGTAAATATTTATTTTGTGTGATTATGTATTATTTTGTTTATTTTTTTAAAAAATAAAACTCTCTAAGTTTTTTATGGTTTTATGAGATTTTTCTATTCATCCTCTAATAGAAAAAATATAATTCATAAACTTTTAATAACTTTGTAAATATAAAATAATTTTCTTTTACACTCCCATAGTTATAAAAACTTCTATTTTATCTTTTTGGTTTACGAAAATTTACTTTCGAAATCTAAAATTAATTTTTACATAAAAACTTTTAACAAAAAATAATTTCTAAATTTCACAATATGAACAAATTAGTGCAATCTAATTCTTTTTTTTTAAAAATTACATAGTTAAAAAGTTGTTAGATTTTATTAATTTAGAATTTATTTTTTGCAAGAAGAAAACTTCTAAATTACACTCAGAATTCATTTTTGATTAAAAAATGTGTAATAAAAAATCTTTTATATTACATAATACAAATTACTTATTTTTTAAGTCTATCAATTATCTAACTTATAAACAAAAGTGACTGAAAAAAAGAGAACCACAAAGGAATGATGTTCATGACATGAAAGGGAAAGACCAAGACAAATGGACAATTTTGTATTTTAACCATCCCATAAATTTAAACCATGATACATGATACAGAAAGATATGACCAAAAAGTCATTTTCTAAATTTCTGAATTATATAATTTGAAAGTATTTTTTTTTTATGTATAATTAGTTTCTAGATTACATAATTCAGAAGTTTTTTTTAATTTTTAAATTATATAATTCGAAAGTCTTTTTCAAATACGTGTCCGGATTACATAATTTAAAAGATATTATCAAATCCAGACTTTTGGATTATATAATTCAAAATATGAAGGTGACACAAAAAGAATAAAAAATTATTTTTATGTTTTGTATGGAATGTTAGAAGAACATATGGAGGTGCAGGAAGAAACAATCGGACTTTAACCTTCTTGAGAAGAGTCCAGGCCCACTTATCCATTGGGCCGCGTCATAAGTTTTGACTGAAGCCCTAATATCTGACTCAAACCCTATTTTATTTGGTGTTGTGAAATTCTCTGTTAGATAAAGAACGCGGTATAACCTAAGGGTACTTTTTTCTGTGTCTGTGCATCAACCACAACCACCAGAAGCTGAACCCGAAGCCGCCATGGCCACTGCAAGGACTGTGAAGGACGTTTCTCCCCATGAGTTCGTCAAGGCTTACTCTTCTCACCTTAAGCGATCTGGCAAGGTCATTCCTTCTCTTGTTTCTTCCTTAAAAACGAGAGTTTAACGCAAAACCCTTCTTCTGTTTTGATTGTTTATGCTGTATCAACTGCTTCTGATTCATTTTGATTTTATTCTTATAGTGGGTTCAAGAAATATTGTTTATTTTGTCTATTGTTTGTATGATGCTTTTGTTGAGTGGTTATGCCCATGTGTTTGTGTTGATTGTTTTCTATATAAAGTTATGAGTTTTGAATTGGGCTGTGTTAAAGTTTGCAACTTGATCTACTTTGTTTGTCATGGACTCCAGTGATCTTAAGTGAGTTTTCTGTGTTGAGTTTAATCATAAATGGGCATTTGAATATGAGCAAATGTATTAGTTTTGGTATAGGAAATAGATGATGGATTGGGTAGGTGATTCAGAAGGAAACATTTGTTTGCCATTTAGTGACTTGACCTAGTTCTAGAAAGATCTTTAATTTGGTTATGATTTGTATGTTTGTAAACATGTTCTCTGAACAACGGGAGACTTTTTGTCAGTTTTAATTGGTTATCTTCTGTATACGGGTGATGTCTTTTATAATATCCTGTTATTGATATGTTGATTTAATTTCTACTTTTGGTTCTAAGCAGATGGAGTTGCCTGAGTGGACTGATATTGTCAAAACAGCTAAATTTAAGGAGTTGGCTCCCTATGATCCTGACTGGTACTATGTTAGAGCTGGTGAGTTTCTTTTTGACTGTGCTTTCCTAATGCATTTTTTGGTCAATAGCTGGTTGTTGTTGGAAATTTCAATGATAGGGTAGTGAGTTGTGCTGTATGTTTAATTTAAATCTTGAATAATTTCAGCTTCCATGGCAAGAAAGATCTATTTGAGAGGAGGACTTGGTGTTGGTGCATTTCAAAGGATTTATGGAGGGAGCAAGAGGAATGGTAGCCGTCCTCCTCATTTCTGTAAGAGCAGTGGTTCCATTGCCCGTCACATTCTTCAGCAGTTGCAAACCATGAGCATAATTGAACTGGACACCAAGGGGTAAGCTATTCTACAATGTTAAGGATCACAGCTGGAACTTATCTTTGGCAATTATTGAGTTGTGTTGCATAGTTTGTCCTTGTTCTAAATCAGAATGTGAGCATCTTCATGTGATAACATTGATCCATTCTTTATCTCAGTGGCAGGAGAATCACGTCCAGTGGCCGGCGGGATCTTGATCAAGTTGCAGGACGCATTGTGGTTGCACCTTGATCAATGAAGGCTTGTCTGCTACCATAAGCAATATTATGATTTTTGGTTATTGTTAGAGAGATGTGATGATAACAGATTATGCTCAATTTTTTTATCTTAGACTTGTCTTTATATTTATTGGATGTGCTTAATGTTTATGATGCTGTTGCTTTCTGTCTTTTATTAGATCATATTGCCACATTTTTTTTCATCTGGATATTCTTCTTTTTTTTGTCTTTGACTTTTGAAATGAAGATTAAGGGCCATAATTTTGAATTTTCAGCATCTAGTGTAACCATGCATTTGTCGTTATGATCTATTTTTATTTTGTTGCACTGGTCACCTATGAAGCTCTGTGCGTCCGTTTCCGAGACACTTGTGGGACACTGAAATGCTTACAACTGATTCATGTCAATTTTTTTTTTGGGTACATGACAATTTTAGCACGGTTTCAACAATTTTTTCGAAAGGAAAAATTCAATGATTACTCAGTGGTTTTAGAAATAGGATTAAATACTTTTGAACCATCTGTCAAAAAAAATTAATACACAAGAAAAAAAACCACGATTACACTTCTGTTATGTTCATAAATTTGGAAGATATTTATCCTCTCTGTCTTATGATTAAAAGTAGTTAGAATTGATAATAATTTCTTTGATAAGTTAGTACTGTTTGTACGGGTTGGAATTGGGACTGAAGTGTCAATATATTGGAAGTTTATTTTAATCTTTATAAAATCAACAACAAAATAATATAGAGCTCAATTTTCTCAATATTAGTTTAATTATGGTATATATTTCTTTTTGCTGTAATGAGGTTTGATTTTTTTGCAAGTGATTATATATGTGAGCTAAACATATTTTTTTTTTAAATTGATAGAATAATTGAGAAAATGTAGAATGTTTTGCTACTGCGAGATAGAAAGGGTGAAAAGAAAATAATTTAAATTAATAATTTTGTAGGGTTAAATATTTATTTAACTTAAATTTATTTCTTGTATCGTCAAAATTGATTAATTAGTCATCAAATTAGGAGAGGGGATGTGTGGGGATTTGAGGTAATTGATGTATGATGAAGATATGAGAAAAAAATGTGAAGAAAGTGAGATTGTTTGGATTGAGATATGTTAGGGTGGAGATGTGAGGAAAGTTTAGGGAAGTTTGTGAGCCATATTATATTTGTGAAAGGATTTTAATTTTTTAAAAGATGTAAATATTATTTTACAAATTTATCTTTGTCTATTAAAAATAATTAATAATAAAATAAATTGTTTTTGTTTAAAAATAACAACTTTAACTTATTTGGTAGATTTAAAATTTATAACTAAAAAAATATATGTTAAATATAAATATGTATAATATAAAAATTATAATTAGAAAAAAATATATATTCAATAAATTAAATAAATTTTTTTTAAGTAATTTCTTTAAAATATTAAACATGTACTATAAAATTAGAAAACAAATAAGATCTTACATAAATAAATAAAAAATTATATTAAAAATTCTGTAATAATGAAAAATAAAAAATACTACAAGAACAAAAATATAACGTAATTAATAATAAAAAATAATTTCAAAAAAATTATAATAAAAAAAATATAACTCATAAACATAATAACTATGCATAGAAATATATTAATATAAACACAACAACAAATTAAATTAGAACATAACTTCAAATAAATTTTTATATATTAAATATATACTAAAAAATTAGAAAATAAATCACATCTTAGAATAGAAAATTACTATTTTTTAATATTAAAAAATTATTATTTTATCACCATGGACCTTGATCAAGAAAAATTTCACGGACCTTGTATGTCTTTTCAGAGAATATGTTTCTGCAACGCATGGGTCATCTAAAAAGTATTGTGTCCATTAAACTAAATAAAACATAACATAACACATAAATACATATTTTAATATATCAATTATCTTTTTCTAATGAATAATTTAAGTTATAATAACATTATTTTAAGTGTTTAATTATCACTACACTCTTTAGAGAAAAAAAAAAAGAATACGATAAATTTTAAATTATTCGTAAATAGTGATTACTTATTTGAATATATTCGTAAATAGTGATAAATTCAAACAACATTGTTTATATATTTTAAATATTTAAACATGAAACCATAAAAAAAGTCTTTATTTTAAGATTTCATGAAACTCCCCTGCACTTACCTTCGTCCACCAATTGTCACAGGAACAGGTAAGTTGGAAACATCAAATTAATTTCTCCAAAACTCTATCAACATTTAAATTTGAATATAAAATAATATAAGATACAAAGATATAAAATTTGGATAAGTGATGGGTTGTTTTTAGAGATTTTTTGTATTAAATAAATTAAATATTTAGTATAAAATAAAATGAAAAATGTTTAGTATAACCTTTTGGTGATGCCTATGATCTAACCCAGGTAATATTTTCAGTGTTAATTAGATATTGTATATTATTTTCTTTAAACAAAACTAAATTCAACCATATTTAATAAAATATCTGATTAGAACTTGAAAAATAGGTATCACCTGATTTAGTCTAATAACTAATATATAAATGGAAGATTTTATTTAACTATATTTCTTTTTACACTGGTTTATCATTATTTACATAATTTATATTTTATAAAATAATAAACAAACTTAAAACTTCCTTAAAATTTATGATGATTTGTTTCTTCATTTTAAATATTATATATATATATATATATATATATATATATTAAACATTGTACAATAATTTTTTTAAAATACTAATACATTTAAATGAAGCACTGTGATACATACAAATGAGGGTAATTTTGAAAATAAGGGATGCTGACATGGCTTTCCCTCTACATGTCTTCATTTTGAGAGGAGAGGATATTTACTGTTCATAGGTATATCCTCTCCTTCTCTTCCCCACAAAATCCTAGATCAAAATAGTTGATATCCTCTCACTTCTTTGCTTGTGAACACTACATCCATAAGAACAAATAAGGGGTAAATATTTATCTTAGGTGCTTGAAGGGCATAAGTTGCTTAACTTATAAAATTGTAGTTATAAATATTTTGAAAACGGGGAAGTCAAAAGAAAAAAAAAAATATATTGGATGAAGTTTTCAAAAAGAAAAAATTTACTCATTAAAATAATTTTGGATTAGATTTTAAACTATTTTGAGATATCCCTAATAATAAATCTTATTATGGATTGTTGTAGGATAAATAATTTGAAAAAACTAGGCAAATTATCTCTTCATTTTTGTAGCTTTCCCGTATTAATTGCGAAAAAGTAATTTTAATTTTTTAATTTTTTTAAATTATTCTAAGTGAAGTAAAAATTTATTATTTTTTAAATAATTTCATTTGTACTTTCACATTTTCATATCTATTTTTCAGTCTTATATCCCTCTTCCAGTCACAGTGAGAGAATTTTTCCATCATTTGAAGGTGTGTGTGAGAAGGTTGAAATTGTATTTGATGTTCTCTGTGTACGAAGATAATTATTTTTATTTTTGTACTCCATTTTTGCACCTTGCTATTTTTTTTTGAATTTTGTGGTTTCCAAAAAAAAAAAAAAAAATAAGTGAACAAAAACACAATGACTAAAAACACCACAAAACTTATCTAACACGTGCACGATCAACCACCACAAGCAATCACCACCACTTAATAATGAAGAAGAAGATACGACTCTCTCCAACATACTCAAAAGTGTATTGTTGAAATTTAAAAAAGTATGGAGGTGCATAGGAAATGTATAAATGTGCAAGGAGAATTTGCCATTAATCATGGATTATGCATTTCAAAATCTTTTTTTTTGAATTATATTTGTACCAGTCGAAATCGAATGAGCTACGTCACTCGGCATCATTGACTGATCGACCAGATGATCAACCACATTAAAGAACAAGTCGTCAATAAATGAAAAGTAAAAAAAAAACATCTTATAAATTAGGGTAACCTCCCTATAAATCTGGGCCACGTCCCCGCCAAATTCGGATGAGCTACGTCACTCGGCATCATTAACCGACCGACCAGATGATCAACCACATTAAAGAACAAGTCGTCAATAAATGAAAAGTAAAAAAAAATCTTATAAATTAGGGTAACCTCCTTATAAATCTGGGCCATGTCCCCACCAAATTTGGATGACACTTGGAGAAATCAGCTAACACTAATTTATTAAAGATATGCACCATATACGATCCATGAATCAAATAGCCCATTACCAAACACTATAAATAAGCTTTCAACCAAGGAGTAAGATATGTTTTTATCAGTTTTACATCATATACTCTCAATCTAGAGTACTTACTTGATCGTCAGAACCTTCTACAAGTTTACTCTTGATCGAGCACCAAGAAACTGAGGAATTGTTGAAATATCAAGGAGTGGAAGAGTTGATTAGCTAAAGCACAAAAGAGGAACAATAGGAGGAAAGAGAGTAAATTACCAGAAGAGCCAACGACACCAACAACAATGATTATTGTGAATTTCAAGTATTACTTTGTTTATGTACAATGTTATTTTTGAATGCTTTCTAATGTATAATTTAAAGTACTTTTTAAATATATTTGAGATAATATTTTCTAAAATGCATAAAAAATTTAGAAGGTAATTTTTACCACTACACTCAAATGGGAGATGCAACAATATAAAAGTGAAACAAAAAATTAATGGTATCGAACCAAATATCAATCAAAATTTGGTTCCACTCCACGAACATTTCTAAATGAATTATTCCTCGATTTCATAATTATTTATATAGTAAAAGATAATCAATTTATTTTAGTTTAGCATACTTATAAGAACATAACAAGGCTCTTTTCGGAAAACAAAATTATGGTTAATTTTAGTGGTGACATAAAAAAATCATTATTGATATTTGCAATATTAAATCTAAAAGATTAATGTTAATTTTCCTATACATATAAATATATATAATATGTTATAAAATATGAAAAAAACACTATTGTATGTATTTTATTAAAAAATTAAATTTGGTTATCATATCAGATTATTTTGAAGTAGAAGATATTAGAATGTAGGAGAATATCAATTTATTTTTCTATATAAATTGGGATATTCTCCACCCGTTGATTCAATTCTAGTTGTATATATACTTACTTCATAGTATTAGAATTGAACTATATATCACTCTTTCAGTTATAAGCATACTGTTTTTCTACTTCTAATGCTCCTATTATTATGATTTAAAATTTAGGAAATACGAGCTATAACTGGTCATAAGGGTATTATTTGCTTTTTTTTCTTTAGCATCCTTCCTAAGTATAGATTTTAGCATTGGTCTTTTAGGTCTGTATGCATATTAGATGTTCTATATATGAAAAATATTATTGGCTGTGATTAAGATAATAAATAGTGAAAACATTAGTAAAGTTTCTTTTTATTAGTAAAGTTGGGGATGATTGTGCATTACCTCCGCCATGTGGGATTGCTGGAAGAAGAGGTTTGGCTGGGATACATGAAGTCACTTTTCTGTCTGCATTCTTTTTGTTGCCAATTCATATAAAGGCTCTGACCACACCCTTTCATACAAATACATGGTAAGAAATGATGGCTTAAATAAGAGGGGTGAATTGTTGATAAAAGATTTTCGCAAATGATAACTAAGAATGAAGTTCTTTAATGATTTATAAAAGAAGAATCAGAGAAGCCAAAAGAAATAAGCTATTAAAACTGTTATCAGTAAAACAATTGATTAAAATTACGATATAACCGGTTGTTTATATTACAGAGATAAAAGCAAGTATAAGCAGTTTATAAAGCAGAAATATTAACCAGTTGAAAATACGAAATAATTGGTTGATTATGACTGCAAATCAAATATCAAGTAGATTATAATAGAGATAGAGATAGAGAGATTCATACAATCAAATTATACTGGTTCACTCAACCCTGAGCTACATCCAGTCCTTAGAATAACCTCTGAGTATTCCACTAGCAATCAAATCCAGATTACTACAACACACCACAAAGAGGTGACTTTGAATCCCACAAAGCCTACTCACCCCCTTTGAATCCCACAAAGCCTACTCACCCCCTTTGCAACAGTTCACACCTCAAGCCAGAATCCCACTGACTTTATAGGGATTTTACCAACACTTACACAAGTTTATCAAAGTACAATTACAGGAAACTAAACAAGAATAGAAAACACCTGGAATTACAAAATCAGAAGTCCTATGATCAGTTTTTGCACCAGAGCAAAGCTTTATCAGCAATCTTGCTAAACTTTGAATTTTTTTTTTTCAAAAATGAATCTTTAAAATCTCTCTTGATTCCACAACAATGTGTTAAACTTGTCTTAAAACATTTAAAAGAAGGCTATATTTATATTATTTGAAATCTAGTCGTTTAAGGTAACATAACAGAGTCAAATCAGTTTTGTTCTCATTTAAAACAGTTGAAACAAGTTTTCAAAAATTGTTAGCAAAGCACTCATTTAACCGGTTGCATGTGTCAGGTAGTTACATAACCAATTCAAAAAACAATTTCAAAACCTCATTGCGAGCTAAGTGACAAACACTAAACCCTAAACCCTAAACCACCAGGAAATAGGAGGAGCCACCATCTGCCTTTGAAGGCAACGACGGCTGAGTCAACCGATGAGAACACAACCTAATCTAAACCCAAACTTTGAAAGCAGCACAACTTCAATCTTCATGTGGATTTGAAACATTAAAGCTCCCATGCTCAACAATCTCCCCCTATTTGATGGAGACAAATCTTTGGGATGCTTTTAGGAATTCTTTGTTTAGAATCTGTCCAACCTGCATTCATTGAACAAACACAAAAATGCAGGGTAATCTAATCCAAAGCAAATAAACAACAAAAACTAGTTCTCACTAGGTGATTTCCAGAAGGAACATCAGCCAAATCATATAAGAAACCAACACATATATACAGGTGTAGAACAAATAAACAATCAGGTTCAACAAGGACTGGATGTTCTGTACATGCCAACATATCAAAGTCTAGTGTTGGTTTCTTGAATTTCTGTAATTAGAAAATCAGTGATCTGAGAATTAAACTCTCATTCTTTGTTGAGAATTATTTGTGCACAAAATCCAATTCAATATGCTTCTCTATGTTTCTATATGTAATTCCTATGTGCTTCATCTACTCTTCATACGTTTAATACCTTGCAGACATGTGAAAACATTATGATTACATGCAAACATGTGTTTTTAAATTTTTTTCTTCAGAACATAAATTTAACCGATTGTTTCCTTGAAACAACCGATTATTTCCTCGAAACAACCGATTATTTCGTATATGATAAGCTCTTGACAAATCTGTTTTTGATTTTTAATTTCTGGTTTGTGTTTCTGTTAGACCTAGGGATGTGTATGGTCAAAAGCGCATTAATTGGATGGTTGAATACAAGTTAACTCTGGTACTTTTGCTTTTAATAGATCAGATCTCTATTTATCTTGAAAATCAAATATGTCTTAAAAACTTGGTCAAATATCACATGTGAATCTGTACCTTTATGATTTGACTGACTATGTCAGCTTTATGGTTCAAATTTGATTCGTTTTTATGTTGAATGCAATCATCTTTGACCAGGTGTTCTCTGCTATAAAACCCAATGCTTGTAGCTGTTGTTTTCACTCACAAATAACCGGTTGATCTGGAACTGTTATTTCTATCTCTCTCTCTAAAAACTTTCTTTGCAAAAATTGTTTCTGATTTAAGCAATGGTTGTAACTCCTCCATCTGCAAAAAGGATGGAATCCAGGGGTGTCAAAAGCTCTGGAAATCTTGAAGGATGGTTTGCAGGAGATACCAATCTCATCAACAAGTATCTACTTGAGACTAGTAGAAAGAATGTGAATACTCCAAAAGTTGTTTCCTTCACATGGATGAAACAACAGAAGTTGGATTTTGTGAGGAGTATCCTCAAAGAACAAATTGTTGAAGAGATTCCTAAGATCATCACAAGTGAGGTATGGTCTGCTGTGACCGGGCTGGAGTGTTCTGGACTAAGAATCAATAGGGGAAACCTTGAAGTAGTGGAAGATTTCAACAAAATCCAGTTTTACAAAGGTTTGTTGATCAAGAATGATCAAATGCTTTGCAGAATCCAAATCCAAAGTGTTTGATGAAAGGCTGGTGTTGCTGCTGTGTTTGGGAGGGATCTGGATAGTATAGAATGTGATCCACTCCTTTATTGAATCTAAAACTGATGTGATTTAAAACCTTTTTGAAATCAAGTGTTTTTCCAACTAAGTGAAAAACAACATGTTGTTTTTTCGATTCAACCGGTTGTTTTACTCTTAGGAGTTTTGAAAAGGTTGAAAATTATTTTAGTTTGGTTGACTTAACTGTCAAGTCAAACAATCGGTTGTTTCGTGGTTTCAACTGATTGTTTCTTTGAAAATCCTAACAGAATTCAGTTTTGGTTGTTGAATGTGCTTTAAATGTTTTTCAACTGAATACGCTCCTTCATTAATTGCTTTGACCAATCTTTGGAAAATATAAATGGTTTGTTTATGTTTTCAAACAAGTAAGAGAAACAAATTTGAGTTTTTCAGTTGTGACAAAGCTGATTCTAAGTTTTGAACATTCACATCAAGCTTTGGGTTTTCAAAGAGAGTGTAATAGGATTGCAATTGTATTGATTTCGGTTTGTACTGTGAACAAGTGTAATCCCTTCTAAACCTACTGTATTTCTGGTGTTGTGTTGCCAAGGAGTGTTGTGTGTTCTTGAGGTGGTCAAGATCAATACTCTTGGTGTGTTTTGCCAAAGGGAGTGTGTTCTTGAAGGATTCAAGGTTGATTTGTGTGTTGTAATCTGGTTTGATTGCTTAGTGGATTACCTAGTGGTTTTTTGGGGACTGGATGTAGCTCTTGGCTTAAGAGTGAACCAGTATAAATTGTTGGTGTATCTCTCTCTTACTCTGAACACATTTAATTTTGTTTTAAGCTTTACTGGTATAAACAATCGATTGTTTCGAAGAAACAACCGATTGTTTTTCTGTTGCTTTGCTGTTTAATTGTTTATATTCTTGGCTAACTTGATTCTTGTTTTGGATTCACACAAAGAATTTTTTTATACCTCAAAAAGTTTTAAAAAACCTCTCTTAAACAATTCACCCCCTCTTGTTTAAGGCCATATATTCTAACAAGGTTGTCTCAAGAATCCCCACTCCAAAGTGGGGAATTTTTCTGTTGGAGGGTTGAAGCTTGATGAAAGGCTTGTGGCCTTCATAGTTTCATGGATTCTCACACCTAGGGGGAGCAACCATTCAACTCTATCTGAAGAAGATCTTCTCTTGATCTACTGCATCATGAATAAAGTGAAGATCAACTGGATTCACACCGTCAAAGAGCACATGCAAAAAGCTACGAGGTTATGTGACTTTCATCATCCCTATGCCATTCTGATTTCTAAGTTTCTTCACTATTTTGAAGTGGATATAGAAGGAGAGCTAGCAGAAGTAATCAAGCCCTCCAGTGAAATCAATAATGGATCCCTAAGTAAGATGGGATTTACTAAAGTTGGTGGAAGATGGGTAAGCAATGATGGTGATCAAGCTGGCCCAAGTGGAACTAATGAAGGAGATGAAACTGAAGAGGCAGCGATGCAAGATGAACTTGCTGCTGAAACTCAAGAAGGTGTGCATCATAACATCAACATGGAAGAAAGGATGCCAAACATGTCATCCTTTGAAATGCAAATTATCAATAGAATCAAAGGAACCTCTATGAGATGTGCGAGTCAAGGTTTACCAACATGGGTACATGGTTCTCTACTCTGGATGAACAAATTGAAGAAGTTCAGAGACAGATTCTGGAACTGCAATTTCAAAGGGAGGATAACCCTTCTTTTTAGCTTAACAATTTTTTTTTCTCTTATGTTGTTTTTAATCCTACCATTTGTCTATTTGATGAGACAAATAGGGGGATAAGTATTGTTGGGAAGTTGTAATGTTTTTAATTGTGTTTACGGCTTTTGAACATTGCTATTATTAACTGTGTTACTGCTTTTTTTCTGGAAGTTTTTAAAGCTGATGTGTTTTCTGGTTTTTAGTTTTTTAACCGGTTATCTCTGCAAAATAACCGATTGTTCTTATGCAGTTCTGCTTATTTGAAATCTGATATATGGTGAATATTTGTTTTGGAATAGATTGTTTTGTGTTTGTTCACTGAATTCAGGATTCAAAAGATTCTAAACAAGGAACATTCCTAAAAGCATCCCAAGGATTTGTCTCCATCAAATAGAGGGAGATTGTTGAAGATGGGAAGCTTTGATGTATCAAATCCTCATGAAGCCGGAAGCTGTGTTATGTTTTAGGTTTATGTTTTGTTATGGGGTTTAGAATCTTTGTAAGATCAGTCTTGGTTCTCAAACAAAGCTTATTTGAATCTGTTTTAAAGATTAAAGTGTTTTTCCATACAAAGGGAAAAACAACCGATTAAAGTTTCGAGATAATCGGTTGTTTGTCACTTAGCTGGCAAAGCTGTCTTGAAACTGTTTTTTTGAATCAGTTGTATAATTGTCAAAACCATTCAACCGGTTAATTCGTGGTTTTAACCGATTAAATGTAAGTTTTCATAACAGTTTTTTGAAAACCTGTTTTAACTTATTTGGTTGTTCAGATCTGCCTTCAACGGTTGCTTCTCAAGGTTTATAAAACTAGTATTCTTTCAAACGTGAAAAAGATTGATGAAACAAAAAAGTTTGATACTCTAATTTGTGATTTATTTGAGAGATTACCAACTGTTTGTGAAAAGGTGTTTTACCAAGTTTTAGCAAGATTGCTTTTGAGCTTTGCTGTGATTCAAGAATTGATCAATAGGATTTCTGGTGTACTGTGATTCCATGTGTTTTTTAACCTTGTTTAGGTTCTTGTAATTTTTCATATTACTCTCTGTAAAATTGTTGTAAAATCCTCTAAAGTCAGTGTGATTCTGGCTTGAGGTATTGGTTGTGTGCAAAGAGGTGAGTGGGCTTTGTGAGATTCAAAGTCACCTCTTTGTGTTGTGTATGTGTAATCTATGATTGGTTACATAATGAAATACTCAGTGGTTTGACTGAGGATTGGATGTAACTCTTGGATAGAGTGAACCAATATAAAACTTGTGTGTAATTCTCTCTATCTCTTTTCTCCATAACTATTTGATATTTTCCGTTGTCATAAACAACTAGTTAAATCGTTATTTTAACCGATTATAATTCTGATATTTGTTTCTGTTTGGCTTTTTGAATTTCTTTTCTGAGTAGATTGTTAAAGTTTCATTTTAAGCAAAGTATTTGTGAAAATCTTTTGTAAACAAATAAGAAAAAAATGCATCCTATACTGTATTTGTTTGTTCCTTAGGCTCTTGTTACTGATTTATAGTCTTTTCTGCATTGAAGATTTGACAACAATATCTGTATCAGAAGAAAAACATTTTTACAAAATTTGCAAAAGCATCCTAGTTGTAGCTTAATGGAAAAAAAGAATCATAGCTCTCCCAATGTGAAAAAAATGGAATATAGGCTTGGATGTGTGATAGATTAGTTTAAAGATTGAATACATGTAATAGGACATAAACATTAATCGGAGTAAGTAAAGAGAACTTTTGAAAATTTTACATTTATCTAACATGTACTATTATGAATACTTATTGGGGATCTGGAATATGATTATTAAAGATGGTATTATTTTTTTAAGTACAAATATATCATATTGTGGCTTTTTATACCGTTTTCAAAATACTATTTCTCTTTGTTGTTAAAATCTTTAAATGTTTTAGATGGAATCTTAATGTTGCAAAAATTGTGACGTGGCTTGATTCCAAAAGCATTTATTAAAGCTTACTTACATTAATGTCTGATTGTTAAGTAAGGTCACCATATTTTATTTCATCATGCTGTTGCTGTGAATAACGTAGAATTGATGAGCCATCTATGGTTGGTTGAGACAGTAGAAAGTTGTGAGCTAGGTCTGATTTTTTAAAATTTGTTTCAACCTTAAGCTATTGATTTAATCTTTTTCCTTTTGCTGTCTAAAATAATTAAAAAAAAAAATACTAGGATTATTGAAGCAAGATGAGCCATACCGGTACAACATACAAAATTTGGCTCCAATTTTCATCACAACTTCTTGATGATTCAACCCACATGAAATTTGCCATCAAACCCTTGTTTTCTCTATTCCAAAATCCAAACCTATTTTCCATAAATCTTCTATGACTTGGCATTGCCTACCCTTATGAATTGTGTGCTACTCATTTTGTTTTATTTTGACGATTGATAATTTTCATTTTTATAAGAGATTTATATTGAAAATGGAGGTTAGGAGAAAAATAATCCTATGCTTATTGATGACCATCACAATGGGGTGTTACAAAGTTGAAGGAAGAGAGCCTATACTTCACAGGGTAGGAGGAGGAAGATATACATGGACACCAAAAGCTAACTTCACAACTTGGTCAAGTCATGAAAACTTCTACAAGGGTGATTGGCTATGTAAGTGCTTTCAGTTAATCAATTCTATAAGTAGTTGATTATGATATGCTGGAAAATTTTGTATAATATATCTTTATTATTAAAACTACTACTAAAAAAAAATTATTAAATAAAAATTAATTTTAAAGATAAAAAATAATTAGTGACTAATTATATGACTAATTAAAGATACTATTAGTAACTAATTAAAGATATTATTTTAGAAACTAAAAAAAATTATTAATATTTAAAATAGTTTCTATTATTAATAAAATTTATAAATTAATTTTTAGATTAATATCTAATTAGTTGTCAAAGTTTTAGCTATCAACTACCTTGTATCCTATAATTGGTAGCTAAAATATTGATAACTAATTAGATACCAATTAACTAATTAAATATTAATTTAAAAAATAATTTATAAATTTAGAAACTATTTTGAATACCAATAATTTTTTAATTCATAAAATAGTATCTAATTAATTTTTTTATCTCTAAATTTAATTTTTTTAATATTTCTAAGGTGTTCCAATTTTTTAGAAGGTCTATTGTCAAGATTATTATTCTTATATTTATACATTAAATGTTTAATGTTCAACCCAACCTCCTTTGTGTACACAGATTTTGGTTTTGATAAGCTTGTGCACAATGTGTTGGAGGTTAACAAAACAAATTATGAGAATTGTATTGATACAAATTTCATAAAAAATATCACAAAAGGAGGGAGAGATGTTGTCCAACTTTTAGAAGCAAGAACATATTATTATCTGTGTGGAAGAGGCTTCTGCTTTCAGGGAATGAAAATTGCAGTAAAGGTTAAGGAACCCACCTTGCAACTATCACCATCAACACTACCCAATAAAGCTCTTAACTCAACTAGAATCATAAATACTAAACTCATTGGGTTTCTCATCACAGTTTTGATAATGAATGTTTGTGTTATATAGATGTAACATTGAGTTAATGCATATAAATAGCTTGCTCATTATGATATTATCTTTTTCTTTTATCAGAATTCAATAAAAACACATATTTATGATGAAATATTAGTTAAAACGGATAAAAATGGATCTATGTCAAAATATTTTGTGGTAAATAATTTTAAATTCATATATTTTTGCTAAAAATGATATTTTACTATTAATGGTTGAAAAATTACAAAGTACATTTTTATTCTTATTAAAAAATTTATTTTATAACTAAAAATCATTACAAAATATCTTAGAATGACGTCATATTTTAAAATTATTGGCGAGATTCAAACCGAGAAAAGAGTTATGATAAATACCTAAGCATCCATATTTCAAAGCTAAAAGATCAACAAAATTGTTAATTATTTTATTAAAATATTCAAAATTCTAATTTTTTTCTTTCTTTTCAATGATTTTATAATCAATAACTAAGTTGCCTATTTTATTTAAAATTATTTAGAAAATGGTAATAATAATTTTATCATATTAAAACGTTGATAGCCTAAATCAAGTAGTTATTTTAAAATAACTACTCTTATGCCTCTAAGAGGACATTCCTGAACTTTAGACTCGACACCTTAACTAATTCCACGAAGGAGGTCCCCAACATCCAACTTCACGTAAAAGCTATGTCATCCCCTGCTTCACCAACGATTGCACCAGAATGTAGAATCCTGCACCCTCCTACTTTACTTCACGGTTAATGTTCCTGAAGGGATTGTTCCATGTTAAGAGTTAAGTCTACACATCCACAAGATCTTGCTTCAACTTCTTCCAAGTAGTGCAACATATCCCCTCCTATGCTCACTGCCTCCCCCCTCCTTCACAGTTGCTTAGGGGGACACATCTAAAACCTCCATTCTCCCCCTATTCAGCCATTCATAATTCATACGATTATTCCTTCCATACCAGAATTCTGCATTGTCTTTGGTAGTTCTAACACCTCAACCAGCTCTCCTTTGCGCTACTTGCACCCAACACAGCTAGCTTTGTATACACTGGATTGGATTTAAGTGCCAATCTGCTAGGGAATAATTCAAGGAGCGTAGTATATGTTTCATTCCCAACCAGGCTTTAATTCGAGCCATATGAAATATTTTTTCCTCATCGACTACCCCTTGTTTGAAGATTATAAGATTCCTTTGTTCCCATATACATCTTACAACTGCCACCCACGTATCTTTCCAGACCGTATTTTGTTTATGGTTAATATGTAGTAAGCCGAATTGCTCGAAGTGACATTTCAAGTCCCTATGTTGAACAAACAAAATACCAACCCATCTAAAACATCGATCCCACACACGCTGGGCAACTTTACAGTCCAGGAATAGATGTTGCGAGGATTCATTCACATCACAACATCACACATGATGGGGAGTTAACCGTCACCCCCTTTTTTCAATAAGCAGGTTTTAGTTGGCAATCTATCCAATAGGACCATCCAAGTTGTTGTCAACACATTAAAGAAAGCTTTAACCTGCCAAAGTTGTTTAAAGATACTATTTGGAATACCTCTAGTACGATTAGTAAGACAGTCATAAGCGTATTTCACCGAAAACTCACCTGAAATGTCACCTTCCCAAATCTGAGTATCCTTGACCTCCCTACTCAAGTTGACCCTGGCTATCGATCTTAGCATCTCATCTTCTTGTTCAAATTCCCATTGGAACCTGACCCTTCTCCACCTCAAAGTCCAAATCCACACAACATCCTCCCACACGCCTACCTCAGTTACCTTCTGACCCTGATTCAGAGACTAAGAAAACAACCTATAGGATATATATCTCTTAGAGAACTGCTACCAACCCATGCATCCTTCCAAAATCTAACATTATCCCCACTTCCCACCTTCCATCCAATTGCACCATGAAACCAACCTACTTCTTCTTCCTCACCATAACTCTTGCACAAATCTCTCCACCACCAAGAATGGAGCTTCACATTGCTGTGATTTTGACCTATGTCCATACCATACTTAGATAAAAAAACTTCTTTCCATAATCCCTTTTCTTCACCCATAAGCCTCCACTTCCACTTCGCTAAGAGGGCACCGTTGGACTTCCTGACATCTTTAATCCCCAACCCACCCTCCTCCAAGGGTTTGCACAGATTCTCCCAGCTCACCTAAGATATTGACCTATTCTCCCTTCCCCAACTCCATAAGAATCTTCTTTGGATACTGATGATTTTATCACATACCGCTTCAGATGCCTTAAAGAAAGTTAGATAGAATAACGATAGTGATGTGGAGACCGACTTAGCTAAACAAATTCTACTTGCCAGAGATAAAAATCTTCCCTTCCATGCATTAAGTTTAGCGCTTAGTCTATCTAGAATCGACTCCCAAAATAGTTTCTTCCTAAGATTACCTTCTACTTCCAGCCCAAAATATTTAAAGGGTAGCCTCATTAAGGTACAAATTACAATGTAGAGATTTCGCAAATACATCAAGAGACTCTCTTTCGACATTAATGTCTGCCAACTTTGATTTATGGAAATTGATCTTCAACCCCGAAGCCAACTCATAGCACCTGAGGATGGATTCATAGTGAAGACATTAGAGAAGGAATCTTCACATAAAAAGAGCGTATCATCAGCAAATTGTAGTACACTACCCTCAACCTCCTTCTTACCCACCTTGACACCTACAAGCAAATTAGCTTTGATTTCCTGTCTTACTAGCCCAGAAAAACCTTCAGCAGCCATAATAAAAAGAAAGGGGGCTAAGGGATCACCTTGTTTCAACCCTCTTGTAACTTTGAACTCTAAGGTGGGCCTATCATTAACCAACCCTAAGACAGATGCAGACTCCAAACAACCTCTGATCCACATGATCCATCTCCTATGGAAACCAAACCTCTGAAGCATATCAAATAAGAATACCCAACTAACCGAATCATACGCCTTTTCGAAGTTCACCTTCAAACACAAGCCCCTCCTTCCGCACCTTCTAAACTCCTCAATGACCTCATTAACTAGTAATACACTATCTAGTAACCCTCTATCATTCAGAAAAGCTGATTGGCAATCATCAATGATCGAAGGTAGCACTTTCTTCATGCGGTAGGATAACACTTTTGAAATAATTTTATAGAGGGAGCCCACTAGAGATATTGGTCTATATTGATCTAGCATTTTTGGGTCCCTCACTTTAGGTACAAGTGCTATGAACGATGCATTACACCCCTTCAAGATACGACCAGTTTCTTGAAAAAAGTATACTGTGGCTAGGATATCGTGCTTAAGAATCTCCCAGTTGTGCTTAATGAAGTTGAAATTAACCCTATTTGGGCCTGGGCTTTTAGACCCCTCACACATCCATACAACATCCTTAACTTCTTCTTTTGCGATGTTGGATATAAGACACAAACTATCCTCCACTGGAAATGACTTGAATTGAACATAGTCTAATCTTACCCCAAAAGCCACACATCTGTCTTCAAACATAATTTTCGCTTCCCTCCGAACAACCTCAGGTTCCTCACACCATTAATCCCCCATAAGAACACCTTTTACCTCATTTATAAATCTTATCCATCTATTTACAGAGTGATAAAACTTAAAATTAGAATCCCCGTGCACTGGTTCTAGCTATCTGCCTAAAAGTGATTGAACAAATAATTTCTCGAAATAATTCAATTTGACAAAGTATTTAACAAAATATATTTTAATAATAACTAATAATCAATAAAACCTCTTCTTCAACATCAATTACATTGCTCTATAGCTCAGCAGTTTTGAAAAAGTTTTTAGAAAATGGTAATCAGTTGTTTTTAATTAAAACAAATTTAGTTTTTGTAAAGTTTTACAATAAACAAATATTTGTGAAAATATTCTAAATACAATTCACCCTCTTCAATTTAACCTAATTTCAACTTATTTCAACAATTATGTATTTGAAGAAAATACTAAGAACCAACCAAAAATTAGTTTATGTTAGACAAATGTTTCTAACAAATATAACGGTTTTTTTTTATTAAACCTAAGTTATTAAACTGGTATTCCTATTTGCATAAATAATGATTAATTTAAAAAAAATAAAATTAGAAAAATAATTATGTACACCAAATAGATATATCATTATATATATATATGATTGCTTTAGAGTTTTGGGTAATTTGTCATCTACCCTTAAAACATATACTTCACAATTTAATAAATTAATATTTTCATTATTTTTGTTTATTTTTTTAATTTAAAATATTATTATATTATTATAAAGGGTTATTAACTTTCTATGTGTTGTATTATAGATGATTTTAATGTTGTGAGAAAATTGGGTGAGAGAAAGGGTAAAAAACAGAGCGGCGATTTTTCCTCATAAATGAAATGGTTTAATGATTTTATTGTAAACAACTGTCTAATTGATCTACCAATAGTCGGTAGGAAGTTCACTTAGTATAGAACTAATGGTACTGCAAAAAGTAGATTTGACAAGGGGCTTTAGTATCTGATGAATGGTTTTTAAGATGGCCAGACACAAAACAATGCATTCAATCTAGAGAAGTGTCTCATCATTGTGCCATTGTAATGAAATCAATTATTAAGAATTGTGGACCAAAACTGATATGATTCCAATAGCACAATATGAATGATTCTTGACATTCTTAGGAATCATCTTGAGTTGGATATGAGATAGGCACTTTAAGATAGAATTGGATCAAGGTTCTATGATCAAGAACTCACCAAGACTAGTACCAAAACTCAAACTCATTTGGAAGTTCCATGTATTGTCAAATTGAACCGAACAAATTGATTGAAAAGGCAAAGGAACCGAATAAAATGTGTAAAAACTGAATTGCACCGAACAATTAAGCTAGAAAAGGAAGAAGAACCAAAGATGAACAGCAGAATTAAAATGACCGAAGCAAAACAGCAAGGAATTGAAAATGCCGAACAGAAAAAGCTAAGAAGCAAGCTAAGACATGAATATAACAAGAGAAGGAAGGAAGGAGAAGAGAAAGCTCATGAAGATGGAGGAATGGTTGGATGATCACGCCACTTAGAGAATGGTGACTCCAAGATGAGTGTGCAAGCCGCCACTTGAGGTAACCATAGAACTCTCAAGATAAGACTAAGTGAGGAAGGCACAAAGCTCTCCAATGCTCTCTCAAAAATTGAGTATAGTTTCTCTAATCAAAATTCAAATCTGAAAAATACAAAGGCAACACCTTAATTTATAGCCTAGAGGTGATGAAATGCAAAGCTAATTAAATTCAAAATCCCCCCCCCCAAATACAAATGAAAGTGGCGCCAATCTAAGTCATGAGGAAGGTGTGACCTCCTCTCTCACTTTGGCACCTCCCTATTACTCCTACACCTATCTACTAACGCACACCCCCCCTAAGACTCCTAACTAAAGACCTAAAGATGCTTTAACAAAAGAGGTTTCTAATGTTTCCCTCTAAGCACCTTCAAACAAAGAAATTACAAAAAGAGAAAATAAACGTCCATTAGCTCCTAAAGCTTTGAACATGCTCCTTGTAAGCCTTTGAGGTGGGCTTTGACCTCCATGAGCGTCCTCTATTTGAGCCTCAACCTCTTCTTGCTCTTGATGATTGGCCTCCATGTCCACTTGAGCTTGATCTCCATCAAAAACATTTAGATCATTGGATGCATGGCAGACGATTGTATGTTTTAAGGAATTTGTAAAAGAGAAGTTGGACTCTTACATAGTAGAGGGAAATGGGATGATCAAATTCAAAGATAAGTTGAAAATGTTAAAAATGGATTTAAAAAGTTGGAACAAAGAGGTGTTTAGGTGCATGGACAATACTAAACAAGTAGTCTTAGGAAGATTGAGGATTTGGACATTAAGTATCATAACAACAACTAAATGATAACATGAGAATGAGGAGGATGGAGTTAATAAGTCAGTTGAAGGTTATAAATAGTAAGATGGAATCTATTTTGAGACAAAAATCCAATATCTTGGTTAAGTCAAGGAGATACTAATTCTAAATTTATCATGTATTTATAAGATGGAAAAGATCTAGAAAAAAAGTAAAAGGCGTTCTTGTTAATGGAGGATGGTCTAAGGAACCAAGAGAGGTGTAAAGCGAAGCAAAATCTTTATTTGAAAAAAATTCACAATGACTCGAGATCTAGGGGCAAGAATGGATAATGTAGACTTTAATTCTTTAACAAATGATTACAAGATGATGGTGTGTGGAATTTTCACTACGGATGAGTTAACAAAAGCGGTTTGGCAGTGTACAGGATCCAAAAGTCCTGGTCCTTATGACTTTAATTTTAATTTTATTAAAAACAACCAAGAAAGTATTAAGCAAGATATTACGGAGGTTGTTGATAGTTTTTAAAGTTCGAGAACTTTTCCTAAGGTTGTAACACTTCTTTCATAGCTTTAATTCCTAAAGTGAATGATCTTATCAACTTAGATCAGTACATGCCTACATCCTTAGTCAAGATTCTTTATAAGATAATCACTAAAGTTCTATCTAATAGAATCTTAAATGTTATCTTCTAACCATTGATTATTCACAATCGACTTTTCTTAAGGATAAGGGCTTTTGGATAGTGTTCTAGTTGCAAATGAAGCGGTAAAGGATATAAGAAGGAGAGATAAGAGTGGAGTATTCATTAAAGTGGATTATGAAAAAGCATATGACTCAGTTAGGTCGGAATTCTTGTACTATATGATGAGTAGATTGGGTTTTAATGGATATCATGGGTAAATGGTTGCTTAGAATCAACCAAAGTTTCCATACTAGTTAATGGGAGTCCAACAACGAAGTTTAAGCCATCTAGGGGACTTAGACAAGGCAGCCCTTCATTATTGTAGTAGATGGGTTGGCAGGAGTAGTTAGACAAGCAATAAGGGTTGGTGCATTCTAAGGGTTAAAAATTGGATCCATGATGTAGATGCAAGCTTTCTTCAATTTGTGGATGATACCCTATTATTGTGTGAAACAAATCATCAAAACATTTTCACCATAAAAGTAATTCTTAGATGTTTTGAATTAGCTTCGGGCTAACGGATCAATTTTCATAAATCAAAATTAGCATCAATAAGCATTGAAAGGGGACTTTCCGAGATGTATGCTAAAACTCTTAATTGTGTTCATGTGTATATCCCCTTTAAGTATTTAGGTATGCAGGTAGGAGGCAATCCAAGGAAAAAACAATTTTGAAAATTAAAGGAAAATTGAATGCTTGGTAGGGGAGATATTTCACTTTGGCACGGAGAATATGTTTGATTAAGTCAATTTTTACAGCAATTCCACTATTTTACCTATCTTTTTTTAAAGTCCCCTGCTCTATGTGTCAGGAAATTACAAAGGTCCAAAGAAATTTCCTTTGAGGATGGGGAAGTGAAAATAGGAAAATAGTTTGGGTTAGTTGGGATAAGATTTGTAGGACTAAGGAAGAGGGAGGACTAAACATTAAGGAAATTGGTAGCTTCAATAAAGCTCTTCTTGCTAAGTGGATGTGGCTTTTAGGATTCAAAACATTTGGGAAATGGAGAGATATATTATTATCTAAGTATAGACTGGCGAGAGGACAATTGATAATTATTTTATGGCAAGTGTACCATGTTAGAAGTAATAAAGTTTTCTCTAAGGATGGATATCGAACCCATAAAGAATAGTTGAATTCTCAAGTATAATATTCACTAAATAAAAAACAATATAATAAAGTTTGTTGGAAGTTTATTGTGCATGATTGCAAGAATGTAAATAAAACAAAGAAAAGAGTTGTTTGATTCAAATGATTAAGGGAAATACGCGGAGGTTGTGAGATGGAATAAAAGAGGATGGATTTGGGATTTAGAGTGGAGAAGAAATAGATTTGAGTGAGAGAAAGCACAAGAAGAAGTAATGTGACTTGATTTTAGGTTGATTCATTAGGTGACACTTTTTTTAGAATTAGGATCGGTAATTCTTAAGCAATTAAGGTGAGAAGTCTAAGGAAAATCCCCACTGGACATTAACTTAAAAAGTGTTAAATAGATGTGAAGGTTCATTTCCATAAGACCAAAGGAAAAACACAATTATAGGCGAAAATGAATGACAATTAGAGGTGCGGAATCAAGAACACAACACAAAGCTAATGAACCGATTAGAAATCAAGAACAAGACAATTGAACCGATTGAAATTAAGATACAACACAATTGAACCGATTGAAATCAAGAAACAAGCAAATTTGATCGATTATAATTGAAAGAACCGAATAAAAAACAAGAACACAAACACAAGACATATTTATCAACTGAAATTAAATGGAAATGGAATTTGAAGTTGAAAGATAGGAAAGTTTATGTGGTTGAAGCTTGGGAAGAAGGTTCACAACACTTGGATGGTGAATAAGCTCCAAGATAAGTTATGTTGCCGCCACTTGAGAGCTCCCAAACACTCACAAGATAAGACTAAGCTAGGAGAAACAATTCTCACTATTCTCACACAATTTGTGTATAGTAACTTTACTCTTCAATCAATTTACATGAGCCAAGCACCTCTATTTATAGTGTGAGAGGGCCGGATATAAAGTGGGAAAAATCAAATGAAAGCCATTTGAAAAATGGCGCCTAAAACAAGTCACATGGAAGGTGTGACTTGTTACTTCTTCTCATAAGCCCTAAACTCCTATCCGCACCTCCCTTTTATGTTCTATTTAAAAACCGACTCTAAAACAATTACAAAAAGAGACATTAATTGATGTTCATCTCCTAATGTTTGTACCTTGCTTCTAGTAATCCTTTGAGGCATGGTGGATCATGAGATCATAGGTTGGGCTTCGGCCTCAGATTGGGCTTGGGCTTCTTGGGCTTGGCCTCAGGCGCCCTCTCTCCTTGGTCCTCATCATGCTCCCTGGGTGAGAAAGAATTCGTCCACGAATTTGGAAGACCTGTAGAGAAATGAGTTAGATCACTAATATTAAAAGAATGACTACCAATGTATGTATAAGGCATATCTAACTCATAGGCATTATCATTAATCCTTTTGATGACTTGAACATGACCATCACCACGTGGCATAAGTTTGGATTTCCTTTGAGTAGGGAATCTATCTTTCCTCAAGTGCAGCCAAACCCAATCCCCGGGTTCAAAGATTAATACCTTGTGCCTTTTGTTGGCAAGTTCAACATACTTGCCAACCTTTCTTTCAATTTGCAACTTGATGTGATGGTGTAAGTCTTTAATAAAAGAAGTTTTTTCATAACCATCATTGCATAACACCTCATCAAGTACAAGAATTTGAAGAAGGTCAAGAGGTGTGAGGGGATTGAACCCATAAACAACCTCAAAAGGAGTGTGGGAAGTGATAAAATTTACTACTCTATTATAGGCAAATTCAATATAAGGTAGTAAATTTTCCCACACCCTTGGGTTTTTCGGAAATAAGGCATCTTACCCAAAGTTCTATTAACCACCTCAGTTTGACCATCAGTTTGGGATGACGAGCAGTAGAAAACAAGAGTTTAGTTCCAAGTTTCCCCCACAAGGTCCTCCAAAACTGGCTTAAGAACTTTGAATCTCTGTCGGATACAATACTTCTAGGAAGCCCATGCAAACGAACTACTTCGTTAAAGTGAGCCATTTTAGAAAACCGGTCCACTACCATAAAGATAGAATCCATACCCTTCGATGTCTTGGGAAGACCTAAGATAAAATCCATAGAAATATCTACCCAAGGCATTGTTGGGATGGGAAGAGGGGTATATAAACTATGGGGTTGCAATTTAGATTTAGCCTTCCTACATGCTATGCATTTATCACATAAGCTATGTACGGATTTGCGCATGTGGGGCCAAAAGAAATGTTCATGCAATGTATCTAAAGTTTTAGCTACCCTAAAGTGTCCCATAAGCCCACCCTCACGTGCTTCTCTAACGAGAGATTGTCTTAAAGATCCTTGGGGAACACAAAGTCTTTTTCCTTTAAAAAGAAAACCATTATGTAGGAAAAAGTCTTTGTGCCCTCCTTTGGAACACTCTTTATAGATAATAGAGAAATCAAGGTCATCTTTATAGATTTCCTTTATGTGATCAAAACCTAAATATTGAACATCCAAAACATTTAGCAAGGTATATCTTCTTGAAAGAGCACCTGCAACCACATTTATTTTACCTTGCTTATGTTTGATCACATAAGGAAATTGCTCAAGGAACTTCACCCACTTGGCATGTCTCTTGTTAAGCTTGCTTTGGGTTTTCAAATATTTGAGGGATTCATGATCACTATGTATCACAAACTCCTTTGGAAAAAGGTAGTGTTGCAAATTTTGCAAGGCTCTAACAAAAGCATAAAGTTCCTTCTCATAGGTGGAGTAGTTGAGATGACTCCCCTTGAGTTTCTCACTAAAATAAGCTATGGGGTGTCCCTCTTGAAGGAGAACAACCCCAATGCTTATATTAGAAGCATCACATTCTATTCAAATGTTTTAGTAAAGTTAGGAAGGGCTAAAATGGGGGCTTTAGTCAATTTTTCCTTTAAAGTTTCAAGAGCTTGAATTTGGTCTTGTCCCCACTTGAATACCACATCCTTCTTTACTATAGCATTTAGAGGTGCGACAATGGTACTAAAGTTTTGCACAAACCGCCTATAAAAACTAGCAAGTCCATGAAAACTTCATACCTCATTAACATTGGTGGGTGTTGGCCAATGTTGAATTGCTGCAACCTTTTCTTTACCTACATGCACCTCTTTTGAACTTACAACAAACCCTAGAAAGTTTATATGATCTAGTGCAAACATACACTTAGCATGATTAGCATACAAACTTTCCCTTCTAAGGGTTTCTAATACTTGCCTAACATGTGACTCATGATCTTCTCAAGACAAGCTATAGATAAGGATGTCATCAAAATAAACTACTACAAACTTGCCAATTAAAGGTCTTAGAACATGGTGCATGAGTCGCATGAAGGTACTAGGAGCATTAGTCAAGCCAAAAGGCATGACTAACCACTCATATAAACCAAATTTGGTCTTAAAAGCGGTTTTCCATTCATCCCCTAGTTTAATTTGAATTTGGTTATAACCACTATTAAGATCAATTTTGGAAAATATTTTAGACCCATGTAATTCATCCAACAAGTCATCTAACCTTCAGATGGGATGCCTATACTTGATGGTTATGTTATTTATGGCGCGACAATCCGTACACATCCTCCATGTCCCATCCTTTTTAGGAACAAGAATCACGGGCATAACACATGGACTCATGCTATCTTGCACCCACCCCTTAGCTATTAAGCTCTCTACTTGTTGTCGAATTTCTTTGGCCTCGATTGGATGAGTCCTATATGCAGGCCTATTTGGTAAAGAAGCACCGGGTACAAAATCTATTTGGTGCTCAATGCCCCTTAGAGGAGGTAATCCTTTTGGGGGGTCTTGAAAAACATCATCAAATTCCGTTACCAAATTTGCCAAACAATGAGGATTGTCTAACACTAATTCACTCTCAAGGGTCCTAGGGATAGCTATAAACATATTCTTTTGGGAAAGCATTACCTTTTTTACCTCTTGGTGAGAAATGAGGAGGTTTCTCTTGGAATTCTTTTTTTATTTTTCAATCTCTCTCTTTTCTTTCATCATAAGTTGGTCCTCATGGACTTCCTTTGGTGAAAGAGATTTGAGTGTGACCTTATGCCCATGGAAATTTAAAGAAATTTGTTGGTAAGGCCATCATGAATTGTTTTTCTATCAAATTTCCATGGCCTACCTAAAAGAATATGAGTAGCTTCCATAGGTACAACATCACACAAGACCTCATCCTTGTATTTACCAATGGAAAAGGCTACGAGGACTTGCTTATTTACTATGATCTCCCCTTCTTCACTTAGCCATTGAAGCTTATAGGGCTTGGCATGAGAGATAGTAGACAAGACAATTTTATCTACTACTCTTGTGCTAGCCACATTTGCACAACTACCCCCATCCACTATTAAAGAACACAACTTATCATTGATGAGACATCTAGTATGTAAAAAAATTTCTCTTTGACTTTCATCAAAGGGTTTCAAAACTTGGCTTAGCATTCGTCTCACCACTAATAAGTCGCCTTCACAAGGAATCTCACTCTCATTTTCACTTGCGGATCTAGAGGTGTTGGGAGACTTAGAGCGTTGGGAATTATGATCACTTAAGACTATCCCATCATGCATCATCATGTTGCGTTTAGAAAGACAATTAGAAGCAATGTGACCATAGCCTAAACATTTAAAACATTTTCTATTTGAAGTTTTAGTTGGAGATTTAGGAGTGGAAGGTGAAGGTCTAGACTCTCTAGGTTTGTAAGTGGACACTTTAAAATTTGAGGGAAAAGTTTAAGAAGTTTTGTTTTTGTTTTTCCAAGAAGAGTGGTAAAAGCCATCATTGTGAGATTTTTGAAAAGAAGTTTTCTTTGAAAGTTGAGATTCTACCTTGATGGCAAGGTGAGCCAATTTTTCTAAAGAAGAATATTCATACAATTCTACCACATCTTGGATATCCCTTCTTAGGCCACTTACAAATCTAGCTATCTTTGATTATTCACTTTCATTCATGTCAATCGTGATTAAAATTGTTTCAAGTTCTTTAAAATAAGCATTCACACTTTGTGTTCCTTGATGAAGCCTTTGGAGCTTCAACAAAAGGTCTTTCCTATAGTGTGGAGGCACAAACCTAGCGTGCATGCATTCTTTTAAATCATCCCAAGAAACCACGGTTGGTCTCTTGTTTAGCCTAATGTCCACGAGAGTTTTGTGCCACCATTGCATGGCATAGTCCAAGAATTCTAAGGAGGCTAACCTAACTTTTTGGTCATTTTGGACCTCATGTACGTTAAAAATTTGTTCTACTTTAGCCTCTCAATCTAAATACACATTAGGATCACTATCTCCACTAAAACTAGGCAATTTTACATAAGGTAGGAAAGGCTTTGCCACATTTTGGCGCCTATCTTCATAAGGTTGCCTTCTCCATTCAGCTTCTTCTTCATAGTCAGCATAAGTGTGGTAACTCCTTGAATCATATCTATGATGGTGCCTTCTTTGTCTTTGGGGCCTTTCATTTTGCATTTCCAATCATTGGAGTCTTTCCTCCATTTGTCTCATTTCTTCCTCTTTTTGTGCAATGGTTCGTTTAGCTTCCTTCAATTCTCCAATTAGAAAAGCTTTTTAAGGAGAATGAGACTTAGATAATTCACCACTTGAAAGATGATCCATAACAACAAACAAACACAAAACACAATGAACAAACAATTAGAGAAAACAAGTTAGAAGCAAAGAATGCTTTCGGCAAAATGAAGAAAAGTACACAATCACTCAAAGAAAATTTTTCTTTCCTTAGCCAAAGTCTCTCTTGTGGATTGGATAACTCTCAAGTGAAAGATGTCAAAGCAAACCACACTTGCTAAAAGTAATATCACCACAAAACTTGAGGAAAGAAGAAAAGACAAACAAGAAAAGTTTAAAGCAAGAAAAGGCTAAACCAAAGTTAGAAAAGAAATATGACAAAACTTTGAATAGAAGACAATCAAGAAAAGCACAAAAGAAGACTCAAAGAAACTCACTTAAACCTTTAACTATGAAACTTGTGTGATTAGAAAAATGCTAAAGCAAAAGGATACAAAATTCTACAAAGTTGACAACAATTTTCTAATTCAGTTGAATCCATAGTTTTGAAAAATGATGTGCTATACCAAGTGATAACCAATATGCCTTGATTGTATTACAATCCCTTGATTGTTTTGAACGTCTCTTTGTGGGCAGTAAAAAAAATGGTATTGCTTTGTTGTTTTAAAATACCTTGCTGTATTTTTTTTATCCTAATGTGACTTATAGCAAAGAATGATCATAGGTTGCATCATGCACATTTTCAAGAATTTGAAATTTTCACAAATTTTTTGGGTGGATTCAATATAATTGAACACTTGAAATCATATGTTTGGAACTTAACATTAACTTCTACTAAAACAAGTTTCTAATTAATGTCCAAACTTCACAATTAAAAGCAAGTAAGTAGAATCAAAGTAAGGACAATTAGAACACTAAGAACATATGACACAATCACAAGAGGTAAGAAAAAAAAAATTTGGACAACAATGTAAACATTCAAAAGCGAAAAATGCTATGAATATAGAAAAGCTGAAAAAAAATTCTGCAACAAAATGAGGTGCTGCAAAATTAAAAGCAAGAAAATAATGACAAGAAAGTAAAGGTACTTGAATTTAAAAAAAAAGAAAGTAAAGGTACTTGAATTTAAAAAAAAGAAAGTAAAGGTACTTGAATTTAAAGACAAGAATTAAAGGTGCTAGAATGTAAATTGCTTGAATGTAAAGTGCCTAATCAACTCAAAAAGATAAACACAACCATAGTGTTGAACCAAGTGGAGTTCAATGTTTTGAAGAATCCAAATCCTTTGAAGGATGATGAAGCCTCTGCTTTGCTTGATGCTGCTGTGCTGGTTTCAGCCTTGTTCTGGGGTAGTTCAATGTTGTAATCAACACTTAGATTAAATCTCAAAGCAATTAGCATCTCAATTTTAACAAAGCAAAATGATTTTCAAACTAAGTTGAAACAACCGATTGTTTTGTCGAAACAACCGATTGTTTTGTCGAAACAACCGATTGTTTTGTCGAAACAACCGATTGTTTACACTTAGATGTTTTGAGAAAGTTTGAAAACTGTTTTTGAATGCTGTATTTTGTTAAGTAACAAAACAACCGATTGATTCGATGAAACAATCGATTGTTTGTTTTAAAACCATAACAGAAAAACTGTTTTCTTTGACTGAGCTTTAAATGCTTTAACTGAATACGCTCCAGTCATTAAATGCTTTGACCAATCTATTTTAAATGCAATTAAGAGTTTGTTAAGATTTGATAACAAACTATATTCTTAAATATATTATGAAAAATAGTTTTGATATATTAAGAATCTTGAAACAAAGTTTTAAGAAGAAGAGTTTTTCAAAGTATTCTGAGATTGCTAAAGAGTTGAGAGATTGATCAAGGTGCTGAATAAGGATTCTACTTGTATTGATTTCAGATTTCCATCTGTAACAAGTGTAATCTTTGTAAACTGCTGAACAATTCGTTTGTGTGTGTTGCTGAGATTGGCTGTGTGTTCTTGAGGTGTTCAAGATCAGCAATCTTAGTGTTGGCCAAGGAGAGTGTGTTTCTTGAGGTGTTCAAGGTCATTCTCTTGGTTGTGGTGTAAGTGATCAAGTGGTGATTGCTTAGTGGATTTCCTCAGGGTTTCTGAGAAGACTGGATGTAGCTCTGGATTGGAGTGAACCAGTATAAACAATTGTGTACAATTTCTCTATCCCTATCTCTTTAATTCAGTTTGATATTTTGGAACTGGTATAAACAACCGATTGTTTCGTTAAAACAACCGATTGTTTTTCCAGCTTTGTGCTTTTTGCTGTTTGTTTTGAAAAAACTGAATTCTCAATCAAGGTTCTTCTGAAGTATTTCCATTCTAAGCTTAAAAGTTTTAAAAAATCCTTCTTAAACAATTCACCCCCCTCTCGTTTAAGGCCATATATTCTAACAATTGGCATCAAGAGCTTGGTTCTTGAAAGTTATTCAAGTTGATCCAAAAATATTTTTTCTATGGCTGGAAAACTATCTTTTGAGGAGGGTGCTTCAATCTACAAACCACCTTTATTCTGTGGATTGAATTACAAGTTTTGGGAAGCAAGAATGAAAATCTTTATTGAATCTATTGATCAAAGAATTTGAGACTCAATTGAGAATGGTCCTTACATTCCAAAGTTCAAAAAGGAAAATGCTTTCTTTACAAAACCTTTGTCCAAATGGACAGATGATGAATGTAAGATGGCTCAACTTGATAAGTCTGCCCAAAATATTATAGCTTCTGCACTAGAAACTAATGAATTTTTCAGAATATCAAAGTGCAAAACTGCTAAGGAAATGTGGGAGACACTCAAAGCTGCTCATGAACCAAAGGAAGCAATAACAAAGAGTCAAGCAAGAATAAAGAATAGGAAAAACAAGAAAAGCCCCAATCTTTGCTTAATGGCCAGAAGGGAAGATGACTCATGTAGTGTAAGTTCATCAAACTCTGAAAATTATGGTCAATTGCTTCAAGCCTTTCAAGAAACTCATGAAGAAGCCAACCAATTGGCTCTCTTGAACAATCGGTTGAAAGAAAAGAATAGCTGGCTTGAAAACAGAGTAAAGGCACTGGAAGAGGATTTAGAAAACTCAAAAATGGATTTTGAAAATCTGGAAATTATTTACAAAAACTCCTCTTGCAAGTGTGATACTCTAATTTGTGAAAATTGCGAAAATCTTGAAAAGAAGGTTCACTATCTTGTTAAAACAGTGGATAAGCTTTCTAAAGGCCAATCTAACTTTGAGAGTGTGCTAGCATCTCAAAATTGTGTTTTTGGAAAATCTGGATTGGGTTTTAATCCACAAAACAAGCAAGATAGATTTTCAAAATCATTTTCGGAAATGCCAGAAAAACAATCGATTGGACCATCGAAACAACCGATTGTTACATGCTTCTATTGCATGAAAAGAGGTCATTCTGTGCGATTCTGTAAAATCAGAAAACATGTTGTTCCTAAAGGGCTTATGAAGTGGATTCCCAAGAAAAATAAAGCTTGTATTGATGAGCATAAACCAAATGGACCCACATTCATAAGGGGACCAAACCTATGTACTTGATAATGTTTTTGTAGGACATCTTGGAGGAAAGAAAACATCTTTGGTACTTGGACAGTGGATGCTCCAAGCATATGACAGGGGACAAATCAAAGTTCCTGAGAATATCCTTCAAGCAAGAGGGTTATGTCACCTATGGAGACAACAACAAAGGAAGAATACTTGGAAGAGGATCCATAGGAGATGAAGGCATCTTGGTGATTCATGATGTGCTCTTTGTTGAAGGCCTAAAGCACAATCTTCTGAGTATTAGCCAACTATGTGACAAGGGATATCAAGTAATGTTCAAGACAAACACATGCGAAATCTGTCTACCCAACACCAAAGAGGTAATGTTGGTAGGTAAGAGAGTTAATAATGTGTATCTTCTAGATATCTCTACACCATGTTCAATTGGATGTCTTCTATCCAAGCAAGATGAATCTTGGCTTTGGCATAGAAGAATTGCTCATATTCACATGAATCATTTGAACAAGCTAATATCAAAAGATCTTGTGATTGGACTGCCAAAACTCAAGTTTGAGAGGGATCACATCTGTGAAGCTTGCCAAAAGGGGAAACAAGTGAAGAGTTCTTTTAAAACCAAAAATCTTGTCTCTTCATTGAGACCTCTTGAACTCCTTCACATGGATCTCTTTGGACCCTCTAGAACTATGAGTCTTGGTGGAAATTATTATGCTCTTGTTATTGTTGATGATTTCTCTAGGTACACTTGGACTTTGTTCTTGGAATCAAAGAGTGATGCTTTTGCTGCATTCAAAAAGCTAGCAAGAAGGCTTCAAAACACAAAGAACAGCAACATTGGCTCCATAAGAAGTAACCATGGAGGAGAATTCCAAAATGAGAAGTTTGCAAAGTTATGTGAGAAGTTAGGAATCCTACACAATTTCTCTGCTCCAAGAACACCACAACAAAATGGAGTTGTAGAGAGGAAGAACAAATCTCTTGAAGAGCTTGCAAGGACAATGCTTAGTGAATCATCACTTCCTAAGTATTTTTGGACAGATGCAGTGAGCACCTCTTGCTATGTGATGAATAGGGTGCTTATAAGGCCCATCTTGAAGAAAACCCCATATAAGTTGTTCAATGGAAGGAAGCCTAACATCAGTCACCTCAAAGTTTTTGGTTGTAGCTGTTTTGTTCTCAACAATGGAAAGGAAAGCTTGGGAAAGTTTGATGAAAAAGCTGACCTTGGCATTTTCATTGGTTATTGTCTCACAAGCCATGCATATAGAGTCTACAACAAAAGATTGATGACTGTAGAAGAATCAGTACATGTAGTCTTTGATGAGGTAGATCGCAGAATCAGTGAGAACCCAAAGATCAGTGCTGAGGAAGACGAACAGAGCATCAGTTTAGAGAAGCTAGATATCTGTGCAGAAAAACAACCGGTTGATTCGCAAAAACAACCGATTGAAATTCTGCAACAGAGTGAGCTGCCCAAAGAGTGGAGGATTCCTAGAGATCTGTCAGTGGATAACATCATAGGGCAGATAAAGGAAGGTGTCTCTACACGTAGCTCCATCTCAAACTTCTGCAGGCACACAACTTTTGTTTCTCAAATTGAACCAAAGTCAATTGAAGAAGCTCTCAAGGATGAGAAATGGGTTGAGGCTATGCATGAAGAGCTAAACCAATTTGAAAGAAATGAGGTATGGTTTCTTGTCCCTAAAACTAATGAAATGAATATTATTGGTTTAAAATGGGTTTTCAGGAACAAGCTAGATGAGGATGGAGTGATCACTAGAAACAAAGCAAGGCTAGTTGCCAAAGGCTACAATCAAGAAGAGGGCATAGACTATGGTGAAACCTTTGCTCCTGTGGCTAGATTGGAGGCTGTGAGGCTGCTGCTGGCTTTTGCTTGTATGAGTGGCTTCAAACTCTTCCAAATCGATGTAAAGAGCGCCTTCTTGAATGGCTACATCAATGAGGAAGTCTATGTAGATCAACCACCGGGTTTTGAAGATCACAAGTTTCCTAATCATGTCTTCAAGTTGAAGAAAGCTTTGTATGGTCTGAAACAAGCTCCAAGGCAGTGGTATGAGAGGCTTAGCAACTTTCTGCTATCTCATGGTTATGAAAGAGGAATGGTAGACAAGACTCTCTTCATCAAGAAGTCTAATGCAGAAATTATTCTTGTGCAAATCTATGTTGATGACATCATTTTTGGTGCTACACAAGATAAATTGTGTGAAGAATTTGTGGCTGCAATGAAAGGTGAGTTTGAAATGTCTATGATGGGAGAATTATCTTTCTTTCTTGGATTGCAGGTTAAACAAACAAAGGATGGGATCTTCCTAAGTCAATCAAAGTATTGCAAGGAAATTCTCAAAAAGTTTGACATGGAGAATTGCAAAGAGGCAAGCACTCCAATGCCATCAAGCTGCTATATGGATGCAGATGCTGCTGGAAAGAGTATAGATCAAACAAAATACAGAGGTTTGATTGGATCATTGCTTTATCTCACAGCAAGTAGACCGGATATCATGTTTGCGGTGTGTCTATGTGCAAGATATCAAGCAAATCCTAAGGAGTGACACTTCAAAGCTGCAAAAAGGATTCTGAAATATCTCAAAGGAACATCTTCTGTAGGACTATGGTATCCTTCTCACTCTTCAATACATTTAATTGGCTATTCAGATTCTGATTTTGCAGGTTGCAAGCTAGATAGAAAAAGCACAAGTGGCACTTGTCACCTTCTTGGCTCAAGCCTAATCTCATGGCATAGCAAGAAGCAAGCATGTGTTGCTCTTTCTACTGCTGAGGCAGAATATATAGCTGCAGGCAGCTGCTGTGCACAGATCCTATGGCTCAAGCAACAACTTGCAGATTTTGGCTTACAAATCAGCAAAGTTCCCTTGATGTGTGATAACACAAGTGCAATCAATCTTACCAAAAATCAAATTCAGCACTCAAGGACCAAACATATTGAAATAAGACATCATTTCATCAGAGATCATGTGCAAAATGGGAACTGTGAAGTGAAGTTTGTGGAGACCAAACTGCAGCTAGCTGACATCTTCACAAAGCCTTTGTCAAAAGAGAGGTTTTTCTTCTTAAGAAATGAGTTAGGTATTCTTGATCTTAATAATATCTCTTAAATCTGTTTTTTAAGACATGTTAAAGTCTATTTGTGAAGACAAATAGGGGGAGAATTATTGGTTCTTGTATATCTATGTCTTATATGCATAAAATGTTTAAATCTCTGAATTTAAAATTGCTTTCTGCTGTTGCTGATAGAAACAACCGATTGTCTCGTGTAAACAACCGATTGTTTATTATGCTTAATGAGTGAAATCCAACTTGCTGTTGTAAGAAGCTTTGGATAGTATGAATGCTTTCTCTGCAGGAACTGCTTCAGATTTAATCAGTACAACACAAGCACCAGGGATTTGTCTTCATCAAATAGGGGGAGATTGTTGAACCAAGTGGAGTTCAATGTTTTGAAGAATCCAAATCCTTTGAAGGATGATGAAGTCTCTGCTTTGCTTGATGCTGCTGTGCTGGTTTCAGCCTTGTTCTGGGGTAGTTCAATGTTGTAATCAACACTTAGATTAAATCTCAAAGCAATTAGCATCTCAATTTTAACAAAGCAAAATGATTTTCAAACTAAGTTGAAACAACCGATTGTTTTGTCGAAACAACCGATTGTTTACACTTAGATGTTTTGAGAAAGTTTGAAAACTGTTTTTGAATGGTGTATTTTGTTAAGTAACAAAACAACCGATTGATTCGATGAAACAATCGATTGTTTGTTTTAAAAGCATAACAGAAAAACTGTTTTCTTTGACTGAGCTTTAAATGCTTTAACTGAATACGCTCTAGTCATTAAATGCTTTGACCAATCTATTTTAAATGCAATTAAGAGTTTGTTAAGATTTGATAACAAACTATATTCTTAGATATATTATGAAAAACAGTTTTGATATATTAAGAATCTTGAAACAAAGTTTTAAGAAGAAGAGTTTTTCAAAGTATTCTGAGATTGCTAAAGAGTTGAGAGATTGATCAAGGTGCTGAATAGGGATTCTACTTGTATTGATTTCAGATTTCCATCTATAACAAGTGTAATCTTTGTAAACTGCTGAACAATTCGTTTGTGTGTGTTGCTGAGATTGGCTGTGTGTTCTTGAGGTGTTCAAGATCAGCAATCTTAGTTTTGGCCAAGGAGAGTGTGTTTCTTGGGGTGTTCAAGGTCATTCTCTTGGTTGTGGTGTAAGTGATCAAGTGGTGATTGCTTAGTGGATTTCCTCAGGGTTTCTGAGAAGACTGGATGTAGCTTTAGATTGGAGTGAACCAGTATAAACAACTGTGTACAATTTCTCTATCCCTATCTCTTTAATTCAGTTTGATATTTTGGAACTGGTATAAACAACCGATTGTTTCGTTAAAACAACCGATTGTTTTTCCAGCTTTGTGCTTTTTGTTGTTTGTTTTGGAAAAACTGAATTCTAAATCAAGGTTCTTCTGAAGTATTTCCATTCTAAGCTTAAAAGTTTTCAAAAATCCTTCTTAAACAATTCACCCCCCCCCCCTCTCGTTTAAGGCCATATATTCTAACACATAGCTCTTAATACCACATGATGTGAGTTGATTTTAAGTTGATTCATTAGGTGACACATTTTTTAGAATTAGGATCGGTAATTCTTAAGAAATTAAGGTGAGAAGTGTAAGAAAAATCCCCACTGGATATTAACTTAACAAGTGTTAAGTAGATGCGAAGGTTCATTTCCATAAGACCAAAGGAAAAACACAATTATAGGTGAAAATGAATGACAATTAGAGGTGCGGAATCAATAACACAAGACAAAGCTAATGAACCGATTAGGAATCAAGAACAAGACAATTGAACCGATTGAAATTAAGATACAACACAATTGAACCGACTGAAAGAAACAAGCAAATTGCACCGATTAGAATTGAAATAACCGAATAGAAAACAAGAACACAAACACAAGACATATTTATCAATTGACATGAAATGGAAATGGAAATGGAATTTGAAAATGAAAGATAGGAAAGCTTATGAGGTTGAAGCTTGGGAAGAAGGTTCACGCCACTTGGATGGTGAATAAGCTCCAAGATAAGTGATGTTGTCGCCACTTGAGAGCTCCCAAACACTCACAAGATAAGACTAAGCTAGGAGAAACAATTCTCACTATTCTCACACAATTTGTGTATAGTAACTTTACTCTTCATGTAATATATTTTTACATGAGCCAAGCACCTCTATTTATAGTGTGAGAGGGTCGGATTTAAAGTGGGAAAAATCAAATGAAAGCCATTTGAAAAATGATGCCTAAAACAAGTCACATGGAAGGTGTGACTTGTTACTTCTTCTCATAAGCCCTAAACTCTTATCCACACCTCCCTTTTATGTTCTATTTAAAAACCTACTCTAAAACAATTACAAAAGAGACATTAATTGATGTTCATCTCCTAATGTTTGTGCCTTGCTTCTAGTAATCCTTTGAGGCATGGTGGATCATGAGATCATGGGTTGGGGTTAGGCCTCAAGCGCCCTCTCTCCTGGGTCCTCATGAAGAAATAATCAATAACCTTTTAAATATTGTTAACCTTAAGAGAGAGGTATATGATACATGACTATGGCTAGGGGACCCTATAAGCATTTTCATAGCGAAGTCAGGATATACAAGCTTATAAGGAAAACAATCAATGACGAATGTCATAACTTCTTTGAGTCCTTTTTGGTCTGTGAAAGCAGCTCCCAATGCTTTGGCCCTTGCATGGAGGGTATTAATAGAAAAATTCCCAACAAAGGAAAACCTTATTAATAGAGGGGTAGTTCTAGTTAATGTTATGTGTTCGCTTTGTTCACAAGTACTAGAATTTGTAAATAGTTTACTTTTGGGTTGTGGCATAGCTATGGAGGTTTGGAACTCCTGTCTTAGGTAGGTGAATATCTAGGGAGTCCAACACAATAATCTCTTTAATCACCTTGAGCAGTTTTCTTTAGCTTTGTTGAGTAAAAAACAAAATAAGTATTGGCAGGTTGTGTGGTTTGCAATAGTTTGGCAAATATAGGAGCATAGAAAATGTGTTGTGTTCAAATAAGGGATTATTGATGCTGAGGAAATTTTGAAATGGCCCAACTCAAATCTTGACAGTGGTTGAAATGTAAATTAACAGTTTTTTCTTTCTCTTTCTCTGATTGGTCTTTGTACACAATTTTATTCTTAAAATCTCTAGAATGAGTTGTTGCTTTTAGGATGTATGGTTGGTTGCAAAATATATTCCTTTAAGTTATAGATCATTTAGCTTACTAGGAAAGGTTTTTTTTGTTTGTAATGCAATGTACAATACATGGCTAGAAAGGATTGATTTGGTGGTCCAGATTGAAGTGCAAGATGTTGGTGTTGCAATCATCTTTACAAAATTGTGCAATTCGATCTCATACGCATAATTGGGTTTGGACTTTATTCTTTTGGATGAGCTAAGTGAAAGTTGTGCATCTGAGAAGGTTTTTTTTAGGAGTTTAAACATATTTATTGTCGTAATATGATTGTATTTTGTAAACATATCTTTTGTGTTGTTTTGTTTGTGTTGTTTGTACTATGAAATTTATATGTTTTGTATAAGTTTGTGGGGCAACTAAGTATATCTAAAATAAGACTTCTTAGTAGCTGGTTCTTCATGAAGTTATTAGTGGAGTAGGGTTTTGTATAAAATTTTCTGATGATGTTGGTTTTGAGACACAAGGGTATGTAGTTCTCTTAGGTCTTTTAGGTTTGGTTGGAGGCTCTCTTTGTTAAACATTCTTTTTGTAATAGGGTTGGAGCACCTCTCAAGTGTTCTATATTATTTTTTTTTACTAATAAAAAGAGTAGATGTGTTTTGAAAGTTTGTGGTGTCAAATAATCTTTATTCGTATTATTTTACTAGTGCATTGTGATTGCTTTATATCTTGCATTTCACAAGTAATGTATAAATAAAAGTTGTTATTACTAATGATTACTAATGAAAAGGAGTCGCACAAATACTTTATACATGAGCATGTGTTTTATTGGTTGATTGAAAGTTAAAGATGAAAAGGGTAAATTTGAGTAGGTGAAGGAAATCATGAAAAATGATCTATATATACTTTCATCTATTTTTTCTGATTATTACTCAAATAAAACTCATGAAACTTTTTATTTCATTCAAAACGAAGTCATTAAAAAACATAGAAACAGACTGAAAATCATTATTTCTACTACTTGACGACAAGCAAGTAGCTAAAACCTAAATAATAAGAAACACACAAGCATGAGCCAAAAGGTGAAGTCTGAGATGGTTCCCAGGTAGAGAGTAACATTGTCTATGGATCAAGACCATGGCAACACCTATAATTAACAGAACTTACCTCCATGGAACGTCCACATTCCATATTAGGGCAAGGTATATGAGCCAATATATCTGAAGGGTAGTTAGAAATTTCACTGTGCTCACATTTTTTAGGACTAGTCTTGAGCTTGATGCTCTCATAGTAGTCTTTGAAAGCCACATCAAAGCTCACTTCTTCATGCAACTTGACATGCCACAGGCTCAAGTCCTTGACTGTGAGAGACATGGCCTCACCATGACCCAGGAGCTTCACATTGTATCCCTTACTGAGAATGACCCATCCCTTAGGGTCTTGTTTGAGGAAGAGCAACCTCTTTATCTCTCTTGTTGCAAAGTCTTGCACCCCTTGATCACCACCCTTCATTATTTGTTGCTTCCTACTTCCAAGCAAGCTATCAATGGCGATCCAAAATCGTGGCACGATTTTAGGGTCTTCCCTTCCAAGTTGGTATGAGTCTACTGCTATGTCTATTTGCAAGCTTAATGTCTCAACATCCCTCTTCAATTTCTCTATGGCAATTGTGAATTCTTGGATCCACATACTGTCTGTGCCTCCGTATATGAACAGATAACGATCCTCCTCAATCTGATTTTTCAACATCATATAATAATATCTATTAAATCATTACATTTAACTCATATTCTCATACACTATATATATATATATATATATGAAAGAGGGTAGTTACCAGGTCCCCAATTCTTGGGTTAAGCTTGGTCATTTCAGACCAAAACCAGTTCCATTGTTGAGTGAGTCGAGTGTGATCAGAGGTTCTAAATGGAAATCCATCAATGCCCCACATAGATATAATTTGCTTTGTGTCAATGTTTTCGACCTTACCTTCAGGACTTATTAATGGGATAACAGGTTTTTCCCTATAGTTGAACACCTCTTTGATCAGCTTCATCCCTGTTTCAAAATTGAAATGTTTTACCACATACCATCCAAACTTGGTTCTTTGTAATTTAGTTTCTAATGTTTTCCTTCGTTCCTCATTCCATTCATCCACAATGGGGATCCACAAAATCCTGAAATCCTCCTTCCTGTAACCTTCTACTTCTCTTGGTTTCTCCTTCAATTTCTCGTATATACTTTTCAGAAGTTGACTTTCCTCATCAATATGTTCAAGCCCCGAAATGAATAACAACACATGCTTCTTCTTAAACTCTTCGATTTTAACCTGTCAAAGTAAAATACAATCATTTCATTACAATATTTTATACTTTCATCTAACTCTACATTCACATGCAAACAAGTTATTCACTTTTACACTCATTGTTCGTGAAAGTTAAATCATTAAATAAAAGGAAAGTCTTTTTGTAGCTAATCTTAGTGTAGAAAGAATATTGTGAAGATAGAAATTTAATTGAATGCATATATATATTGATAGGAAAAAAAAAACTCAAAACATATATTTCCTTCTGTCTCAAATTTCATTCTCTTAACAAACTTCCCACTAAATTAACAAAAATAATTTCATCCACGAGTTGCATGTTTTTCTTAGTTGATAAACATTATCACAGCCTGTTATTTGTTTTTTAAAATAAAACGTTGTTCTCTGTAAAATAATTTCATTCTCTGTAAAGTTTCCTTAGGTTATTACCTGTTCTAAAGTGAGGCCATTAATGACATTTTGTCTTGAATCCCTGTTCTCACTGGAGATGATGAGTGCTTTCAAGACCTTGACAATATCTTTTCCAGTAATATTGATAATATTCTTACGCCTGGAGTAATCATCTATTCTCCCTGCAATTATCACACATATAATTTGAATATCTTCTTATGAGAAAAAATGAACTTGAATACAGCTTCTTAGACTGTATTAGGAAAAGGGAATAATTAAGGTAGAAAGAATACATAACTAACCTATCTCCGTGCTACACATTTCCAAATGCTCCCTAAAAGTTCTGAGAATGAGGTCAAGCTTGTTCTCAAAGTTTTTGGATAACTCGTGTCTGTGAACCCTGAATAAAAAAAATGGCAATCACTATATATTCAAGAAGGTAAAATGAAGAAAAGAAAATAGAGTTGAGAGAAGCATGGAAAAATGGTTACTTGTGGTCGGTGGTGAAGTCATCGATCTGACCAGTGCAAGTGACAAAGGTGAAGATTGCCCAGTAGACGACAACAGGGATCTCATGCAAAGTCTCTGCCAAGGTGGGAACGTCCTTTATGTCATAGCCAGCGCTGGTTAGCCTCTTCCACTCAGTGATGCACTCAATGACTTGCATCACCTTCTTCACCACACTGTTGAAGAAGGTAAGGTGCTGAGTGTTTTGCTGAATCACCAGAAGCCCATTCAGATCAGCCAGAGATTTCTCAGAGTGCTGATACTGTTTCGTTAGCGGATGATACAATAATTTCCCGTATTCCAGTGCAAAAGCTGCTTCAACTATCAGTGCCTTTGCATCCCACGAATATGCTTTCAGCTGTTCCAGAATCAGCATTGTTGTGTGATGCGCGTAGTGATCACCACGAGAAGTGCACACCATCTACATCTCCAACAATTTTTCTTTTTTTTAGTATAGATACTTCAATCTTATTGTACTTTCATAGATATTTATAGATAATTAATTAATAGCTGGTAGAAAAAGAAGTTAACATTTGAACGCTAAACTAATTTCCTAAATTCATTATTTTTGCTGAATCGTTAAACAAGATTTCTCGTTACTTAGCACCGCTATGAACACGGAAATACGTATAATTTTTACAATGTAGGATATGGGAACACAAATATATATATTTTATAAGTTTGAATTCTATAAATTGAAAATAAATATTTATGTGCAAAAGTATGTTTGAGATTCTTTTGGAAGCATAAAGATATTTTTCATGACGGATAAAAAAAATTTATTCCTTATTTTTATAATCATAATAAAAATTTATACAATAAATTTGAATTTTAAAAAAATTATTATATTTATATCTTTTAAAATTGTATTAGAACCCTGGTAGAATTTTAAAAATTCATTCTAACAAATATTTTTTTGAATTGAACACTTCACTGATAAGTGTTCTAGGAGTGTCGACACCAATACGTGTGTCCAACACAGATACATCATTTAAGAGGATACATCATTTAAGAGAAGTGTCTTAGTCTCTTAGATTTCTAGTTAAAAGAAAATAGAAAAATAGGAAGCACCTGGCAAGCAATTCGCCTGAGTTTTGCAGTAAGTTCTCTGGACGTTGTCGTTTCTTCTCTGAAACGCTCACTGAGTTGGCTAGCCTGTGTCACAAAACCATTTATGGTAAAGATTATTGCTCACATTAATATTACATTAGTCTATTTTTAGAAAAACAAAATCACGTCAAAATATTATTTTTAAAAAGGTTTGTCAAGTACATTTAATTTTTATTGAATTTAAAGACTGCATTATTAATATGAAAAAATTATTACTTGTCAATTTAGCAGAAATTATGGTTCATACAGCTATTTATTATAAACATCAACCTTCTTAATTATACGAAATTATATTTTATGATTAAACCAAGAAAAAAATTGTTTTATTACATCCTTTCATATTCTGGTACTATTTTTTTAACAAGAGTGACTAAGTTTAAAACCTGAAATTTCAACTTTTAATATAATGTATATTAATTCCATAACCAAAATGGCATTATCAAATTTGAATGTGACTTGTATTACAGTATAAATCTACCATCACAACTTACATTAGGAATGTGTTCGAAATATCTTTTTAATATGGTATGAAATTTGTTGAACTGGGTATATAATAATTATTGAATTATTGACATGTATGTAGTATTGAAAGTATATATTCTAATATAAAATATTATAAAATGAATTTAAGTTTAATTTAATGTATAAGACTATATATTTTAATTCGATACTTAGTAATCGGATAAATCTAACTAATTTTTATTTTAAATATTTTTAAATTAATTTTAAATCTAAATCGATTTTATAAAATTACTTTAAGATTTACTTATATATATTATAAAATCTCATTATTTTTAATATATATAATAATAAAAAATATTTAAAAATTAGACATGAACTTGAAAACAAACTTAATTAATCTGAGCTTACATATAAATGATTTAAGAAAAAATGATTAACCTGTTCAATGACGGTGTCAGTGATTTGAATGGAGTGATTGATGACGGTTGAGGCAGCGGCGTGAAGAGATTTTACATCGCATTTCTCAATGCAATGAAAATGGGTTCTGTAGACATTATCCAGAATCTGTTCATCACTGAATTCAAATGGGTTGTGGAGCAAGGTCTTCCCTTGCTGCATATTGCTACTTGGACATGACTTCGACATCATCGTCCTCGTTCGTGACTCACCCTAGTTAGCTACTACTCAGTCTTTTTCAAACTAAACGCTGCTTCTCTCATTTCTGTTGTCTGATTTATAGTAACCAAAAAGCACAGGGCATGACTTTACGATGCTTAGGTGAGGCCCATGAAACAATAACAAATGATTCCACGAAGAGTAGAAGGAACCAAAAGCATGGAGATGTTTTTTCCAGAACAAGAAAGCATCCATTTGATTCTGATTAATAATTATTAATGTAACTTTTCCTGTGTAATCAGTTTGAGGGAAGTTGAAAATGAAGTGGTATATGTCTTGCTGTCATCTATTTCCCTGTCCCATTCTTGCTTCTTTTCACTTTAAAAATAATTTTAACTAGATAAAAGATTATAATGATTCATTTATATTTTCACTTTATTTCATTTTTATTTATATTTTGAATAATATATCTATTTTTCTTACAAAGTATGCTTATGTAGAAATGATCTGTTAAAATATGTCCATCATAATATTGATTCAAGGTTAACATTTTAAAGTATCATTACATAACTTAACTTATAAGAATAATATTAAAAAAATAATTTTTTATTATAAAATATTTGTCATAAAAATTGAAAATTCTAAACAAAATTTTATGATGAAATGTGAAGTTTTAAAAAAAAATATCACCAAACTTGTGATAAAAAATATTACTCAATGATAAATAATGACATTAGACATTAAGTTACAAAGTCATATTTATTTTTTCATATTTTAGAAATACTTAATATTGACGTATAATAATTGGTTTGTGATAAATGTTTTTTTTGTAAAAAATAACATGTCGTTTAAGTAAAATACCGGTGGTTTTAAGTGATTATTGGCTTGAAGCTAGAAGTTGTTATAAGCAAAAAGAAATCGAGTTTATTTTTAAAATTGAAATAATGAGTGTTATAAGCAAAGGGATTATATTTCACTTACATTTGGCTTGAAACGAGTTTAGATGCTTCAAGTGCAAGTTTGATCGCTTGGAATGTGAACCTACCACTTGTAATGAATACGCGAGGTTATGTCACTTGTAACGAATAGGAGTTATGTCTCTTGTAACGAGTATTTGATGCTTGAAGCAATATCTTTTGGCATGCTCGCTTAAATATGATATTAATTAGACTTAAATGTGGAATTTAGGTTACTTAAGCCTAAAATTACCTAGGTTAAGCATTGTAAACAATTTTTTTTTCAACAAAAATCTCCTTGCCTAGTTCTATGTCCAAATAAATTTTAAATAGACTAATATTAGAATAACTAGTTTATTCTTTTTAAAATAACAAAACAAAACACACATTTATTCTTATTTTTAGAATCACATTATCTTGTTAAAAATTGTGATGTGAATTTTGTTCTTGCCGGCTGACCTGGATCGAACCTTGGTGGTGGATTCTGGGCTGACTTTTCTTTTTTGTTGTTGCTGCTCTGAGATGCTAATAATTCTTAGTGAGAGGAGCTACACCTGTTGATCACACTCCGACGATCAAGTCAGTGAGATATAACTATCAGAATCTGAATACAAAGTAATTGTATGAGTGTAGTCTCTCAAGATCAAAACTTACCTTTTCTCAGGGTCTCAAGCCCATTTTATAGTATTCGTAGACCTCCCTTCAGAAGTTTAACAAACATAAAGATATCTTGTTAATATTTCCTTTTACTTTATGGTTACAGGCAAAACATTATCTCTAGCTGTTTATTTCTATTGATTTTTATAATGACATATGTACTTAACTAAATCGATTATTCCTCTATTATTTTAATTATCTTTTCAATACGGACTCCCAACTGTCTGTACCGACCTCTTGACGCATCTTTGGGATTATCATTTATCTTGGGTCGAGCTAAGCATTCAACTTTTATAAACTAGGTAGATCAGAATGGTGCGCTTAAGTGCTCAGGTTGGGCCCCAAGCACGTTCGACCAGTACACAGCCCCCCAACCTCAAGCCGAGTATGGCGAGGCAAAAAGGCTTATCTATGCTTCGTATTTTCATTTCTTGTTCATGCCTTAGTTGCTTTCAAAGATGGATTGTAGCTCTACTTATCCTTGAGTCAAAAAGGGAACTGTTTAAATAAACTTCTATTTTTACCACTCGTTTGAACATTAGGGAGTTAAGGGAATCAGAGGAGTTAAGTAAGCAATATGAGAATTTAGTAAAACTCGTAGCCTGTAAGAAGGGTGAACCTATATGTAGTGACGAGTCATCGGACCCTGACGGGTCGTTCTGCTTTTTCTATGCCACCTTTTTCACTAAAGTCTTACTACATCTCCCCCTATCGATTCTTGAAAGAGAATTGTTACCCGAGCTAATCGTGGCTCCCGCCCAGCTGCATCCAAACAGTTGGGCGTTCATCCAAGTTTTCATTATTTTGTGTTCCCAGCTTGCCATTTTGCCAACTGTGGAAGTTTTCCTTTATATTTTTTCAAACTCAAACACTTTGGTCATCAATTATGGGTTTCTTTGAACGGTGCTCCTGGGAGGGGTCTGCTTACCCCTTTTCAGTCATCCTACAAAAACTTCAAAGGCCGATTTATCAAATTTTGTGCCTTGGCAGAAGATCCATCTTTACTAGATGGTTTTCCTCTATATTGGTCGCCCATCCTTGATTCCACAGTGTTCAACCCCTGGAAGACCTATCCCCAAGGGAACGAGGTATTTGTGAATTTATGGAAAACCTCAAAGTCGTCTCAACACACCAACCCTTTTGACAAAAGAGTACCTCCCGGCCGCCCTCAAGGCCTACATTGGTATATCCCTCTCAAGCCCTACCTCTTAGAAGAACCCTTAACTCATAAATTCTGAAACTACTTTGTTTATTTTGTAGAGAATATGCTTTCTAATATTAGCAAAATTGAGGTGATCGAGGGCGCCAAGAAGATGAGGGCAACTGCGAACAAAGACACCTTACAAGAGAAGAAAGTCTCAACTGGTGTTGTTTGAGTTCAATCCGAACAAGACGAGCACACCACCTTGGGTTCTGTCTTCAAGAGAAAAATATTAGAATCAACTCCCCTCTGAGCACTCACATTTAGATGGTCGAGCTCCCAATTAAAATGTCTTAACCATTCAGCAATGTGAAGTCGTGGAGAGCCCGAAGGGAAAAATTTTATGGGATCCCAACTTCGACATCTCTAAACATGGAGAGTCTGACTTCTTGCTAGATGAGGATAGGACGAGGCTAATGGCTCATGATGAAGACCTACTCCTCCTAGACTCTAAGAAGCTCATCGGAGAGGCGGTTGCCCTGGCATGTGTAACTGGTGTTAAGGCAAGGGATTGGAAAAACGATGAAGTCAAGAGAGTCCAACAAAATGCCAAGATCTAGCAAGAGGTTGAGCGCCTCAGTGTTGAGGTTGGTCGTTTGGGTTTAGAGTTGGCCAACAAAACTCAAGAAGGGCTCGTCTTGGCCGAGGAGAAGAGCAAACACTTCAATGAGATCAAAGTATTGAAGAAAGAAAGAGAAAAGGAGATGAAGCGCAAGGAGAATAAGTTATCCAAGGTGGTTGATTCTCTTACGGATGACGCATCCCAATCGTACATCGTTGGGTTTGAGAACGCTTTAGAACAAGCAACCATCGTCCATCCTACAACGAATTTCTCCGAGATAAACCCATGCAAAAGTATATTTGATGGGAAGCTAATGGAGGACTCCTAGTTATAAGCTTATAAACTATGTTTTATACGTACTTTTAATATTAGAACTTGTTAATTGTTTCATTTATCAATCGTTTTGCTTTTTGTTCTTAAAATGTGTATTTAACGTTTGAACCCAGTCGACCTTAAGAATGTTTATCATTTTCTACAACTGAAGCTTATGATGTGCCTTATTAGGGCGTTAATAGCCTTGCATATAACACATAAATGCATGCCAAAAGTACAATGCCAAATAAATTTACCTCGCATACCAAAACGCATTGTAACTTAACATAATATTGCTTTGCTAACCTAAGTGAGACGAAAGCGACGTCAATAGCTTTTAACAGGCAAGTTAACTCTTGATGGATGGCACCCTTCTAGGTCAGTCGAACCATTTGCTACTCCAACTTTACCTGCATTATTGGTTAACTTGACCATACAGTATACACCTTGCAAAACAATCTTACCAAACGTAGTGTACCCAGTCGGATAACAATATTTGTTCTGAGTTACATCGCTTCGCAGCGCGCCTACTCAGGTAACAATGTATGTTCCATGTTAGGTCGTCTACACGAGTAACAATATTCGTTCTGAGTTAGGTCGTCTTACCATGCCTATTCCGACAGGTACGATTGCCCGAGTTAAACTATCTTCACAGAACGACCACTCAGGTAACTATAAGAATTGATGGCTTAAACAAGAGGGGGGGGGGTGAATTGTTTTATGAAAGATTTTTGCAAAGACTTGATTTAGAACGAATCTTTATCAAACAATCTAGGTAAGCACTTAAGGAAAGCAATTAAACAATCCAACAGAAATAGATATCAAAATTTTAATCGGTTAAAACAACGTTTTAATCGGTTGTTTATACCAACAATAGAATTATCAAACAGTTATAGAGATTTTGAGAGAAAGATAGATTTACACAATAGGTTTATACTGGTTCACTCACACATGAGCTACATTTAGTTCTCAGAACAACCTCTGAGTTTCACTAGTAATCAAAACCATATTACAACACACACACAAAGAGGTAACCTTGCAACCCACAAGATTCACTCACCCTCTTTGAAATATCAAACACCTCAAGACAGAACAACCTTGTCTTTGTAGGATTTCAAACACACAGAGTAGATAGATGAAGTACTATTACAAGTATCTAGACAAGGATAGAAAACACCTAAATTTGCACAATACAGGAACTCCTATGATTAGAACTTGTTACCACAACAAAGCTTGAACGACAATCTTGCACTTTGAAAAACTTCTTTCAAAAACAAATCTCTTTCTTTGATCTCAAATCTGTATCAATACTTGTGGTATTTGATTGTGTATTTTGCTTTGAAAGAAAGGCTATATTTATATAGCACTTGAAATGTAGTCGTTTAAGGCAGTTTTAATCAGCTGAATCAGTTAAAACAACTTTTCAAAAATATGTTATGAAATCACGATTTAACCGGTTGAATGAGTCAAGATGTTGCATAACTTGTTCCGAGTTAGGTCGTTTTACCATGCCAACTCAGATAAATGCGTCTACTCCGAGTTAAGTCGTCTCGCAGGGCGCCTACCCGGGTAATAATGTTTGTTCCGAGTTAGGTCGTCTTACCATGCCTACTCGGATAACTACGTCTACTCCGAGTTAAACCGTCTCGAAGGGTGCCTACCTGGGTAACAATGTTTGTTCCGAGATAGGTCGTCTTACCATGCCCATTCGGACAACTACGACTGCCCAAGTTAAATCGTCTTCATAGGGCTCCTACTCGGGTAACAACATCCGTTTCAAGGTAGGTCGTCTTACCATATCTTCTTAGACAGCTACGACTACCCGAGTTAAACCATCTCGCAAGGCGCCTACCTGGGTAACAATATTCGTTCCAAGTTAGGTTGTCTTACCATGCCTATTCGAAAAGCTACGACTATCCGAGTTAAACCGTCTCATAGGGCGCCTACTCGGGTAACAATGTTTGTTCATAGTTAGGTCATCTTATCATGCCTACTCGGATAACTACATCTACTCAGAGTTAAATCGTCTTATAGGGCGCCTACTCGGGTAACAATGTATGTTCCAAGTTAGGTCGTCTTACCATGCCTGCTCGGACAATTGCTCCGAGTTGAACCATCTTGTAGGACGCCTACCCGGGTAATAATATTCGTTCCGAGTTAGGTCGTCTTACCATGACTATTCGAACAACTACGACTGCTTGAGTTAAACCGCCTCGCAGGGCGCCTACTCGTGTAATGATAAGTGCTTAATTTCAATAATATTTCATATTAAAATATAGGCACTTATTAGGTTTTATTGCTAAATTACATAAAGATTGGATATTTGGATTAAAGAGGAATGATTTGAGCTAAAAAGAGAAAGCTGGAATGTCTCAGAATGCATAAAAGGGCCGAAAAAGCCATTTTTGCAACAGGGATTCTCGCTTGAGCAAAAACGCTCTAGGACTGTTTTCGGAAATCGACGCCTTTCTCGCTCAAGCGAGAATACGTCAGACAAATTGGGCCTTTTTATGTTTTATCACTTAGCCCATCAACGCGACACAAGAAACAACCAAACCCTAGGAAATTAGGTTAAATAAGGGGCTAGAGGCTCAACCCTAGTGTGCAAGATTGAGAGAAAAACACCAGAGTGAATTGTAACCCAATTGGGAGAATGAAAGGTGCTAGAAGTATGTGTGGCTAATTATACCATTTGGGATTGGGAGTAATCTGCTCGAACTCTTATGTATTAAGGTGATATTTAATATGATAAAATATTTTGTTCTTGATTGATTGGTGGTATTGTTGTTTTATTTCTAAATTTTGTTGACAAATTGAGAATCTTAAATCTGACCGAGAGGTATTTCTGAGGTTCTGACTAAGCAACAATACTTAACATATTTGAGTGCTAGAGATAGACTTGAAATGTTATTTTCCATTAACGTCTGAGTGTGGTTCTAAGTTGTTTTTATAAGTATGCAAGATATCGATATTTAGGAAACATTCTTAAGAATTTTATATACGCGAGATCAATATAAATGAATTTTCTATGAGCATCAATTTCAATCAAAGAACTTAATATTGACATGCTAATAAAAAACATAGAAGTGAGGAAGATGAAAATTAATCCCTATTTTTCAAACTTGAAGCAACCAATTTTTTGTTTGTTTTCTTATTGATCACTACCAACAAATTCACCATCAACAATCTTTTTATTGTTTTGTATATATTTAGCAAACACTTTACTTGATAATTCATTGTTCCTTGTGGGATCGATATACGTCCTTAAGGACAAATTATTATTTATGACAACGTGGTGCACTTGCTGTAGAAAGTCATCAAGTTTTTGGCACTATTGTCGGGGAATAGGTTTGATTTTTTAAGTATAGCTTCCTAAATATTGTGAATATTTTAACTGTTTTTATTTTTTGTTAATAGTTCTTATTTTTTTTATATATTTCTTTATGGTGTTTATATTTGTTACTTTTTTATGTTGCTTTATTTACATAATTGTTTTATTTTGTTTATTTATTTTATTGTAGATTTGTTTTTTATTTTATTTTCTGTTAATTTGTAGATTTGCTTTTATTGTTTTAATCTTTATCTTGAAATTATTTGCTTTTAATTGTTTTTAATTTATTTTAAGATTTTTTTAATTTAGTTGTTTCTATTTATATTTAGATTTATTTTGAAATGATATTTTTATTTGTTTATAATTTACTTTTCTGTTTTTTAAAGAAAAAAAAATACTCTATTTTTCTCCCACTAATATTTTTCAGGAAGATAGCAACATGGCAGAAGAACATACACCACTGCTCTAGGAGGACACTTGGAGATTATGTCATGTACCAAGGGCCAAAGAATTTTTCTAGTATTGCAATACCTGCAACCGCCAAGGCCTTGGAAATAAATCTCGATTTTCTCACTCTCATCAATGTCTATCAATTTATAGCAATGGAACATGAGGATCCATATACATATTTGGATATATTTTATGAATTGGTGGGAGCAATGGGCTTTAAACCAAGTGATGTTGAAAATGTTTGTATGCACTTATTTCCTTTTTCATTGGCAGGTAAAGCCAAAGAGTGGCTCAAATCACTTCCAAATTAGAGCCTCACTAGTTCGGAAGAGGTAGAGGAAAAACTTTTAGAAATATTTTTTCCAATCTCTCACTACATCAAAGCAAAGTCTGAAATATTTATGTTCAGACAAGGAGCAGATGAAGTCTTTTGTGAGACATGGGAAAGATTCAAGATGATATTGAGAAAATGCCCAAATCACGGGTTTGAAGATATTGCTCAACTGAGTATATTTTTTAATGGTCTCAGATCTGACACAAAGATGCTCTTAGATGCTGCAAACTAGTGACACAATGATGGCTCTTAATGTAGAACAAGCGACAAGGATTATTGATGTAGTGGCATCAACTGATTATCAAGCCCCACGTGATAGACAAGGTATTTAGAAACTTTTGACTCAAAATAAAATTCTGACACAACAGATTGAGCAACTAATCACACAAATGGCTAAATTGCCCAAACAATTACATGTTAAAATAAGGAGAGAAGTGTCCTTGAAAAAGATTTATCATACCCTCGAGCTCCTTCAAAAAAAAGAGAAAGACAAAACTTTTTTGACAATTTTCTCCCTAAAAATTATTTTGCAGGAAATCTAAAGCAAGATTCAACACTGGAGAGATTTCGAAAGAATAGGAGTTATATTGGAGAAAGAAATATAGAGCTGGAGGATAGATACAAAGCCATTATTCAAAAAGGCTTGCCTAAAATATCCTAGGACCAGGGAGACTTCCTGTGTCTATAGGTGCTTTATTTGTGGACAATGATTTACTGGATTTGGGGGCAAGCGTAAATATAATTCCTTTGGCAATGCTGAAGAAAATAAGTGATTTGGAGATTAAACCCACCAAGATGACTTTAAAGATAGCTGATGGAGTAACCAAGTATCCATATGGTGTGGTTGAAGATGTTCTCGTCAAGGTGGATAAATTCACATTCCCTGTGAATTTTGTTGTGATGGACATGGATGAAGATGAGGAGGTTCCCTTGATACTTGGAAGACCCTTTATGAAGACTGCTAGAATCATAGTTGATGTTGACAAAGGAGAACTTCAAGTTAGAACTCAAGATAAGGAGGTAACTTTAAATCTTTTTTATGGTCTAAAAAATTTTTAATGCAGGGGAAGAATGTGTATAGAAGGATAGAACAAAGAGAGATTTTCACCTTAAATTAAACAGGCGTCAAGCTAGATGACGTTAAACGAGCGTTTATTGGAGGCAACCTAGTCCATATTTTAGTTTTATGTTGTTTTGTTATTTTTGTTTTGATTTTACCTTTAAAAATCATGTTTTCTTGCAGGGATTCTCACCTAGGCGAGTCAACTCTCACTTGAGCGAGTTTGACGTCGAAAAATAGAGTTTTCGTGCAAGGAATTTTGCTCAAGCGAGTTTGGCGTCGGAAATTCTCGCTCAACCCTAGTGTGCAAGATTGAGAGGAAAACACCATTGAGTGGATTGTAACCCAATTGGAAGAATGGAAGGTGCTAGAATTATGCATTGCTAATTCTACCCTTTGGGATTGGGAGTAATCTACTCAAACTCTTATGTATTTGAGGTGATATTTAATATGATAAAATATTATGTTCTTGATTGATTACTGATATTGTTGTTCTATTTCTAAATTTTTGTGACAAATTGAGAATCTTAAATATGATCGAGAGGTATTTTTAGGGTTCTGACTAAACAATAATACTTAACATATTTGAGTGTTAGAGATAGACTTGAAATCTTAATTTCCATTAATTTCTGAGTCTGATATCAAGTTGTTTTTATAAGTATGCGAGAGATCAATATTTAGGAAACATTCTTAAGAATTTTATATGCGAGAGATCGATATAAATGAATTTTCTACGGGCATCAATTTCAATTAAAGAACTTAATATTGACATGCTAATAAAAAACATAGAAGTGAGGAAGATGAAAATTAATCCCTATTTTTCAAACTTGAAGCAACCAATTTTTTGTCTGTTTTCTTATTGATCACTGCCAACAAATTCACCATCAACAATCTTTTTATTGTTTTGTATATATTTAGCAGACATTGTACTTGATAATTCATTGTTCCTTGTGGGATTGATATCCGTCCTTAGGAACAAATTATTACTTCTGACAACGCGGTGCACTTGCCACAGAAAGTCATCGGGTGACAATGTTTGTTCCAAGTTAGGTCATCTTACCATGCCTACTCGGATAACTATGTCTGCTCCTAGTTAAACCCTCTCGCAGGGCGCCTACCCAGGTAACAATATCTGTTTCGAGTTAGGTCATCTTATCATGCCTATTCGGATAGCTACGACAGTCCGAGTTAAACCGTCTCGTAGGGCGCCTACTCGGGTAACAATGTTTGTTCCGAGTTAAACTGTCTCGCAGGGCACCTACTCGGGTAACAATGTCTATTCCGAGTTAGGTCATCTTACCATGCCTATACGGACAACTACGAGTGCCCGAGTTAAATCGTCTTCGCAGGGTGCCTACTAGGGTAACAACATTTGTTTCGAGGTAGGTTGTCTTACCCTGCCCTCTTAGACATCTACGATTGCTCCAAGTTAAACCATCTCGTAGGGCGCCTACCCGAGTAACAATATTTGTTACAAGTTAGGTTGTTTTGCCTTGCCTATTCGAACAACTACGACTACCCGAGTTAAACCGTCTCGCATGGCGCCTACTCGGGTAACAATGTCTGTTATGAGTTAAGTCGTCTTACCATGCCTACTCGGATAACTATCTTCTCATAAATTTCCAAAAAACAAATTAATTTTTAGGTGACCTCATTAAAAAAAATCCCCTTTAGGAAAAAAAATATCGCTAAAGGAAGCAAGGAAACGTTAAAATGTCTGGAAACATATTATAAATAAATTTATGAACTTAAATAGAATCTGAGGCTTGTTGCATTCCACGTTCGTGGGATGATTCCAACGCCTAGAATTTCCAGTCAATAAGCTTCGTCACCCAACACTTCTATGATCCTATATAGTATAAAAGTTTGGCGTTGTACTGCTTTGTACTGTCAAGCTATGGTAGGACATAATCATTTGTCATTCTCGACACATGAGTTATGGCAAACTTGTCAAAGCGTTTGATCTTTGTTGTACGTATCTCCTTTGTTTCTTCTTTTGCCAAAGAGTTAAAATCGAAATATACGCTATGAATAATAATGTTTACAGGAACAATGATTGTAGATTGTGAACTACTACACTAGGTAAGTTCTCAGGAAAAAGAGAGGTGAGTCACCAATGGACGCGCTAAATACCAAGTCTTTCCTTGTGAGAACTTTCCTATACATGTACTTTTACACCACTACACTCTAAATCCAGTACAAGAATAATTTCTCTCATGTGAGAGATCATGATAATGATGATGATGAAGCGACATCTCAGTTTCTACTGGAACAACAATTGTTGACCATGAACTAGTACCCCAAGTAAATTAACAGGAAAGAGAGGTAGGTCACCAATGGACGTGCTTAAATACCAAGTCTTTTCTTGCCAAAATTTTCCTAAACATGTACTTTTACACTACTACGATCTATATCTAGTAACAAAAATAATTTCTCTCATATGATAAATCATGATAATGATGATGATAATAATATCACAACAGATTTAAATGATAATAAACATTTGTGTTATTTTCATAATAACATGATAATAGATTTACAGATATCTGTGATTTTCATAATAATATGATAACAAATTCAAATAATAACAATTATATTTGTTATCTCCAGAATAATGGCACAACAGATTTAAATGATAATTAATCATTTATGTTATTTTTATAATAACATGGTTACATGTATAACATTATTTATGTGATTTTCATAATAACATGATAATAAATTTAAACAATAACAATTATATGTTTTATCTTCAGATAAATATCACAACAGACTTAAAAGATAATAATCATGTATGTTATCTTCAGAATAATATGATAACATATTTAAATATATATGTGATTTTCATAATAATATGATAACAAATTTTAATATATTTGTGTTTTTTAGAATAATTTGATAACAAATTTAAAACATCATAGCATATTTAAATGGTAATGATCATTTATGTTATCTTGACGATAATATCATGACATATTTCAATACCTCTGTGATTTTCATAATAGTATGATAACAAACTTAAAACATCACAACAGATTTAAATGGTAATGATCATTTATGTCACGGGTACTTAGCGGGATCAGTTTTACCTGCGTCATAGTGGATGCCAAATGTTCTTGCTGGCTGACCTAGATCGAACCTTGGTTTTGGACTCCGGGATGAATTTTCTTTTTTGTTGCTGCTGCTTTGATACGATAATAATTCACAGTGAGAGGAGCTCCACCTGTTGATTACAGGCAAAGCATTATCTCTAGCTGTTTATTTCTACTGATTTTAAGAATGACATTTGTACTTAACTAATTTGGTTATTCCTCTGCTATTTTTTTATGTTTTCAATACGGACTCCCAACTGTCTGGGATGACCTCTTGACGCATCATTGGGCTTATCATTTATCTTTGACCGAGCTAAGCATTCAACTTTTATAAACTAGGTAGATCAGGATGGTGAGCTTAAGTGCTCAGGTCGGGCCCGAGCACATTCGACCGCTACAAATTCGAAAAAGGTTTGTGCATCACGTTGTTACGAAGTAAGTGCAATAATCCGCCTTGACATAAAAAAATGAAGATGAATTTTTCAATATGTTTTTTATGAGTCATGTGCTAATCTTTGGTGGAATGTATACGTTTTCTTAAAAGTATTGAGTGTGACAAATTGCTATCAATCATTAAAATTTAGTTGATGATTTGTGTAATCTTAAATAATAGTTGAGGTATAATTTGTTGTTTTGTTCTCTATAACAAAAATGTGATAAGTAACCAAGTATATGTATATGGTATATCATATATAAATTATTTAAATTATTGTTTTTCGTTATCTGTGTCATGTAAACTATTATAATTATATTTGATGCAGAAGTAAATGATATTAGTAAATGATATTAGAGGTTGGCTAATTTAGGATTTATTAATAGAGAATCATTTTATTGGTATAATAGGCTTCCATCTAATCTATTCTTAGAATTTTTTATGAATAGATATAGTCTACCTATGCATTGTTTTTGTTAACATGAATTTTGGTCTAGTTCTTCATATCTTTTTTGTATTTTTTTTAACAATATTTTTTTATGTGATGACAGATGATTATTTTTACTTGAGATGTCAACCTAACTGAGATGTCAAGTTATGGATAACATGAAAGCTTTTATAAAAAAGAATATATATTATAAAATAATAGAGATATAGCCGTAGTTGAAGGGATATACGTTCTCTTTACTATTTTTAATTTATTTGTATATATTCTTTTGAGGAATCTTAAGTTCTGGTGTCTATATATATTTATTTATTAGTTTAACTATTAATATAATACAATTTTCATAATGTTACATTTTATACGAATTGAAAACAATAATAAGTATATTGTATGAAATAATTTAATTAAAATAAATTTTAATTTCCTAATACATACATTAATTTTATTATGATAAAAAGTAATTAATTAGATGACAAATTAAAAAATTATTAAAAATTGAAAATATCAATCAATTTGAATTTTTCCAAAAAAAACTATAATTATTAAAGAATTGAGGGAATATATCTTGTGTCTTGTAATAATGATTGTAATTTTAAGATTTAAAATAGATATAAGTTATAAATATTTTTTTTTATTATTATTCTTGATATATGTTAAACCTTAAACAACTTTATGAGGGAGATAATATATCGATTTGAAGAGTCTTAATATTACATTACTTTAAAAAATTATTTATATGCTTTTGTATGAGTGTCAAATAAACATTTTTTCTGCAATTTTAGGATCGATGAAAGCTACAAGAAAAGAATCATGCTAACTGTGTAACTAGTACATGAATACTTGTATTTTGTAAAGGAAAAATATCGATGAAAAAAGTAACGTTTATTATTTAAATAAATTTTTAAAGAAAAATATATGTACCATAATATCATATTTACGAAATTATAAAGTTTATTTATAATTTTAAGAAAAAGTAACCATATAAATAAGAATAATTATTTTATATATTTTTATATTAATTTATTCAACAATATATATATATATATATATATATATATTCTATTCAACATATTACCTTATATATTTATAATTATTGTGACATATAAATTGAAATTATATTATTTATTATAATATTGAATAAAATTATAATAATTTAAATATTTTTTAAGATATTGATTATAATATTAAAATATTATATTTTTTATAATATAAAAAAGAATCATAGAAATAAAATATAAATTTGTATAACTTAGTTCAAATTTATTTATTTTAATAATTTCATAATTATAAAAAAGTTAAAAAAAAGTCAATTTATAGATAAATATATAATTTAAATGAAGATTTGCAATTTAAACATCATTTATATTATATTTCAATATTATTTATTTTATTATTATTTTATCATGTTTTCCTTATCATATCATAATTTCTTTTCCTATCATATAATTTCTATCAAACGGGTTTGAAGTTGTTATGGATTCTATTTGTCAAACAAAATTTAAGTTGTTATGGATTATATTCTCTTTAGAAGATATATATTAACTATGTAATTTGGTGCATTTTAAGAATACCAAAATTATAGTTTGCTAATATACTCCTAAAAATAAGTGGGTGATGATACTAATCAAAGTAAATTTTCAAGTAATTAAAAAAGTGGATTAATTTATTGCAAATTACATCATAATGCCATATAAAATGAGTTAAGTTCAATTTGTTTTATTAAACTTTTGGAGTTGTTTTTGTTGCACCTACAAAATACATTGATTTTTATAATAACCTTTTAGATAAGCAATATGCAAACAAATTCTATTCAAAATATAGAAGTAGCTTATTAAAATAATTTATAAACAAATGAACTTAAGTAAAGGAAGAAAACAAGATGGGAAGAAAGATTTTTACGAGTGACTATTTCTGTAAATATTAGATAATCTTTAGAAGTAAACTTTAAGTTTAACTCAACCTTACAAAATCAATGTAGAATGAAATTAGTATTCACTTATATATTATGAATTGATCTTTTGTATTTTGTTGTTATCCTTGTCCATCAAGCAACTTATTAAAATAATTTATAACCAACTGGACTTAAGTAAAGGAAAAAAAAAATTAAGAAGGGAAGTGAGATTTTTATGAGTGACTATTTTTGTAAATATTAGATGATCTTCAAAAGTAAACTTCAAGTTTAACTCAACCTTACAAAATCGACATGTAAAGTGAGGTTTGTATTTACTTATATATTATGAATTGACTTTTTGTTCTTTGTTGGTATCATTGTCCATCGAGGAACACTAGTTTTAAGATAGCTTTTTTGTATAAGAGTTGGGACATCTCTTAAATATTCCAATTTATTTTATTCATTGTTGATAAAAAAAAACTATGAACTGAACTTATCTTTAGTTAATGTGTGATTTCTAACACATCCACTTCATGTCGAGAGTGTAAACTCATGCGCGAAATTAAATATTTATGAGTGATACGAAAATGATCTAATAGTAGGTGACACGATATGTCCAAAAAAAACTCTTACTTAGATATGCTCTAAATAATTCTAATACAATTTTAAGAAATTGACTAACTCAACCCTACCAAACAAAATTGTTATGGAAATTGAAGTTTGCAATATGACTAAAAATAAGATCATACCAACTCTTGATTCATGGACCCACTCTTGATTCATGGACCCGTTCCAAGGATTGGGTTAAGCCAAAACAAATCTCTTAGTTAAATTGTTCTAGTGTAATTCATAAAGTATAGCGTGTGAAATATATACCATTAAGGCTGTGATTATCTGATTTAAATGAGTGATGCTATGAGAGAGACACAAGTGTACAACACGCATCATCCTTCATAAACCTTTATCTATATTGATGCTCTGCTTTGTTCGGTTCCACAATTTTGAAAAGAAAAGGTACGGCGCATGTTAGCGAAACACATGTTCTGTGTGTGGTTTGTTACAAAAGACTAAAGTTTAAATTTTCCATTTCATTCGTTCTTTACTCTTCTTCTCTCCTGTCTTTTTTCCCCCATTCTTTTTCCGACACGAAAGAGCACCAATCAGAATTAGTGACGTAAACGGAACAAAAGAGTTAATTTAGGTTTTCAAAACGGATTGACAAAAATATTAAATAGCAAAGTTTGTTCAAACCAGAGCAATATTAGAAATATGATAATTTCATCTCATGTTTTTAGTAATATTGATCCACCTATTATTTTTTTTTAGTAATAATTTCTTTTAGTAATATTGATATTGTTTTCGAACGGGGCTGGAACCAAGAGAACGATTTGAACACTCCTTCAATCAGTCGGTCTAGAGGTGGTAAAGTGGGATGGGTCGTGCGGACCAACACACGGTCCGCTGAAAATAACGCATGGCGGGTTGCTTATTTCAAACCTGTAGGCCGTTTAGGCCCACCCCGCATAACGCGCAGTCCGCGCGGGCCAAGTGCGGGGCGGGTTGACCCGCATAACTTTAAAATGTAGAAATTTTTGTCTGCACTCCCATATTTTCTTCATGTAGTCTCATATTTCACATTCCGAAATTTTTAATAACATCTTACTACGCATGTCTCGTGAAAATAATATTATGAGACCATTTACCTAATGCATCTAAATAGAAAAAGTTCAAAATTTTTAATAAAAAATTATTTTTTTAAAAAAATATTTCTTATGCGGGCTGGCCCGTAGGCCGACGGGCCAACCCTGATGTGGGGCGGGCTAGAAAAATCAACCGGCAGATTCTATGCGGGGCGAGCCAAGTGTAAGGCGCGCCTATGCAGGGCGGACCAGATCGTATTGCCACCCCTAGGTCGGTTTACAGCTTCCTCCTTCCTCTTGGCTAATTTCTCACCTTCTCGCTCTTCCACTCCGCCTCCTCGCTCACTCCGGACTCAGATGGTACTTGTAAAAGGTACTCTGACGCTCAAGTCAGATTTCAGCACTCGACACTCAGTGTTTAGGATTAGATGATTATGTACTTGATCCTTTGGGATTTGTGCTAATTTATACAATTATTGTGGGCCCATTGTGGTTAATGGGCCTAAGAAAAGGATATTAACAAACGTTGGATCATTAATCAACCTTGATGGTCATATCGGTTGTGCGGACCTTACCGGTACACTTGCCCACATGCTCGAGGATGGTTAATCCGAAGAGTCTTTATTCGAGGTCGTAGTGACAGTTGGGCTTCCCAAGGTGGGACATGACGTTGGTGACGCCGAACGCGTGACGTGACGTGTAATTATGACGGGGTTTTTTGGCGCCATTTGTTGTGGACCGTTGAAGCGAGGGAGATCCAACAGTTGAGATGATAGTGACGCTTCGTCTTTCGTTCTCTTAAATGCTATAAATAGTGGTCCCCCACTATTCTGACTCACTGTTTTCTTGCTCCGACATCCGAAATCGAGACCTATTCGTTCTGGCCTGTTGCTTTCCATACACCCTGAGAGGTTAGTCATGTCCTTTTCCAACTCTTCGTCTTTTTCCCCGTCCTCTTCTCTTTCTTCGTCTTTTTCTTCCCCTGACTCCTCCACGACCGAGCCCTTGTCGGTCGGGGCAATTCAGATGTTGTCCCTTGTGGAGGCTTCTGTAAGGGCTGAGGACCTGGAAGGTGTTGTCGACCGGTCAAATACCTTCAAAGAGTCGTCCCATCTTTTGGGGCTTGACTGGGTAGACCCTAGGGTGACCGGGTTTGCCTTTGTAGATTTGGACGGGCCTTCCATTTCTTCCTTTATAGGAAAATATACTATCTTGAAACCGGATGCCAGTGATGGTATTCTGGCCATTGACTATTGTGGAACGACCGATACCATATGTATGGGTCGGTCTCCCTTAGAGGTTCCTTTCTTTTTTGTTTATGCTTGTCTTTTTTCTGATTTGCATGTCACTCTCCCCCTTGATGACTTCACCATGGGTGTCCTATGGACGCTTAATGTGGCTCCTTCAGAACTCCACCCACACACATGGGCCTCCCTTCAAGCCTTTCGCCTTATCTGCGACATGGTTCTTCTCTCCCCCACTCCTTCTACTTTTTTAAGTTATTACAGTTCCCACCCGACCGACCCCGTTAGCTGGCTTTCTTTTGTCAGTTGGTCGGGTAATACTCCTTTTAGTCCATGCACCAACTCATACAAAAACTTTGTAGGTAAGTTCTTTAAATTTTTTATTGAGCCCATGGGTTCGGGCCTTTTCTTTGACGAATATAGCTGGTCCAATTTTCCTCTATATTGAACCTAGAACCCCATCCGGTTCAAGGAATGGCCTCGTTCAACTCCGAGCGTCGAGGAACTAGAGATTTATTCTCTCTTCACCAACCTCCCTCGAAGGCTCCCCACACACAAATTGCTAACCGTGTTCAACTTTTCCCAACGGTGGAACGATTTTTATGGTATGTTTACATTGTTTTCTGTCTCGGTCGGTCAAAGATTTTTCACTTATGTGTTTTTTCTTTGTGCAGATATCATGACAAAAGAGGCTCCCCGATCGGGCAGTACCATGGTTGCCTTCCGCACTAAGGCCCTCGAGAAGGGCAAAGGCAAAGGTAGTCTAGAGATGGTTGTAGCCGCCAACCCGTTCGCTACCTGGGCATCCGGCCCCTCAACTGCTAATGGGAGCAAAAAAAGGAAGAGAAAGAAGTCTTCCAATATCGCCAATACCACCTGGCCGCCAGGCGGTACCCTAAGGCATCCACAGCCTCCCTATCCAATTTGTTTGGAGTCTTCTTCGCCGATCGACGCAACTGGCCCTGCTACTGTCGTCGTCCCAACTCCCGGAGCTCCCCTCACTTCCTTGGTTCTACTTGGGGTTGATCTACAATTTACAAGAGGTGTTTAGATCGGTCTTCCGCTGACAACTGAAAATCTCCTCTCCTTTGTCCCTGAAGAGGAGTTGCTTTCAGCCATCATTGAAATGCAATGTTGGGGTCTCATCATAACCTGACTAACTGTCGATATCTTAGGTCGGAGGGTCGAAGGGATTTCTCGCCTGGAACATGAGCTAGCCGAGACCTCCAACTCACTAAAGACATATGTGGAGGCATTGTCGGCCTTCAAGTCTAGAATGGCCAAATCTGACGCTGAGCTCAAGCTGGCCGAGATGAGGATAGTTGAGCTGGAAGGAAGGAGAGGGAGAAGACGACTGAGGTGGATGAGCTGAGGAAATCCCTGGAGGAATCCAAGGCAAAGATCTCAGTATTGGAGACTGAGAAAGCCTTGGTGGAAGCCGAGCTTGACAAGATCCAAGATGACACCTTGGTGATGTTTGGCGAAAGCTTCGATTCGACCGTCCGACAAGCCCACCTGTTTTACAACGGGCCAAATTAAGAAGCTTTATGACTAGTCAAAGTCTTTATGTGCTTTCATGTGAAATCTTCCACTAAGTGACATGCCACTGTGTAGTCTTGGACCAGACTCTCTTTCTTGAAGACTGAAACCCACTAAATGCTAGGGATTGGAACTATTTTCTGTGAATATATAAACTCATATGCAGTTGTTTCTCTTCACAAAAATAACCAACTACGACATCTCTTGTTGGTTTTCAAATCTGCCAAAAGTGTCATTCTGTTTTCTGGTTTTTCTCTTTGGCTTCATGGATCCCACACCCCCTTCATCAAAGTGGATCAAAACAAGGGCTTGAAGGATGTCTGCTAAAAGGAAGAACATCAAGAGTAAAGTCAATCTTTGTACCTACACTTTTCAATTGTATATGTCTTGCAGGGTTCTTTGAATGTCAAGAGACATCCTTGGCACATGCATAGTGTTGATCAAAAGAAACTTCAAAAAGAGTATGTGTGTTTTCATTTCTCAATTTAAGTAAGTGTGCCTTGTGACCATATGGACATCTCAAAGTCTTCTTTTTGAGTGAATCTATTGGGGTTCTCTGTGCAAAGGTATGAACAAATTGCATACTGCATTTTCATCAATTTAAAAGGTATTTTTTGGTTATGAAAAATGTTCTTTTTGCTGTCACAGTAAAACAACCGATTGTTTTTTCGAAACAACCGATTGTTTTTTCTCTGACACCTTTGTATTATGCTGCCAAGTTTTCTTATGCATGATTAAACCATTCCTCTTTTTCAAATCTTGCTTTTGGACAAATATACATTGAGTGTGCCTCAGAGTATGATAATAAAATATTATATCCACTTGTTTTCTTGAAAGCTCTTTGACATGTTCTATTCTTGAAATGTCAAAATTGTTTGTACTGCCAAACTACTGTGTTATCATTCTGATTAATGCTTTGTACAACCCTTCTCATTGTCTATTTGTAGATCAAATAGGGGCAGAAGTTTATGCTTGATTTGGTTGTATAGTTAGCTTTAAATTTGTGCAGTATGTTGTTGCTATTCTGCACTTGAAAGCTCTTGAACATTTCACTTTTTATGGTTTTTCTACTAATGTTGTATATGCAGAAAACCAATTTGTGTGTGTCTTGTTATCTTGCTGCTATACTTGGTTTATATATGCATCAATTCTGTGTTGCAGGACCTTTCAAGTACAAGTGCTATGATGAAAAATAATCAAAGTGATGCTTATGGTTCAAGAGCATACACCTTACTCAAATTCTTAACAAGTCAAACTTGATGACCTATGTAAAGTAAGTTGTATATGTTCATCCTATGATTTTGGCTTCATAAGACCAAATGAACTTCTAAACATGTTGAAGTAATGCAAAGGTATGAATGTATTTCATTATGCATTTCTCATCACTTTGAAAGATGATTTGCTTTGAAAAATAACATTTTCTTGCTGTCTCAAAAAAACAATCGGTTGTTTGCACAAAACAATCGGTTGTTTGCACAAAACAACCGATTGTTTTACCTCTGGCACATTTGAATAAAGTTGTTATGATTTCTTATGCATGATTACAGCTGTTCCTTTTCTTTCATAACCCATTATGAGTCAAATATGCATTCTCTGTGCCTCTGAATTAGATCATAAAGAGATGTATTCTTTGTTTTCCTTGAAATTCAAAGCTTTTTATGAATGACAACCACATTGGTGGTCATGGGGTTGATGAATATTTGTGAATGTATCTTTGGAACGTCTTGAAGGTTTTCTCTTAACAGAAGAAAGAATATTTCTACCAAATCCACCTCTTGAGCAATCATTTGACCAACTTGAACTGCTGGATGAAGAAAAGGTAGGGGTGAAACTGTGGTCTCCTTGCTGAAATTTCTGGGGTCTATGGTACTTTGATTCTGCTGCTGTCACAACTCTGATACACCATAGATTTTTGCTGCAATTTTGATATGGTATCACAGGTTTGTTGTTGCAATGGTGTTGCTACACATACTGGTATTATGGTTTTTCTTAATCCTGTTTTTATCCCTTCTTTCATTCTATTTGAGAAGACAAATAGGGGGAGAATGGTGTGGTTTTATGTGTTGTATTGGTGCTGCTACACTCTGGTGTTATCTGGTTTTATCATGGTTTAAATTCTGTTGCTGCCATGCTCTTATTCACCAAGGTTCTGCTGCACACAAGTCTCATTATTGCACTGGTTTTTATGGCTATTTGACTGGTTTTTCTGCTTAAAGGCTTATGTAGAAAATTGGTTTTGTGTGCCTTGGTATCCTGCTGGTATAGTTGCTTTGTATATGCACAAATTCTGTTTTGCAAGACCTTTCAAGTTCAAAAAACAACAACACAAACAAATCAGAGATTTGTCTTCATCAAATAGGGGGAGATTGTTGAACAAGATGCTTTGATGTCTCCAAATCCAAAAGGAAAGCTTGAAGACCTTGCTACTGGGTGTGTGTGTTGTCTAGTATTTTGGAACTTGTTAATTCACTCCTTAAGATGATCCAAGTTCATTTGAATCTTTAACCTTTTGAAAAGATAAGTTTTCTAAAATGTTGTTGAAATTTCAACAAGTTGTTTTTTTGAAACAACAGGTTGTTTTACCTTAGCAGGTTTTGAAAAGCTTGACTTTGTTGTCAAGTCAATTCAACGATTGTTTCGACAAAACAATTGATTGTTTTTTTGAAAACCTTAACAGAATTCTGTTAAGTGGTTTTAATATGTTTTAAATGATCCTAACTAACTTGGCTCCTTTATTAAATGTTTTTGACCACTTGGTTGGTTTATATAAAGGTGGTTTTACACTCCTAATCTTGGAGTAAGAGAAAAAGTTTATCAAAACAGTTTTTCCAAGATTTGAAAGAGCTTTGGATCATTCTTAAGTGTGTGGAATAAGATTGGGTTGTAATTCTGAAATTTAAGCTTTGTAATACCCAGGTGTATTTTATTCCCTTCTTCCTTGATTACTTTATTTTTGTAGTTGTGTTGCCAAGGAGTGTTGTGTGTTCTTGAGGTGTTCAAGATCAACATTCTTGGTGTGGTTTGCCAAAGGTATTGAGTTTCTTGAGGGGTTCAAGGTCACTACTTTGGTGTGTGATGTTTGTAATCTGGTTTTGATTGCATAGTGGTTTACCCAGTGGTTTATGGGGACTGGATGTAGCTTTTGGTGTAAGAGTGAACCAGTATAAATCTGTTTGTGTGATTCTCTCTTTCCCTGATCTCATATATCTGTTTTAAGTTGTTTTTATTAACTGCTGATAAAAACAACCGATTGTTTTCATAAAACAACCGATTGTTTCGACAAAACAACCAATTGTTTTTCTGATAACATCTTAAAACAGTTTTGGGTATTTGTTTCCTTGATTCTTTTCTCTGTAATTCGGCATTGAATTTCATTATACCTTCAAAGTTTGCGAAAATCTCTTATAAACAATTCACCCCCCTCTTGTTTAAGGCCATATATTCTAACAATTTGTTCCCATAAGACCAAAATCTCAATGAAAATCATGACATAAAACAAAATTCTGAATCAAATCAATCTATCCGAATGAGTACAAGAATAAAAAGACCACTTGAGTATTTAAAGGATTATCATTGTAATCTTAATGTTTCCAATACATCTTCAAGAGTTAAATATCCTTTGAATTTTGTTTTGTCTTATAACAATTTATCACCTTCTTACACATCTTTTGTTATGTCTCTTTCTTCGCATGTTGAGCCAAACACTTATTCTGAAGCTGTGAAACATGACTGTTGGAGAAAAGTTATACAATGTGAGATATCTGCTTTAGAATCAAATCAAACTTGGGAGACTGCTCTTCTACCTAAGGACAAAGTTGCCATAGGTTGCAAATGGGTATTCACAATAAAATATAAGGCTGATGGGACAATTGGAAGGTATAAAGCAAGGTTAGTGGCAAAGGGATACACACAAAAAAAAGGCATTGGCTACCTTGATACTTTCTCTCCAGTAGCAAAAATAACCACCATAAGGTTACTTCTTTCTCTAGCTTCTATCTATAATTGGGAATTGAAACAATTAGACATAAACAATGTCTTTTTACATGGTGATTTGAAAGAAGATGTATACATGGTTGTTCCTCCTGGATTGACTTCTATTCCATCAGGAAAAGTTTATAAACTAAAAAAGGCTTTATATGGTCTTAAGCAAGCCAGGAGAGAGTGGTTTGCCAAACTTTCATGCTTTTTGCTTTCTATGGGATATACTCAATCTATGAATGATCATTCCTTGTTCATTAATTCTTCTGAAGGATCTTTTACAACATTATTGGTGTATGTGGATGATATAATATTGGCAGGAAATGATAAAGAAGAGATTTCTCGAATTAAACAAGCCTTGAATCAGACATTCAAGATTAAGGATCTTGGGGGTTTACGATATTTTCTTGGTTTAGAAGTAGCAAGAAGTAAGAAGGGAATAATGGTGAATCAAAGGAAATCTGCATTGAAATTGTTAAAAGATGCATGTCTTTAGCTTGCAAACCTGCACTCACTCTTATTGATAATCATGAAAAATTATCTTCTAATGAAAGTGTTCCTTTCACAGATATTCAAGCCTTCAGAAGATTGATTGGAAGGCTTATGTATCTCACTAATACCCGACCTGACATAACATTTTTTGTGCAATAACTTTCTCAGTTTCTTATAAAGCCTACAATTGCTCATTATACTGCAACGATTAGAATTCTCATATATATTAAAGGAACTCCAAGTCTTGGTTTATTTTTCTCTTCCAACACTTCTGCTCATCTCAAAGCCTTTTGTGATAGTGATTGGGGGCACCTACAGTGATTCAAGACAATCAGTGACTGGTTTTAGTGTGTATCTTGAGAATTCTCTCATATCCTGGAAATCAAAGAAGCAATGGACAATATCAAAGAGTTCTTATGAAGCTGAATACAGGGAATGACCACTGTTACATGTGAAATTCAATGGCTAACTTATCTTCTTCAAGATTTCAAATTTCCTTTTGAGCAACCATCTCTTTTACACTGTTACAATGACTAAGCAAGATACATTGCAGCAAATCCAGTCTTTCACGAGCGTACAAAACATATAGAAATAGATTGTCATGTTGTTAGGGAAAAATTAAAGAAGGGTCTCATCCATTTGTTTCCAATTTCCACCACAAAGCAACTGGATGACATTTATACCAAAGCTTTAAGTCCTCAATCTTTCAAGAGTATTTGTTCCAAGCTGGGTCTCATCAATATTTGCTCCTCAGCTTGTGGAGGGGTATTAAAGGATATAGATACAAGAGTTATAGAAGGATGCTAATATTAATTGTGTCTTTTCTAATTTTTAACTGTTTCTCTTTATAGAGGTGAATAACCTTTATTTTGTCTTTGTCTGTTATGATTCTAGTATTTATTGATTGATTATTTCTCTCTTTAACTAGACCTAGAATGAGTGTACTCACTAGCACAAAATGAATAAACAACGACTATTTATTTAATGCGATTTTAGGGTTAGCTGTTGATGGAGATCAAGCTCAAGAGAACATGGAGACCAATCATCAAGCTCAAGAAGAGGTGGAGGCACAAATGGAGGACGCCCATGGAGGTCAAAGTCCACCTCAAAGGATTACAAGAAGCTTGTTCAAAGCTTTGGGAGCTAGAGGACATTTATTTTCTCTTTTTGTAGTTTCTTTAGTTGAAGGTGCTTAGAGGGAAACTTTAGAAACCTCTTTTGTTATAGCATCTTTTAGGCTTTAGTTAGGAGCTTTAGGGGGGTGTGTTAGTAGATAGGTGTAGAAGTAGATTAGGAGGTGCCAAAGTGAAGGAAGGAGTCACACCTTCCTCATGGCTTGAAATAGGCGCCGGTTTTAGCTAGCTTTGGGAGGGAAATTTGAATTGTTTTAGCTTGCATTTTCAGCACCTTAGGCTATAAATAGAGGTGCTCTCTTTGTAAAATTCAGATTTGAATTAATCTAAGAAAACTATACTCAAATTTTGAGTGACCTTTGGAGAGCTTTTGGAGCCTTCTTCCCTAGTCTTGTCTTGATGGATCCATGGAGTCCTCAAGTGGCGGCATCACTCTCATCTAGGAGCATTCCACACTTCTAGTGGCGAGATCATCCATCCTCCTTCCATCTTCATGAGCATTCTCTTCTCCTTCCTTTCTTCTTCTTCAATTGTTCATGTTGCCTTGTGTTTTGAGTTGTTTTAGTTTCGGTTCTTCCATTTTCCAGCACCTATATTCTGTTTTGTTTCTTAATTCTGTTCGGTTCAATTGAATATTGGTTTATTTCTGTTCGGTCTTTTCAATTTTAATTCCTTTGTTGATTCAATTTGACAATATTTGGTTCATCCAAATGAGTTTGGGATTTGGTACTAGTTATTGGTGAGTTCTTGTCTTAGAACCATGATCCAACTCTAAGAAAAGTGCCTCTATATTTTCCAGCTCAAGGTGATTCCTAAAAATGTCAAGAATCTTGTTCTATGTGGCTATTGGAATCACATCATGTGGTATCATGAGTCTTAGGTTCTTCTTGTTTAATTGTTGAGTTGTGTGCACTTTAATTTCAAGAGCTCTTTAATTTCTTGCAATTTAAGTTTCTGTTTTAGAATTTTATTTGAGTATTCTTGCTGTTTTTCTTTTGCTCCAAGTGTTTGTGGAAAGGTTTATGGCACTCATAATTCTTATGAGTATGGTTGTTCTTTTGGAATGGCATTATCCTTCCTAGAGTTTACCTTAAGTTTCCTTTCACTTGTTACAATTTGTGATGTGTCTTTTAATTTTTGAATCATGTCAAGTTTTGTCTTAGTCATGTTATTCCATATATGTCATTACTTCTAGTAGTACTTTTATTGTTTTGATTGTTTCTTGCTTTGGTGTCATATAATTTTCTGATTTGATGTTGATCCTTTGTGCATTTTCTTTTTAGATTTGAGTTCATACTTGTATTCTAGACCTATACAAGTTCCAATACATCATTTTCTATTATGTCTTTGCTAGTTCATCATCCTGTTTTTTTATTCCTATTAGGATTCCTCTGTTTCTGAAAAAAGTGCTTACTGTTTTTCCTTATTGCAACTGATTTACGTACTGTAAAATTCTGAAATTCTGGATTTGAGATATTCAAAGTGTTAGAAAAGAATAGAAAAAAGAATCATTCAAAAATATGAAGTACACAAAAAATGATAAATAAAATAAAAAAAGTGTACATTCCTGCCGAAAAAAATACGGTAATCTGGCAGCGATTTTAAAAAATTTATTTCTCTCAATTGGCTTACTGTTTTTAATTGATTCCAGTGCCATTTTTGAGTTAACATCTTGAAGTTTCTGTGGTATAAATTTCATAATCCAGTTCGCTCTACAACGTTCCAGTTAAATCAGTGAATATCAAGCACAGTTTGCATAAAAAAAAAAAAAATTTCCAGTAGCTAATATTTTTGTTTTCTTCATCTACTCTAGTGCTTTTCCTTAGGTATTCTTTTGTGTGCCTACTTTTCTCATTGAGTTCTTTATTTTCTTGATTGTCTTTCATTCTTACTCTTTGAGTTTGTCTTACATATAGTATTCCTTTTGCAATTACCTTTCCTTGCTTATACCTTTTCTTGTTTGTCTTTATTGTTTCTTTGGTTTTGTGGTGGTTTGCTCTTAAGATTGGTGTGCTTGCTTTGACATATTTCATTTGAGGATTCCAAGGCCTCAAGATCAGATTGGTGCAAGAACATTATTTCTTTGAGAGTGATATCTTTTCAGCCTTAGTTCATTTCGGCAGTTTCATTGCCAAAAAGCTCACTGTTTTTGCTAATTTTTAACTTGTTTGCTGTTTTTGTGTGTTTGCTGTTTTTAATTACAAATGGCTGGATTTTCAAGTGATGCATCCTACAAGCAGAATTCTCCTTCCAAAGCTTCAATTCTTGGTGAATTACATGAAGCTCAAAGAACAATTAGACGGTTGGAGGAGAAAATGTTAAAGATGGAGGTACAACAAGCTAGACCATCTCCTTCTATCCATGATGGACATCATTCTCATAGACCATCTTCAAGAGCTTCTTCAAATGATGTTGGCCGTGAAGATGAGCATAGGAGAAGGAGACCTCCACCCCAAGTCCATGGACAAAGACATCATCACCAAGGGGAAAGAATTCACTACGGCAATGGCTTCTACCATGATGCAAAGTCCAAGCTTCCTTCGGTCAAACTACCTTGTTTTAATGGTTCTAGTGATCCAAATGTGTATTTAGATTGGGAGGCTAAGTGTGAACAAATTTTTGAGATCCATGAGATCCAAGATGAGCATAAGCTCAAGCTAGCCACCCTAGAGTTTAGTGATTATGCCATGAAATGGTGGCATGGAATTGTAAAGGACATTATCTATCACAAGGGTCCTCCCGTGGACTCTTGGAACTCTTTAAAGGATCATATGCGCGCTAGGTTTGTGCCCCCACATTTTAGGAAAGACCTCATGTTGAGACTCCAACGGTTTCAACAAGGCACGCTAAATGTGGATGAATATTATAAGGAGCTTGAGACGCTTGTGCTTAAAATTGAATTAGAAGAAAGTGAAGAAGCCATGGTTGCTAGGTTTGTGAGTGGTCTTAGGAAGGATATTCAAGACATTGTTGAGTTACAAGAGTATTCATCATTGGGCTCTTTAGTTCATCTTGCAATGAAGGTGGAAGCCCAACTTGCTAAGAAAAACTCTTTTAAAAATGCTTCCAATGATGGATACTACTCCAAGTCTTGGAGAAACAAAACTTCTTTTTCTAAACATCCTTCCAAAGATTCTTCTTTCAAACCCAAGGAATCTAAGCCATCTACTTCTAGACCTAAGTCTCCCACTAGAACATCTAACACTAAATGCTTTAAATGTATGGGTTATGGTCATATTGCTGCAAATTGTCCTTCCAAACGAAGTATGTACATGCATGAGGGCATTGTAGTTAGTGAGCATGATTCGGATTCTCCAAAGCATTCATTGCATTCTCATGCATCTAGTGAGGAAGAGAGCGAATGTCCACTTGAAGGGGACTTGTTAGTTGTGAGAAGACTTCTTGGACAAGTTTCACAACCTTTTGATGAAAGTCAAAGGGAAAATATTTTCCATACAAGATGTCTTATTCAAAACAACATTTGTTCCTTGATAGTGGATGGGGGTAGTTGTGCAAATGTGGCTAGTACAAGAGTAGTAGATAAGCTTGGATTGCCTACTATCTCTCATACAAAGCCCTACAAGTTACAATGGCTTAGTGAAGTAGGAGAAATAATTGTTAATAAACAAGTCCTCATCCATTTCTCCATTGGAAAATACAAAGATGAGGTATTATGTGATGTTGTGCCCATGGAAGCCACTCATGTTCTTTTGGGAAGGCCTTGGCAATTTGATAGAAAAGTTTTACATGATGGCTTTACCAACAAATTATATTTTGAATTCCATGGTCACAAGGTTACTTTAAAATCTCTCTCTCCAAGAGAAGTCCATGAGGACCAAGTTATCATGAAGAAAAAGAGGGAGAGTGAAAAAGATCAAAAAAATAAAAAAGATAAGAGTTCTAAGCCTACACTCCTTGTGTCTAGGCGTGACATTGAAAGGGAAATAGTGGCTCATCATCCTCTTTTTTTAGCCATCCCTAGAACTCTTAGAGTAGAATCACTTGTTGATAGTCCTCATTGCTTGGAAAATTTGGTAGAAGAGTTCAAAGATGTGTTTCAAGATCCTCCAAAAGGACTTCCACCTTTGAGAGGGATTGAGCACCAAATTGATTTGATACCGGGCTCTTCTTTACCAAATCGTCCAGCATATAGGACCAATCCAAGTGAAACCAAGGAAATTCGCCAACAAGTTGAGGCTTTGATTGAGAAAGGGTGGGTGCAAGATAGCATGAGTCCTTGTGCTATGCCTATCATCTTAGTGCCAAAAAAGGATGGCACATGGCGAATGTGTTCGGATTGTAGGGCCATAAATAACATAACCATTAAGTATAGGCATCCCATACCTAGACTAGATGATTTGTTGGATGAATTACATGGTTCTAAAATCTTTTCAAAGATTGATCTTAAAAGCGGCTACAATCAAATCCGTATCAAACCGGGTGATGAATGGAAGACGGCTTTTAAGACCAACTTTGGTTTATATGAGTGGTTAGTTATGCCTTTTGGTTTAACTAATGCACCAAGTACCTTCATGCGCCTCATGCATCATGTTCTTAGACCTTTCATTGGTAAGTTTGTTGTGGTTTACTTTGATGACATTCTCATTTATAGCTTATCTTTGAATGAACATAGGTTGCATGTTAGGCAAGTTTTAGAAACCCTTAGGAAGGAACATTTGTATGCTAACCTTGCTAAATGTATGTTTGCTCTTGATCATATAGAATTCCTAGGGTTTGTTGTGAGTTGTAAAGGGGTCCATGTGGACAAAACTAAGGTGGTGGCCATTCAAAATTGGCCTACACCGAAATCTTTGAATGAGGTTCGAAGTTTTCATGGACTAGCTTCTTTCTATAGAAGATTTGTCCCAAACTTTGGTACCATTGCCGCACCACTCAATGACATAGTGAAAAAGGATGTGGTCTTTCATTGGGGAGAAGCACAACAAAATGCTTTTGATACTTTGAAAGAAAAATTGACTAATGCTCCCATCTTGGCCCTTCCTAATTTCACTAAGACATTTGAGATTGAGTGTGATGCTTCAAGTATAGGTATTGGGGTTGTTCTCCTTCAAGAGGGCCACCCCATAGCCTATTTTAGTGAGAAATTGAAGGGAAGTCATCTCAACTATTCCACCTATGATAAGGAATTATATGCACTTGTTAGGGCTTTGTTTACTTGGCAACACTATCTTTTTCCCAAAGAGTTTGTGATACATAGTGATCATGAATCTCTTAAATATTTGAAGAGCCAAAACAAGCTTAACAAAAGGCATGCTAAGTGGGTGGAATTCATTGAGCAATTTCCTTATGTGATCAAACACAAGCAAGGCAAAATAAATATTGTGGCGGATGCTCTTTCTAGAAGATACACCTTGCTAAATCTTTTAACCTCTCAATATCTTGGTTTTGATCACATTAAGGAACTTTATCATGATGACCTTGATTTTTCTCCCATCTATCAAGAGTGTCTTAAAGGAGGACACAAAGACTTTTTTATTCAAGATGGCTTTCTTTTTAAAGGAAAACGTCTTTGTGTTCCCCAATGCTCTATTAGATTATCTCTTGTTAGAGAAGCTCATGAGGGGGGTTTAATGGGACATTTTGGGGTTGCTAAAACTTTGGATGTGTTGTATGAACATTTCTTTTGGCCTCATATGCATAAACATGTTCATAGTTTGTGTGATAAATGCATAGCTTGCCGCAAAGCTAAGTCTAAAATGCATCCCCATGGTCTTTATACTCCTCTTCCTATCCCTTCAATGCCTTGGGTAGATATATCTATGGATTTCATCTTAGGCTTACCCAAGACATCAAAGGGAAATGACTCCATTTTTGTGGTAGTGGATCGTTTTTCAAAGATGGCTCACTTTATTCCTTGCCACAAAGTGGATGATGCATGCCACATTGCAAACCTCTTCTTCCAAGAAGTGGTTCGCTTGCATGGGATTCCTAGGTCTATAGTGTCCGATAGAGATCCTAAGTTCTTGAGTCACTTTTGGAAGACCTTGTGGGGCAAGCTTGGAACTAAGCTTTTATTTTCTACCACTTGCCACCCACAAACTGATGGTCAAACCGAGGTGGTGAATAGAACTTTGGGACAACTATTGAGATGCTTTATTTCGGGGAATCCTAGAGTGTGGGAGAATTTACTACCCCATGTTGAGTTTGCATATAACCGAGTAGTAAATTCTACCACCTCCCATTCTCCTTTTGAGGTGGTCTATGGGTTTAATCCCCTAACACCTCTTGATCTTCTTCCTATTCCCCTTCTTGAAGATGTCTTGTGCAAAGATGGGGATGAAAAGGCTTCTTTTGTGAAAACTTTGCATAAAGACATCAAGAAGAGAATTGAGAAGAAGGTTGGCAAGTATGCTGAACTTGCCAATAAAAGGAGAAAAGCATTGTTGTTTGATGAGGGCGATTGGGTTTGGCTTCACTTGAGGAAGGATCGTTTTCCTACTCAAAGGAAGTCCAAACTAATGCCTCGAGGGGATGGACCTTTCCAAGTCCTCAAGAGGATTAATGACAATGCTTATGACTTAGATATGCCTGATACATTCTTAGGTAGTCATACTTTTAATGTCAGCGATCTAACTCCTTTTTCTGTAGGTCTCCAGAATTCGTGGTCGAATTCTCTCCAACTCGGGGAGTATGATGGAGATCAAGCTCAAGAGAACATGGAGACCAATCATCAAGCTCAAGAAGAGGTGGAGGCACAAATGGAGGACGCCCATGGAGGTCAAAGTCCACCTCAAAGGATTACAAGAAGCATGTTCAAAGCTTTGGGAGCTAGAGGACATTTATTTTCTCTTTTTGTAGTTTCTTTAGTTGAAGGTGCTTAGAGGGAAACTTTAGAAACCTCTTTTGTTATAGCATCTTTTAGGCTTTAGTTAGGAGCTTTAGGGGGGTGTGTTAGTAGATAGGTGTAGAAGTAGATTAGGAGGTGCCAAAGTGAAGGAAGGAGTCACACCTTCCTCATGGCTTGAAATAGGCGCCGGTTTTAGCTAGCTTTGGGAGGGAAATTTGAATTGTTTTAGCTTGCATTTTCAGCACCTTAGGCTATAAATAGAGGTGCTCTCTTTGTAAAATTCAGATTGGAATTAATCTAAGAAAACTATACTCAAATTTTGAGTGACCTTTGGAGAGCTTTTGGAGCCTTCTTCCCTAGTCTTGTCTTAATGGATCCATGGAGTCCTCAAGTGGCGGCATCACTCTCATCTAGGAGCATTCCACACTTTTAGTGGCGAGATCATCCATCCTCCTTCCATCTTCATGAGCATTCTCTTCTCCTTCCTTTCTTCTTCTTCAATTGTTCATGTTGCCTTGTGTTTTGAGTTGTTTTAGTTTCGGTTCTTCCATTTTCCAGCACCTATATTCTGTTTTGTTTCTTAATTCTGTTCGGTTCAATTGAATATTGGTTTATTTCTGTTCGGTCTTTTCAATTTTAATTCCTTTGTTGATTCAATTTGACAATATTTGGTTCATCCAAATGAGTTTGGGATTTGGTACTAGTTATTGGTGAGTTCTTGTCTTAGAACCATGATCCAACTCTAAGAAAAGTGCCTCTATATTTTCCAGCTCAAGGTGATTCCTAAAAATGTCAAGAATCTTGTTCTATGTGGCTATTGGAATCACATCAGCTGTTGTCATTCAAAACGCGGTGGCATTTTTTAAATTAATTTCATTTACGAATGCGGCTATTTGTAATAGCCGCATTCTGAAATCAAAACAAATGATTTACGAATGCAACTATTTAAATAGCCGCATTCTTAAATCAAAGTGCATGATTTATGAATGTGGCTATTTAAATAGCCGCATTCTTAAATCAAAGCGCATGATTTAAGAATGCGGCTATTACTAATAGCCGCATTCTTAAATCATTTTTTACCCTAATTTTGAAGCACGCCACTTACGCTTTCATACTTTCTTTCTTTTTGGCGCTTCGCATTTTCTCTTTGTTTCTGCTCTGGTGTTCCTCTCTTCTTCTGTGAGTTTCATTGTGTTCTCGTACCATTGTAAGTTCGTTTCGATTCACTCTCTTTCTTCTTCACCAATGGTTTATAAATTGTTTTTGTTTCACTTGTTTGTTTATTTTCTTGCATTGGCGAAGGGTTCTCTGACGCTTCATTTCTCTTTTGTTTCTGCTCTCGTGCTTCCTTTCGTTTTCTACGAGCCTTCATTGTCTTTTTTGTGCCATTGTAAGTTCGTTTCGAGTTCTCTTTCTTCTTCACCTTTGGTTTATATATATTTTTTCGTTTCTCTTATCTATTTGTTTTCTTGTATTGACGAAGGTCACCACTGCTTCATTGCTTGTTGTTTAAGTTATTGTTATGTTGTATTTGATCGGTTGTTGTTGCTGCCACCGCTATTATTGCCTTAGGGTTTAGGGTTTTAATTTTTTTTTAAATAACTAAATAAGAATGCAGCTATTTCCCATAGCCACATTTATAAATCGCATTTACGAATGCGGCTAAATAGCCGCACTTGTAAATCTCCGATTTAATAATGCGTGCTGATCAAGTGCGGCTATATAGCTGCCCTTATAAATGTAAAATAGCCGCATTCGTTTTGCCTTTCTGCACTAGTGACTGCCTGTATATATTCCGACTATTTGTTTTGATAGATATTTATTCTCATATCTTTTGCCTTTCTTTTACTTTTTTTGTTTATCTCTGTTCTCTTTTATTCGTATTTGTTCTATTTTATAATAATTTTACAACCTGATGAAATAATTATTTTTCAAACAAATTATTTTATTCTTATCAATTCACATGAGAAATATAAAAAAAAGTTGGAAATCATTATTATTTATAATTGTTTATGTACACAAAGGTGAAGCCAACATGCATGGAAACTAGAATGGTTTATGAGGAAATATTTATCCTTATTGTCCTTGTTGATGACAACATTTGTAATTAACAGAAGTTACCTTCATTGGACGTCGACAATCCTTTTTTGGGCACGTTATACGTTCCACTATATCCGTTGGGTGACCATAACAAATTACATTTTCTTCACATTTTTTAGAACCATCTTTATCCTTGATTCCCTTGTAGTGATCTGTGAAAGCCACATCAAAGCTCAGTTCATGTAATTTGTCACGCCATGTCTCAAATTCTTTGACTGTGCGACACATGGCCTCACCATGACCTAGAAGCCTCACATTTTTCCCTTTACTTAGAATCCCCCATCCCTTAGGATCTTGTTTGAGGAACAACAATCTCTTTATTGTTTCATTTGTTGCAAACTCTTTCACCCTTTCACCACCCTTCACTTGTTTCCTTCTTGTAAGCAAGCTATCAATGGCAATCCAAAAGCGTGTAACAACTTTGCTATCTAGTTGGTATGATTCTATTACGATGTTTGAGTCCAAGTTTGTGTTCTCAACCTCCTTCCTCAGTGACTCCATGGCTGTAGTGAATTCTTCCACCCACTTAGTGTTAGAGCCTCCATAGATGAAGAGAAAACAATCCTCTTCTTCACTCTGATTTTTTTGCATATTATATATGTCATTATAGATTTGCAGAGAGAAAATATGACACTACAATAAAATTATTAAACAGAAAATAATTTTAAAGATAAAAAATAATTAGTTATTATATTGATTAAATTAGATATTATTTTATAAACTAAAAAAATTATTGGTTTGGAAGGTGTCTGTATTGTGTGCAGATCTATTTGGCTATGACTGATTCTTGCAGGTTTGGAAGGTTTTCTTTGGTCTATGTATGAGTTTGTTGGTGTTCCTCAGCCTGCTGCAAAGACATTGTGTTGTTGTTGGATGTTGTGTCCTGTACTAAGGGTGTGATCTATTTAGTGGTTTGTGGCGTACTTATCCTCCTTGTAGGATCGGTTTGTTGAGTTTTGGCACCTGGTTTGGCACCTCTGTCTGCAGGCAAAGATCCTGTTCAGTTGTTGGTTGCATGTCCTACATTGAGAGTGCGATCTCTTGGTGGGATGATGTAACTGTATTTGTTGGGTTCCTATACCTTAAACTGGTTTATCATTGTTGGTTTGTAGTGTAATGTTTTTTGGATCCTGTGTTGGTGGGTGGTAGGAAACTTGTTTTGGGTGGTTTGTATAAGGGTTGAGACACCTTTGAAGTGTCTCATTTTATTTTATTCATTATTTGCTGATAAAAAAAATCTAAAATAATTTTTATTATTGATAAATATTTTCTAAATTAGTATCTAATTAGCTACCAATATTCTAGCTATCAACTACTTTATATTCTAAAATTGGTGGCTAAAACTTTAGTAGTTAATTATTAGATACTAATTTAAAAACTAGTTTATAAATTTTATTAATAATAAAAATTATTTTAGTTCTAAAATAATATTTAATTTAATTAATATAATAACTAATTATTTTTTGTCTTTAAAATTAAATTATTGTAATATATGTTTAAAAAGGGTGAATATGAAATAGGAATTGCAATAATTTAAGAACATAGTACTTACCAAGTGCTCTATCGCCGGGTTGAATTTGGTGATTTCAGACCAAAACCACTTCCATTGTTGACTAAGTCGAGATTGATCAGAAGTTCTAAAGGGAAACCCATCGATGCCCCACTGAGATATAATTTGCTTTGCATCAATGTTTTCAACCTTACCTTGAGGATTTATTAATGGAATAATATGTTTTCCCTCGTAATTGAACACCTCTTTAATTAACTTGAGGCTTGTTTCACAGTTGAAATATTTAACCACGTACCATCCAAACTTAGTATCCCGTAAATTAATTTCTAATTTTTTTCTACGTTCTTCATTCCATTCATCCACAATAGGGATCCACAAAATCTTGAAGTCTTCACTTCGATGGTTTTCCACTTCTCTTGATTCCTTCAACTTCTCGTTTATTGAGTTTAAAACTTTAATATCCTCTTTAATATTTTCAAGACCCGAAATGAATAATAAGACATACTTCTTTTTAAACTCTTCCACTTTAACCTGTTAAGATTAGATACATTAATCTCACCAAGACTTTCATTAGAATATCAAATATATGGATAGTATACAAGTTTTCTATACTTTGTTTAAATATTATACTTTGTTTAAATATTAAATATCGTTAAAAATTCTATATCAATTAAAAATAAAGACATTTCATAATATATAAGTCGATGTAAACCTTATTTTATAAAATGAATAATCAATAAATTCGAAAGAAGATGAATTATTTTAACTCATTATCTAAGAAAAAAAAAACAGTTTTAGGTTAAATTCTCTTGAGTTTCTACATTCTTTTAATAGATTCAATCTAACACAATCCATTCTTGATAAGGTTGAATTAAGTAGATCACAAATTTTTAAACTTTTTGCTTTGTTAAAATTTTTATTTTTTAAATGTTTCTTAAAGGCCTTTTAGAATTTATTTTTTTTAAAAAGACTATCATTTATTATTTTGAAAATCACATGCATTACCCAGCCGGATTAGATCAAATTAAGTTGAATTAGGTTTGAACAAAAACAAAATCTAATCCAATTTATTTTTGAATTGAATTAGGTTAGACGAGTTACTAACCCACTAAATTTAATCCAACTTATTTTTTAAGCCAACAAATTTACACTAAAAAAAAGTAATCTACCAACTAAGAGATTGTATTATTTTTTTCTTAATAGATAATATATTTGATTCAGAAACAAAATTAACAAAATAATGCTAAATCAACATTTTCATGTAATAGAGAATAGTTAAATTCAAGACACATTCTAAGAATATATTTTAACCAGTTTTAGTCTTTGCTTTTTATTTCCTAAAACAAATTATATATTGATTAGTTTTACTTTACAATAGTGGTTAAGTACCTGATGTGATACTTTTCTTTTAATAGAATGAAAGTATATATCCCTCAAATACTTTCATTTATTTATTTTTTAAATTATCGATAAAAAAAAGTGTCTTATTAAGAAGATAGAACATTGAAGGAATGCAATAGTGAGTACCTGTTCTTCAGTGTGGCCAACATAATAGACACTCTGTCTTAAATCCCTGTTATCTCCACAAATGATGAGTGCTTTCAAAACCTTTACAATATCTCTACCATGAGTCACAATATTCTTACGCCTGGTAAAGTCCTCTATTCTTTCTGCAATCACCACACATAACATTTTGTAACAAATAATGAATTTTTACTATAAAATAAAAAATAATTAACTATTATATTAATTAAATTAAATATTATTTTATAGAAAAAAAATTATTAATATTTAAAGTAATTTCTATTATGAATAAATAGTTTTTAAATTAATATTTTAGTTATTAATTATAAAATATAAATAATTTGTAGTTAAAATTTAATAGTTAATTAGATATTAATTTAAAAAATTGTTTATAATAATAGAAACTATTTTAGATACAAATAGTATTTTAATTTTTAAAATAATATCTAATTTAATTAATATAATAACTAATTATTTTATCTATAAAATTAATTTTTATTTAATAATTTACTTGTTTAATTCAGCATCTTCACTACTTTTTAAATTGCATTAGAAAAAGGGAATGAGTTACGAAGCACATGATTAACCTATCTCGTTGATACACTTTTTTAGAAGTTCGTTAAGTTTTCCAAGAATGGTGTCAAGCTTATTCTCCAAATCTGTCCATAACTCATGTCTTTGATACCTTGCAATTAATAAATAGGACAAGTAAAATCATTAAATTTTGTTCCATCTATTGTTTGAATGATAAATATTAGAACAGAACAATAAAGTTTATATTTTCAGTCTACTTACCCCGATCTTCTATACAAAAAACAAATAATTCATTTATAAAAAAAATAAGAATATTAATTTATTTTTTTAGTTTATAATAAGTTAAATTCAAATTTTATTCCAAAGACACTTTTAGTATTAAATGCATTAAGTGGTAGGTAGATGCATATACCTTTTTTTGTGTGAATAGATGCATATACCTTTTTTTGTGTGAATAGATGCATATATTATGTTTATAAAGAATATGTAATAAAAAAAACTTCATAGTAAGTTAAGCTTATAGAATAAATTTAGCCTGAGTAAGCTTATAAACAAATATTGTTTCTTATAATTAAGAAAAAAAAGTGCCATTTTAAAGGTGGGATCACATTAAAATGTTGAACATAAAACTAATAGGAATGTTAATTATCACTTCAAGAAAATAATAAAATAATAACTAATTTATAAATAAAAAATTATTATTATTAACCAAATTAGATAATATTTTATAATTAAAAAATATTGATCTGTAAAGTAGTTGTTATTAGTTATAAAAGTTTATAAAATATATTTTAAATTGGTATATACCATTTTTATCAAGATTTTAATTATTAATTACTCTAAATTATAAATTAGTCACTAATTTAAAAATATAAGATAGTTAGTAACTAAAATTTTGAAACTTATATTTTATACCAATTTAGAAATTATTTTATAATTTTTTTAATAATAAAATTATTTTAAATATAAATAATTTTTAGTTTATAGCATAATATTTAACTTATTAATAATAAAATTGTGTAGCATGTTTCTCTAATTAATAATTCTGTAAAAATGTGTAGCTTACTTGTTATCAATGAAGTGATTGATTTCACCAGTGCAAGTGACAAAGGTAAAGATTGTCCAGTACACAAGAACAGGGATCTCTTGCAGAGTTTCAGGCAATGTAGGAACATCCCTTAGGTCATGCCCTTCACTATTAAGTTTCTTCCACTGAGTGATGCATTCAACCACTTTCATCACCTTCTTCACCACACTGTTGAAGTCAATGAGCTGCTTTGTGTTCTGTGGAACCATTAGAAGTCCATGCAAATCTGCAAATGAACTTTCAAACTGCTGGCATGGTGCTATAAGAGGAAGAAGGTACAAGAATTTTCCATATTCTAGGGCAAAAGCTGCTTCAACTATCAGCACTTTTGCATCCCAAGAATAATGTTTCAGCTGCTCCAGAATCAACATGGTTGTGCAATGCACTGGATATTCACCACGAGGTGTGCATATCATCTACATCTCCAACAACTTTCTTTAGGTTTTCATTCACAAAACTTAATAAAATCTAATTACAAACTCATTAATTCTACCAGATAAATTTTACAAGGATATCAAAGGTTTAATTGCTTTTTTGTTGTATACTTTTAGTTTTCATATTGTACCAATTAAATATCCTAAATATATCATACAAGTTAATAATAAGGAATTTTTACTTAATAATTGAAATTCCATTTGACTTAATAATTCATATAAAACAAATTAAAATATATGGTAAAATTAAATTTAAAAATATATTATAATTTTTTTAATCCAGTAAATTAACTTTATTTCGATTTCCAACTACAATTAATAATTAATGTACCACTATAACAAAATATTAAATAAAATTAATTTTAAAAAATAATAATTAATTATTATATTAACTAAATTAGATATTTTTTTAAAAATTAAAAAATTATTAGCTTTTAAAGTAGTTTTTATATTAATAAATAATTTTTAAATTAAAATCTAATTAACTACTAAATTTTTAACTAGTAACTAATTAGATTCTAAAGTTTGTAATTAAAATTTTGATAAATAATTAGATATAAATTTAAAATTTATTTTTAAAATTTAAAACAATTTTAAATATTAATAATTATTTTAGTATCTAAAATAATAGTTATTTTAATTAATATAGTAATTAATTATTTTTTCTATAAAATTAATCTATTTAATGATTTTTTTTACATTTTTTCTTTTATTATTTAATTTTTTTATTTCTTGTTTTAAGAGTATGAATGTATACAAATATAGATATTCATATCACCAGATATGCAATTCGCTTGAGTTTGGCAGCAAGTTGTTGAGAAGTTATGGTGGTCGTGTCTTCTCTGAACCTATCCATGAGTTGCTCACCCTGTTCACATAATCATATACTTTAAAGACAACTTCATTTCTAAATATAAATAAAATACTTTTTTTGGAGAGAAATTATATCATATTACAAACAACTTTAAGTGTAACTCAATTCCATAAAATTGACTTATGAGATTATGGAATGAAGTTTGCATCCATTTATATACAATGAAATATAAATTTTAACATAAATATTATTCTTTGTTTTTCTCTAAAATATATCATGTCAATCTTTCTGAGGTAAAAAAAATCTGTAATGTCATGTTATTATCTCTATCATGAACATGCCCAATAATATATTAATAAGAGAAATAAAGATATTTTTATTTATATTTTTTACTTTTCTACAATTTTATACAGGTTTAGTACCTTACTATCTATATGATAAAAAATTTATACTTTTCGACTAATACAAAGTGTATTATAATACTAATTTACTAGAATTAATATACGCTTGCTTATTATAAAAATTAATTAAACTTTGAAAGAGTTTTTTAATATTGTCCAAGTTTTGCATATTTTTAGATAGATATAAATCAATGCAGTTTTAGAATGGTTAAATTTTAGTATTGTAAATGAAAAAATACATATTGTTTTGATACGTTTCAATAATAATAATTTTAAATTGCTTAGAAATTAAGATTAAAAACAATTGAACTTATCTTTTTTTTTAGGACAATTGTCACGGAACTTCGAGTTCTAAAGCAACAATATCTTTGTGGTAGCGATTGACTCTAGTGATGTAATATTAACGGACTTGAGGTTATAACATTAGTGTTGTTTGTGGGAATTGGAAAAATGTTTCAAAAATAAATTTTCATTCTTCAAGAAAATTAAAAAGTGATTCTAAAGACGAACTATTGTTCCCTTAACCCTCAACTAGGGGGAATGGAAAAATGCTTTTGAAGACAAACCCTCATTGACCTCGATTGGAGAGCTTGTTCCAGCACGTCTAATAGATCTACATCGCTTAGGAGTCAAGGTCAAGGGCAATTTAAATACACACCTTCCTCCCTTAACCCTTTGAGACATCTTTTAAGAACAAAACCGTGATGAAATTTCAAACTCCAAAGCGGACAATACCTCAGATGCGATGATTGATCCTAATGATGTCATCTTAACGAACTTAAGGTCAAAACATTAATATTTTGAATGCAGTGATTAATCCTAATATGCCCATCTTTACGAACTTGAGGTCAGAACATTGACATCGTCTGTGGGGATGGAAATATGGTTCGAAAGACGAGCCCTCATTCCCTTAGCCCTCAAATAGGGAACTATTACGTTATGTTTCATGTCGCTTAGAATTCAAGACCGAAGACAATTTAATACACCTTCCTCCTTTAACCTTCTGAGGACCTTTTTAAGGACAAAATGATGGAGTTTTGAGTTTAAAAGCGTACAATATCTCAGATGTGATGATTGAGCCTAGTCATGTCATCTTAATGGACTTGAGGTCGAAACATTAACAAAACTATGACGGAACTTCAAGCTACAAAGCGGATAATACCTTGGATGTGGTGATTGACCCCAGTGATGTCATCTCAATGGACTTGAGGTTGGAACATTGACGCCGTTAGTGGGATTAATCGAAAAGAGGTTTCAAAGACGAATCCTCGTTCCATTAGCCCATGAAAACATGGTTTTAAAGATGAACCCTCGTTTCCTTCGTCCTCAACTATGACAAATGGAAAAGTGGTTCTGAAGACGAACATTCGTTCTCCTTAGACCTCAAATAGGGGGCTTGTTTTGGTATGTCTAGTGGTATTTCATATTGCTTAGAATTTGAGATCAAGAAAAATTTAATTAATATTTCTTCACCCCTTAACATTCTTAGGTGTCTTTTAAAAATAAAATTGTCACTAAACTTCCAACTCCAAAACAGATAATATCTAATATATATATATATATATATATATATATAAATTTTTAACCCTAAACCCTAAACCCTAAACCCTAATATATATATATATATATATATATTAATATTAGTAACTCAATTATTTCAAACTAGATCGGAGCTATTAAAAATAAAAATAAAGATGGTATTACATTGGAAGAATTCATGCCAAATTATTGCAAGTTAAGCAAACACGGTAAATCATTGTTCTGAAAATAAGCACACCCATTTTATTCCGGCATTATATTTGATAACATTTATATAAATTAAGACAAATAAAAGAAGACTATTTTAAGCAATAGTCTAATAGGTGAATAAATGTAAAACTCATTAAATTGGAATTAACGGATTCCATTTTTACATAGAAAGGGTTGATAAAAAGGTTGTGTATGTGATTAGAAAGTAGCTTTAGGAAGAATGTTGTTACCTTAGCAATGACCTTATGCGTGATATCCATGGACTGGTTGAGAACATTTGAGGCAACTGTGTGAAGAGATGCAACATCACACTTTTCAAGACAATGAAAATGTGTTCTGTAAACATCATCCAGGATTTTGTCGTGACTGAATTCAAATGGATTCTGCTTCTGCTTCTGCATCCCTTGCTGCACATTACTACTATTTGAACCTGACTCAGACATATCCCTATCCCACAAGTGAATATCAATGTAAATGTATCTTTTGTTTGCAATGGCTTATTACATAGAGCATGCTTTTATAATGCTTCTACCTAACCATATATAGTACAGTAAATGATTCGTTTCACCATAGAAGGGACTGATTATCCACACAAGAAAGCATCTGACCAAATAATTATGATCTCTTTGTTAGGATAGTTCAAAATGAATTGTGTCTATCTTATATGAAATATTCTATTGCTTTTCAAGAAAAGAATAGGATGTGAAAACACGTTGCACTTTTAGTGTTTATTTTCAAGAAAAGAATGAGGATAAGAAAAAGTATATTAGGGTCAATCAAACCTACAAGAAAAGAATCGTGCATGGTGTAACTACTATTGATACTTGTATTATATATTCATAAGAGATGCATATAATATTATCTTAAGGCCCATAAATTATGGGGAACTTATATTTTCTAAGTTAGAGGATTAATTTTATTAATTTAAAAATAATTTAAACATGTTTTGTTACTATAAAAAAAATCATTAAATAGAAACCCTAAACCCTAAATCCTAAAATTTTACTATTTTATTTTAGAGACTAAGAAAATTATTATTATCAAATTTGTCAATTTTCTTCCCAAAAATTTCGGCACAAAATTTCTAACAATTTTATTGCACCCTTAATTTTTACTTAATTATTTTTTTAATATTTACAAATAAAAAAAAGAAAGAGAAGTTGCAAGTTTTAAAACAAAATTATGTGAAAGAAATAGAATTTCTTGAAAAGTTTGCGTATTAAACAAAATAAAAAAGTTGCTGGTTTGTATTTTTATTTTCTATTCTTAAAGTTCTATTCTCCTTCTCTCACTCAATTTTACTGAAAATGGTATTTCTCGGATCATCTCTTTTCTTTCCTTACATTACCCTCGGTTAATAACTGTCTCAAAAGTAAAAAAATCGACACTAAGTATGTATTTGTGTTGGTTAAAAAATGGACGCTATATATACATGAATGCTAACACAATTACGTCAATCTCATAAGAATGATGTTAGTAGAGTGAACTAAATCATTGCTAAGAGGGACGCTAATAGTGTGGACTTAGCCTTGATTAAATTTGAAAATGTTTTCCTTTAATGTTATAATTCCATATTTAATATTATTAAGTTTAATATTTAATACAAAATGGAAGTATTTCGATGGATCGGTATTTTGTTTGTCCAACATAATGATATCGCGACCCATTTTGCGGGCTTCTCGCTGACTAACTGTAGCCAAAAACAAAATATGGTCCGGAGAGGGGTGTGGACAACTATTGTACGGAGTCTGTGGGACCATAGAAATAATGTGGTGTTCAATGGAGGTGTAGTGGACGAAGAAGAGGTGTTCCATGAGGCTCAACTTAAATCGTGGTTGTGGTTAAAACACAAAGGAAATAATTTGTCCTACTCTTTTTCTGATTGGTTGTTGAACCCTCGGATTGCATAAGTAGTTATAAGTAACTTTCTGCAGGTTATTATTGGAAGATGATGTAAGAGGGAGTCCCGGGGGGTTTTTCATTGTAATGGAGCATGGACGAAGGCTGGATTAATGACAGGTTGATTAATATTTGTGTTATTAGCTAGGCATAGCAAGGAAGAGAGGTCAGGGTGCTCTGCAGCTTTCCCACACTAAGGGTCTGTAGTTTGAACATATATAGTGTTTTGGGTTGCTATGGAGTCTTGTGGTTTAGTCCTAGGATGACACGGTTCCTAAGGTGAGAGGCACCTTGCTTGGTTGAGAGCAAGCACGGGACAAATAGGAGCAAGGTTCGATGGGGCCTCTATGCTGGTGTGGGGTGACATTAGCGTGATAGGAATAACAATTTGGTTTGTTGGATTCTGTTGTTATTGTGATGCCTGTTTCTGATGTTGACGGTTAGTGCAATTAAGGTAGTGGTGTGGCTGCTGTAGGTACCGCTGAAGATGTTGTGCAGGTGCTGGTTGGAGATGGGCTGGTGGTGCTGAAGTCATGTGCAAAGGCCAATAAGCTGCCATGATGCCTCAATGACGCTCAATCATAGTTTTGGTTGTCTTGAGTAGTAGTGGAACATGAGTGCAGATTGGAGGCATAAATATGAAGGTGCCACGATGTTAAGGTGAAACGAATTCATATTAGTATGATGGAGGAGTTTTTTGGCTGTCCCTTAAAGTGTTGAAGAATAGAATGCAGGGCAAGGTTGCCGTTTTCTGGTCCTACTTCGTCTGGTTGGTGGCATTGTCACGTATGATGCACCTTTGGTGTGTCTTTTTGCTTTTGTTAAGCGATTGGGCTGTTGGTTTTGGTGCCCAATAGTTGCTACGGTGGGCTAGTTGTTTTTTGGGTGTGATTAGGTAGGCTAAGCAACTTTCTGCTTGCTCCTTCTACGTCCTTTGGAGAAGTATTTATATGGTTGTTGTATACGGGTTGGGGTACCCCTGAAGTATCCCATTAAATTTAATTCATTTTATTGCTGATAAAAAAAAAATACAAAATGGAAGTTTAATTGAGGTTATGGGGGCTTCCACATGTTGCTAGAAAGAAGTTGTAGTACATTGTACCAAATGTAAGTAATTCACCTTATTACTATTCAATTCCATTGTATCAATTATATTATTTGTTTTTAACTTGTAGTGCTCACATCACTCAAGGAGTTATAAGTGTGGATATCATCTGATAAGGCATATGTATACAATCATATCCGCAAACATTATTGAGTAATGGAGGAAGGTAATATACAATTAACTCAAATATGTTAAATATCTAAATGTTAAAAGAAGAAGCATTACAAGAGGTTCATGAGCAATGCTTTAAAGTATTATTTTAAATGATCATGTTATGACTAACAACTAACAACTTTTTAAAGTTAACAATTTTGTATATAGTAGGACATGTTAACTTTTAGTAAAGTTTACAGTTATTTATGTACTAAATCATTAAGATTTTATTTGGAAATCTTTACTTAATAATTGTGTTTATTATGCAAGCTATATTGATGGGTTTGCACTTCATGACCGGTTGTTCTTCTTGGAGATTTGGGTGGCAGAAGCAATGGATGTGATGGATTAATGAGAGCTCATATAGATCTATGGGTTCCTTGTAGGTGCATGAAAGGTATGAAGAGTGATTGGTTGGGCCATATCACTTGGAGAAAGGCAAATGTGAAGATCAAAGTGTCTAACCTAGAGAGACTAGACAAGGGAGTAGTAGCTTACAGTATTTATCAGCATTTTACTCATAAACTTGATCTTACAAAACATGAGCCAAGCACCCCTATATATAGGTGCAAGTGCCTTGGAAGGCAAAAAGGTGGAAAGGTAGAAAAGAGACATGAGAGGGGTGGCCTAGGGTACCTAGGTCAATGCCGCCCCTTGGCTAGGTTTCTAGAAGGTAGGGCTACATTCCTACCCTAAAGGGCCTAGGCACAAGCCAAAATGATAATACACCCCCTATTATGCTAAATGTATCCTACTCTACTGAAATTACAAATAAAGAAACTAATTGATGCTCAACTCCCATGGTTTGGGCTTTACTCCTTGTGATCCTCTAAGGGGTCTTTGAACATGTAGAGAAAAGTTTCTCTACCATCAGTAGCAGTCACAATCTTCTTAAATCCTCTTTGTCATGGACCTAGTTGTTGGTCTTGAACTTGGGCTTGAGCTTGGGCATCTTCCATCATATATGTTATGCAATTAGGAAACAAATGTATCACAAAATTAAGGAAATTTTTTTTCTACAACAGTTAAGGCTAAACTTATTATAAAAAGTAAAACATTATATAACGGTTAAAACTTCATTTGTCCTAGAAAGTACACTTTTATAAGAAAATTTTATGGTCATAGAAAATAACATGAAAAATATGTATGACACATTTTAACATTTTTTTTGTCATGGATATTTTAGAATTAATATAGAAATTGAACTTTTTATAATGATTGTACAACCATCCTAGAAAATTTAGACTTTTTATTTCACATGTATCTATGTTGGTTCCAGAACTAACATAAAAAGCCTATTATTTTAATCGTTAAAAAAAGTGTTTGCTACATTAGTGAGAAAGATGAAAGAAGAACCACCAACCAAGTGGAGGAGGGAATGTTTGTTTCTTCCATCTTAAAGGGTCTCACAACGAATTGTCCACATCATGATCCCCTAAAGAATGTGCTTAAAGTTACTCCATGCAAACAACTTTTCTTAAAAGGTGAAATGTCTAGTGTTGTGGAGTTAACTAGCTATGCCAGGCCCCATGCTTTTTGCTAAAGAGGAAATAAGTTACTTGTGTAGGCCTGATAAGATATGGCTTGTATTAGAGAAGTTGCGTAAAGAAGCAACACACATTTAATGTTGCATGAAGAGCATTTAATATATTTATGTACTTGAACATGGGCAGAAGATAGGTGAAGACGATGAAAGGCTTGTTAAGCTCATAATGACTCTAAAAGGATTTGCAAGTACTCTTTTCTTCTTAGCTCTATATAAATAAGATCTCAGTGAAGAAGAAAGGTTGATGATGTTGGGAATAATTACAAAATTTGTTCTTAACACTTTCAAGCAATCTTAAGCCTTTTATGTATGAGGAAAAATATTGTTTGTGTTCATAGCTAATTAGAAGAGTATTATCAATCTTTAATCTATCTTAAGACATTTATCTCTTTTAGTGAGCAAAACCCTGTGATCTTTTATATCGTAACCTTTGTGTAAACAAATTATCTTAGCCAGAAGTGGCTTGGTCAAAAGAATACTTGTGTTTGGCTAAGAGTGATTGTATTCCAAATAATATTTTTTGCATAGCCAAAAGCGGTTATGTTCGAATAATACTTGTAATTTAACCATAAGTCCAAAGAATACTTGTAATTTACCAAAGTGGTTGGATCTAAATAATACTTGTATCTTGCATTGATAGTATATGTTAGTGAAAACCTGATCGTATTGATCAACAACTAGACATAGTTTGTGTGTTATAGACAAACCAATAGAAAAATAATGGGTATAATTATCTCTTATCATTTTATATTGCATGTGTATGTCATTGTGAAAATATGATTTTAAAATAAATTTTTGACAATGTGTATGTCATGTTGAAGTTGTGTCTAATGAGCTTCGTTAAACCCATCTCTAAAGAGAAATAACATTAAAATCCTTGTTCGTGTCTATTAGATGAAGATTTGTGAAAAGTTCTTAAAAAATTTGAATACAAAATTCAACTCTCTCTTCTTATGTATTTGACATGTTTTCATAAGGAGTGAGAAAAAAATAATTGATGAAGACCTAGGAGAGAGGGCGCCTACTGACCATTCCCAACCTTTGAGGAGGACGACTAAGAGCATGACCCAAGACCTAGGACCCGGGCAATTTTCTCCAACCATAACCTCAGCACCTACCATACCTCAGAGAATCACTAGGAGCAGAGCACAAACTTTGGGTGTTGAGCATTATTTGGTTTCACTATTTGTAATTTCAATAGAGTAGCTGTCTTTTAGCACAAATGAGGGGGGGGGGGGTTAGCTCATGAAGCCCTGTAAGGAAGGAAGCTTAACCTAGCTTCTAGAACTTTAGAATTATGGTGCGACATTGACCATAATCAATTACCTTGGTTGCACCACTTTTACTCTTCCCTTCCTACCCTCAATACTTGTTCTCTAAGGCTCCTCCTCTTATAAATAGGAAGCCTCCCCTTTGTATTTCACAAGTTGAAATTAATAGAAGAAAAGTTACTCTGCACTAATTGTGTGAGCTTGAGTGAGTGCTATCTCCTCTCCCTTGGTCTTATCTCGATGAGAATGAAGCTCTCAAGTGGTGGTCTTCCACTTTTCTTGATGGTTACCACCCATCAAGTGGCATAAACATCACTCTCCTTTAATTTCTTTTCTTTAAATTCAAGTACCTTTAATTTCTTGTTTTTAAATTCAAGTACCTTTAAATTATTGTTTTTACATTCTTGCAATTTAATTTTCAACCCTTTACTTTCTTGCAATTTTCATTCGGCTATTTTATTTTTCATAGCTTTATTTCGCATTTGGATTGTTCTTTTGTGTCTTATTATGTTCTTGCTTTTTGCTTTGAGTCATATGTTCATTAGTAAGGGTAGGCAAAAAATCCAAATTACAAAATCCAATCCATAATTATCCAAATTATGTCGAGTCGTCGAGGTTCGGGCCGATGTCGAGTCGTCCGGGCTCGAGCCGATGTCGAGTGGAGCGGGCCCGGGTCGATGTTGAGTCGATTGGGCCCGGGCTAATGTCGAGCCGAGCGGGCCCGAGCTGATGTCGATTCATCAAAGCCTGGGCCATTGTTTAGTCGTCTGGGCCCGGGCCCATGTTTAGTCGTCTGGGCCCGGGCCCATGTTGAATCGTCTGGGTCGGGGCCCATGTCGAGTCGATTGGGATCGGGCCGATGTCGAGTCTCTCGGGCCGAGCCGATGTCGAGGTGAACGAGCCCGGGCCGATGTCAAGTGGAGCGAGCCTAGGTCTATGTTGAGTTAATTGGACCCTGTCCAATGTCGAGCCAAGCGGGCCCGGGCCGATGTCAAGCCGAGCGAGCCCAAGCCGATGTCGAGTAGTCTGGGCCCAGGCCATTATCGAGCTGTCCAGACTTGGATCGATGTCAAGTCGTCCGGGCCCGGACCGATGTCGAGTTTTATGGGCCCGAACTGATGTCGAGTCGTCTGAGTTCAGGTCGATGTCGAGTCCGAGCCGATGTCGAGTGGAGCGGGCCCGAGTCGATGTTGAGTCGAAAGGGCTCAGGCTGATGTCGAATCATCCAGGCCCGAGCCATTGTCGAGTCGTTCGGGCCCGGGCCGATGTTGAGTCATCTAGGCCTGGCCCGATGTTGAGTCGTCTGGGCCCGAGTCGATGTTGAGTCGTCTGGGCCCGGGCCGATGTTGAGCCGTATGGGCTCGGGCCGATGTTGAGTCGTTCGGGCTCGAGCTGATGTCGAGTCGTCCGGGCCCGGGTCGATATCGAACTGAGTTGCTTCGCGTTCAGGTTGAGTCGGCTTAGGCCCGATTCGAGCCAAGTTAGTTTGTGTCCATATCGAAATGGATTTAATGTAATTGACAAAGTGGATTTAATCTAATTAACAGAATGGATTGAATCTAGATTTAATCCATTTTAAATGGATTCAAAAGACATCCATTAAAATTTGATCTAGTTAAAATGGATATGGATTTTAAATCCAATCCATTTATTTGGATTTGGATTGGATATAGATTGGATTTTAAAAAATCCAATCCATGACCACCCTTATTCATTAGTGTTCTAGGAGTCCTTACTTTGATTCTATTTACTTTGCTTTTAATTTTGAAAGTTTGAGAAGTAATTAGAAACTTGTTTTAGTAGAAGTAGATTTAAAGTTCCAAACAAAAGATTTCAAGTGTTCAATTATATAGAATCCCAAATTTTTTGTGAAAATTGAGTTATTGAAAATTATGCATGATTAAAACTATGGACATTTCATTTCCATAATTAAAAAAAAAATAGTATAAAAAAAAGTGAAAACGCAAATTTGTGGTTTCAATTACTAAAGAAAAACATTTTCTAAATTTGGATTCAACTTAATTGGCAAATTGATTTCAACCATTGTGGAATTTTTTATCATTTTGCTTTAGCAAATTATAAAGAAAAAGTTTCATTGTTAAAAGTTTAGTAAGTATCTTTGACCTTTTTGTGTGCCTTTTTCTTGATTGTCTTTCTTTAAGTTTTGTCATAATCTCTTTCTCAAATTTGGTTTAGCTTTTCTTGCTTAAGCTTTTCTTGTTTGTCTTTTATTTCTTTTCCTTAAGTTTTGTGGTGGTTTCCTTTAAGATCAAGTGTTTAAGGCTTTGACCTTTTTTATTTGAGAGTCTCAACCTCAAGAAATACCTTTGTGAAGTGGAGAAAAATTTCTTTGAGTGCTTTGAGTGTTCTCTCCAAAAAGTGACGCAAACTTGAGAGTGTTTTTACTAACTTCTATTTCACTAATTGTTTGTTCACTTGTGAATTATGACTCATATTTCTTTAGAAGAATCTTCTAAACCCCAATCTCCCCAAAAGGCTTTCCTTATGGGTGAGTTGGCGGCAGCCAAAAGGTCCTTAGCACAAAAGGATGAAGAAATGAGACAAAGGGAGGAGAGACTCCAAAGACTTGAATCAGCCCATGATAGACCCCCAAGAGGACGAAGATGGAATCAAAGGCGTGAATCAAGGAGTTATCACCAATATGGCAGCCAAGAAGAAGAGGAAGAATGGTGATTGAACAATTTTGAAGAACGACGCCAATATGTTTCAAGACCTTCTTTGCCTTTTGTAAAAATTTATAGTTTTAGTGGGGAAGGTGATCACAATATCTACCTAGGATGGGAGGCTAAAGTTGAACAAAATTTTAATGTACATGAGGTTCAAGAAGACCAAAATGTTAAGTTAGCCTCCTTAGAATTTTTAGACTATGCCATACAGTGGTGGCATAAAACTGTAATGGACATTGGACTTAACAAGAGGCCAGTCGTGGTCTCTTGAGAGGATTTAAAGTTATACATGCGCGCTAGATTTGTTCCTCCACACTATAGGAAAGAGCTTTTTTTGAAGCTCCAACGACTTTAACAAGGAACACAAAGTGTGGATGATTATTTTAAAGAACTTGAAACAACCTTAACTAAAGTTGACATGCATGAAAGTGAAGAGTCTAAAATGGTTGGGTTTGTAAGTGGCTTGAGAAAAATTACTTATCTTTAGAAAAATTGGTTCACCTTGCCATCAAGAGAATCACAAATTTCAAAGAAAACCTCTTTTAAAAATTCTCATAATGATGGCTACTACCACTCCTCTTGGAAAAATAAAATCAAGTCTTCTTCTAAAACTTTTCCCTCCAACTTTGTAAAGGAGTCCACTTACAACCCTAGGGATTCTAAACCCTCCACTATAACACCTAAATCCCCTACCAAAACCTCAAGTAGAAAGTGTTTTAAATGTTTAGGTTTTGGTCATATTGCTTCTAATTGACCTTCCAAACACAACATGATGGTGAAAGAGGGGGTAGTCATGAGTGACCATAGTTCCCAAAGGTCAAGGTCTCCTAACCATTCTAGATCCCCAAGTGAGGAAGATAGTGAGAGTCCATGTGAAGACGACTTATTGGTAGTGAGGCGCATGCTAGGACAAGTTTTGAAACCTTTTAATGAAAGCTGAAGAGAAAATATTTTCCATTCTAGGTGCCTCATTAATGATAAGTTCTGTTCCCTAATCGTGGATGGGGGGAGTTGTGAAAATGTGGCAAACACAAAAGTAGTAGATAAACTTGGATTGCCTACTATCACTCATGCCAAGCCCTATAAACTTCAATGGTTAAGTGAAGAGGGGGAGATCATAGTAAATAAGCAAGTCCTCATAGCATTTTCTATTGGCAAATACAAGGATGAGGTCTTATGTGATGTTGTCCCTATGGAAGCTACTCATATTCTTTTAGGTAGGCCATGAAAAAATGATAAAAAAACTCTTCATGATGGCCTTACCAAAAAAACCTCTTTCAACTTCTATGGGCATAAGGTCTCACTAAAATCTCTCTCACCCAAAGGAAGTCCATGAGGACCAACTTATGAAAGAAAAGAGAGAGAAAGAAAAAATAAAAAGAATTCTAAAAGAAGCCTTCTCATTTCACCTAAAGAGGTAAAAAAGGTAATGCTTTCCCAAAAGTCTATCTTCATAGCTTTTCCTAGGACCCTCAAGAGTGAGTCGGCGGTAGATAGTCCTACATGTTTGGAACATTTGGTAAAGGAATTTGACGATGTGTTTCAAGATCCCCCTAAAGGATTACCTCCTCTAAGGGGAATTGAGCACCAAATAGATTTCATTCCCGGTACTTCTTTACCAAATAGGCCTGCATATAGGACCAATCCAACCGAGGCCAAAGAAATTCAATAACAAGTAGAGGGTTTAATAGCTAAGGGGTGGGTGCAAGATAGCATGAGTCCTTGTGTTATGCATGTGATTCTTGTCCCTAAAAAAGATTGGAGTTGAAGGATGTGTACGGATTGTCGCGCCATAAACAACATCACCATTAAGTATAAGCATCCCATTCCTAGATTTGATGACTTATTGGATGAGTTACGTGGGTCTCAAATATTTACCAAAATTGATCTTAAAAATGGTTATAACCAAATCCGGATTAAACAGCGAGATGAATGGAAAACTACCTTTAAGACTAAGTTTGGTTTATATGAGTGGTTAGTCATGCCCTTTGGCTTGACCAATGCTCCAAGTACCTCCATGCGACTTATGCACCATATTGTAAGACTTTTCATTGGCAAGTTTGTAGTGGTCTATTTTAATGACATTCTTATCTATAGCTTGTCTTTAGAGGATCATAAGGAGCATGTTAGGAAAGTGTTGGAAACCCTTAGGAAGGAAACCTTGTATGCTAATTCGGACAAATGTGTGTTTGCCATAGATCATATAGACTTCCTAGGGTTTGTGGTAAGTTCTAAAGGGTGCATGTGGATAAGGAAAAGGTAGCAACAATTCGACATTGGCCCACACCTACCAATGTTAGTGAGGTACGAAGTTTTCATGGACTTGCTAGTTTCTATAGGAGGTTTGTGAAAGACTTTAGTACCATTGTCGCACCTCTCAATGCCATAGTGAAGAAAGATGTGGTGTTTAAATGGGGCCAAGACCAAGTGGAAGCTTTTGAAGCTTTGAAAGATAAATTGACTAAGGCTCCCATTTTAGCACTCCCTAACTTCACTAAGCATTTGACATAGCATGTGATGTCTCAAACATAGGCATTGGGGTTGTCCTCCTTCAAGAGGGCCACCCCATAACTTATTTTAGTGAGAAACTCAAGGAGAGTCATTTCAATTACTCCACCTATGATAAAGAACTTTATGCTCTTGTTAGAGCCTTGCAAAATTGGCAGCACTACCTTTTTGTAAAGGAATTTGTGATACATAGTGATCATGAATCCCTTAAATATTTGAAAGGCCAAAGCAAGCTCAATAAGAGACATGCTAAATGGGTGAAGTTCATTGAGAAGTTTCCTTATGTGATCAAACATAAGCAAGGTAAAACAAATTATGGCAGAGCCTCCAGCCACACACAATCACATAATAAGGAGGATGAAAACCTAAAGGTTGTTTATTTTTTTAATTGCAAATATGAGTCTAATTGGGTTTTTGTTTACTTTTATAGGCCCAATCAAGAGGAGGGTGAAGGAATGTACAAACATATCCAAGAAGACCTTCAACTCATCAAAACATAAACTAGAGCTTTGGCAGAAGAACACAAGAAGACTGAGTTTCTGCTAACTAGTCTACATTATTTGTGGGCTAGGCTTTAGCTTAAATAAATTGTATAAAGTTGTTTAGGATTCATGGGCCATGTATTGGGCCTAGTAGCATAAAATAATTGGACCAAATATTTGGGCCAAGTAGCATAGGATTTTGGGCTTGTATTTGAGCCAATAGTTAAATAGGTCTAGTTAGGGTTAAAAGTGATTAGTTAGAGTAACAATTGGGTTTCTTTGAGCCCAATGTAACCATAAACATCTAGGGTATATTGGAGGACGAAAATCACCTTGGCATGGAGCACGTGGACGTCCACTGGCAACCTAGGAGTGGAGAGGATTTAGCATGGAAGGTGTGAGCTAAACATGGAAAGCATGACTCCACATGACACCTTCTCATTGTAGAGTTTTATTTTGAGTTTTAAAATTTTGGCTCCAAAATGTTCAGTCCTCTCTCCTATAAATTGAGGTGCTTGACTCTCATTTTGTAAGATTAATGAATGAGTGAAATTTCTGCCAAAGTTGCTAGCCTTTCTCACTCCCTTGTCTTGCCTCTCTAGGATAGACACTTTAATCTTCTTCTTCACCTAGCTCAAGTGATATGGCTCAACCGATCACTCTCCCTACCTATCATGCACTTTCAAGGAAATCATAGCGCTATATGAGCCATCCTTGTTCATCTCCTCCATTGAAGCTTCCGCAAATCCTCCAAAATTCAAGAAATCAATTTGGTCATGAAGGCACAATCCATCATTTGGTATTAGAGCCAAGGTTCTTCAAGAGCTAAGTGTGCCTTCACTTCTTTTAATTCTTGTGTTGTTCTTATTTCCGTGTTGTTCATCATGTTCTTGAATGTCTTGTAGTTTTTAATTTTAATTTTAGTTCATGATGTTGTTTGGAAAATTTTAATCGGTGCATTTGGTTCAATTTGTTCTTGAGCTTTCGATTTTACATTGTTTTAGGATTTCATTGAGTATGCTATTTTGTTTTTGTTTTATTTTAGTCTTATTGATGTTTTTAATTGGTGCAACCTGTTTGGTTTGAGTCATTTTAATTTTTGAGTCCAATCCAATTCAGTTTTTTCAAGTCATGTTTCTTCCACAATGTCATCAATTTCGAGTGGTGTCGATTGTTCTTGATTTAGTTGCTTGTTTTAATTTGAGTGCAGTTTTATATTTCTGTATTTGAGCTTTTGGTGTATTTTTATTTTCAGATTTGAGTTCATGCTTGTGTGTTAGATTCATAAAAGTTCATATACATCAATGTCATTGTGTCTTTGAAGTTTTTCAATTCTGTTTTTAATTCCAGTGTAGGTTTCCTTTGTTTTACTAAATATGTGCTGGCTGAAAACATTTGTGAAAATTAATTCCGTAGGTGAAAATTTATGAGATTCTGTATTTGAATAGTTTGAAGTGTTAAAAAAAGTGAAAAAAAAATAATTGTAGCAAAATTCAAAATTAAAAAAAAAATGATAAACGAAATATGTACAAAGTGCAAAATTCTGACCCTAAAAAAAAAGTGAAGCGACAGTGATTTTGAAAACTTTATCACAATTAATTGGCACTCACTGTTTTGGTACAATTCCAGTGTCTAATTTGAGCTAAGACATTGAGTTTTTTGTGGTTTAAATTTCACATTCAAATTTGAAATATTCGGCTCAGCATAAATTTTTAAACTCACGCAAATTTTACACAAACTTCCAGTAGTATTGTTTTTGGTTTTCTTCATCCAATTCTAGTACCATTCTCTAGGTTCAATTTGTGTACTACCTTTTCTTGAGTACCTTAATTTTTGTTTGTCAGTTTTATTGAATACTCTTTCAAGTCTTGTCATATATCAATTTCCTTTGTTGTGGTCCAATTTTTAAATTGAGCTTTTGTTGTTTTAAACTTGTTTGATCTCTTTCTTGGAGGAAACAATTCAAAAAGTGCCTTGGTGAGTAGTGGAGCTGGAATTTTGGGTGAGAGCTATATCACTAAAGAGGTGCATATTTGGATACTCAAAGTTGAATATCCTAAAGAGGTATAACAAGGGACAACAACAAACTAGCACAAAAAAAAAATACACAAAGGAGCTACAAAGTGAAGGAGTGCATAGAATAGGTCTTAAAAAATTTTGTGCTTCAAAATTTGTTGATTCAATTTTCATTGTATTTTCTTTGATTTGTATCTCACAAAACCTTGAACAGTCAGTGGATTAATTGCGCATTAGACGGTGAATGATATGAGTTGTGTTGAACAAGATGCTTTGATGTCTCCAAATCCAAGAGGAAAGCTTGAAGACCTTGCTGCTGGGTGTGTGTGTGTTGTCTAGTTGTTTGAAACTTGTTAATTCACTCCTTAAGATGATCCAAGTTCATTTGAATCTTTAACCTTTTGAAAATATGTGTTTTCTAAAAAGCTGTAAAAAATTCAACAGGTTGTTTTACCTTAGCTGTTTTTGAAAATCTTGGTTGACTTTGCTGTCAAACCAAAACAATCGATTGTTTCGACAAAACAACCGATTGTTTTCCTGCAAACCTTAACAGAATTTTGTTAAGCGGTTTTAATATGTTTTAAATGATCCTAACTAACTTGGCTCCTTTATTAAATACTTTTAACCACTTGGTTGGTCTATATAAAGGTGGTTTTACTCTCCTAATCTTGGAGTAACAGAAAGAGTTTATCAAAACAGTTTTTCCAAGATTTGAAAGAGCTTTTGGATCATTCTTAAGTGTGTGGAATAGGATTGGGTTGTAATTCTGAACTTTAAGCTTTGTAATACCCAGGTGTATTCTATTCCCTTCTTCCTTGATTACTGTATTTCTGTATTTGTGTTGCCAAGGAGTGTTGTGTGTTCTTGAGGGGTTCAAGATCAACACTCTTGGTGTGGTTTGCCAAAGGTAGTGTGTTTCTTGAGGGGTTCAAGGTCACTACTTTGGTGTGTGGTGTTTGTAATCTGGTTTTGATTGCATAGTGGAATACCCGGTGGTTTCTGGGGACTGGATGTAGCTCTTGGTGTAAGAGTGAACCAGTATAAATTGCTTGTGTGCTTATCTCTTACCCTTAACTCTTTAAATTCTGTTTTTAAGTTGTTTTTATAAATTGCTGATAAAAACAACCGATTGTTTTTCTGATATCATCTTAAAATAGTTTTGGGTATTTGTTTCCTAGATTCTTTTCTCTGCAATTCAGCATTGATTTTCATTATACCTTCAAAGTTTGCGAAAATCCCTCTTAAACAATTCACTCCCCCCCCCCTCTCGTTTAAGGCCATATATTCTAACAATTGGCATTAAGAGCTTGGTTCTTGAAAGATATTCAAGTTTTGATCCTAAATCTTTTTTAAAATGGCTGAAAAGTTTTCTTTTGGGGAAGGTGCCTGTTTAAACAAACCACCTTTGTTCTGTAGTATGAACTATGAACTGTGGTGCATAAGAATGAAATTCTTTGTTGAATCTATAGATAGAAAAATATGGAATGTTATTACAAGTAGCTATCTCATGCCTATATCTGAAAATGTTTCTTCTGAAAGAGAACATCTTGATTGTGTAGCTATGAACATCATTGTATCTGCACTTGATTCTAATGAATTGCTCAAGGTTTCAAAATGTAGTTCTGCCAAAGAAATGTGGAATACCCTTGAAGAGTATCACAAGAATCCAAGGAGTGCCTTGATGGACAAAGAAGAATCTGGATCAAGTCAAGCTGCTGGAATTAAAAACTGTCAAGACTAAAGTGATGAGAGTGAAGAGTAAACATTTAGCTTGCTGTTTAAGAAATTCAGCAAGTTCCTAAAGAAGAGAAACATCAAAAGTGACTTATTCAACAGGTATGATAACAAGAAACCTACTGAGTTTAACACTAACAAATATACATGCTTTGGATGTGGTGAACAAGGTCATATTAAAACTGAATGTCCCAACAAAAAGAGGAAAAACTTTAAGAAGCATGAAAAGAAAGGAAAATCAAGAAAAGCTTATAATGATGACTCACCAAGCTCCTCTTCAAGTGATGAAGAAGAAGCAAATTTATGTCTAATGACAAGACAAGAAAGTGACATAAGCAGTGTAAGTTCAAGTACTTCTATTAATTTTGAGAATTATAGTCAACTTCTTGAGGCCTTCAATGAGACTCATGAAGAAGCTAATAGGTTGGCCCTTTTGAACAATCGGTTGAAAGGTTTAAACAACTGGTTGGAAAATCGAGTCAAGACTTTGGAAGAAGAGTTGAACTATTCAAAAACAGATTTTGAAAGTTTGGAAATGATTTACAAAAACTCTTCTTGCAAGTGTGATTCTAGCTTTTGTGAAAATTGTGAATCTCTTCAAAAGAAGGTTCACTGTCTTTTAAAAACCATGGACAAGTTTTCCAAAGGCCAATCCAATCTTGAAACTGTTCTTACTTCTCAAAAATGTGTTTTTGGCAAGGCTGGGTTGGGGTTTAATCCAAACAGCAAGAACAAATCTGTTTCAAAACCCTTTTCAAGTTTCTTTGAAAAACAACCTATTGTTTTATCGAAACAACCGGTTGAAATTTGTCATTACTGCATGAAAAGGGGCCACACTATTAGATTCTACAAAGTAAGAAGGTTTTCTGTTCCTAAAGGTATTTTGAAATGGGTTCCTAAGGTTTCTAAGGTTCTTAAGACTCCTACTAACATCATAGGACCCAAATTCATAAGGGGACCAAATCTTGCTTCTTAATCTTTTCTTGTAGGGATCTTTGGCAGCCAAGAATCATCTTTGGACTTGAAAAATGACTGCTAAAGGGAAAAGATTTTTTCTGGACTTCCAATTACTATTGAGTACAAAGCCTAGTTTTCTTGAAGGTCAAGAGAAGTTACTTGATTATGGACAATGACTCATTGAAAGAACTACATTGTCAAAAGGATAAGACTTTCCTTGTTTTTATTTTCTTCTCTTGAATTTTTCTTTAATTTTGTAGTATGAAAAATATTAATTGATGTCTTTATCTTTCATCTATGTAATGTGAATATGAAGTCTATCATTCTGATTCATCTTTACCTGTCAATTCTGAATATGTGAAATGCTTAAATTGCTGTCACATAAAAACAACCGATTGTTTTCACGAAACAACCGATTGTTTTTCCTCTGGCACCTTTGTATAATGCTTCCAAGTTTGCTTATGCATGATTAAACCTATTTCTCTTTTTCAAATCTTGCTTTTGGTCAAATATACATTGAATGTGCCTCAGAATTTGATAATAAAAGTTTTATCCACTTGTTTTCTTGAAAGCTCTATGACATGTTCTATTCTTGAAATGTCAAAATTGTTTGTACTGTTGGTCTACTATATTATCATTCTGTTTTCTGCTTTGTACAACCCTTCTCTTTTTCTATTTGTGAGAGCAAATAGGGGGAGTTGTTTATGCTTGATTTGGTTGTATAAGATAGCTTTAAAATTGATGTATTATGTTGTTGCTTCTCTGCACTTGAAAGCACTTGATTACTTCAATTTTTCTGGTTTTTCTGCTAATGTTGTATATGCAGAAAACTGGTTTGTGTGTGTCGTGTTATCTTGTTGCTATACTTGCTTTGTATATGTATCAATTCTATGTTACAGGACCCTTCAAGTACAAGTGCTATGATGAAGAATGATCAAAGTGATCTTCTGGTTCAAAAGCATACACCTTACTCAAATTCTTGATAAGTCAAAATTTATGACCTATGTAAAGTAAGTTGTATATGTTCATCCTATGCTTTTGGCTTCATAAGACCAAATGAGATTCTAAACATGCTTGAGGTAACGCAAAGGTACGAATGTATTTCATTATGCATTTCCCATCACTTTGAAAGATGATTTGCTTTGAAAAATAACATTTTCTTGCTGTCTCAGAAAAACAACCGATTGTTTTCACAAAACAACCGATTGTTTTACCTCTGGAACATTTGAATAAAGCTGTCATGATTTCTTATGCATGATTACAACTGTTTCTTTTCTTTCATAACCCATTATGAGTCAAATATGCATTCTTTGTGCCTTTGAATTAGATCATAAAGAGATATATTCTTTGTTTTCCTTGAAATTCAAAGCTTTTTATGAATGGCAACCACATTGGTGGTCATGGGGTTGATGAATATTTGTGAATGTAATCTTTGGAACATCTGGAAGGTTTGCTCTTAACAGAAGAAAGAATATTTCTACCAAATCCACCTCTTGAGCAATCATTTGACCAACTTGAATTGCTGGATGAAGAAATGATAGGGGGAGAAATTGTGGTCTCCTTGCTGAAATTTCTGGGGTCTATGGTACTTTGATTATACTGCTGTCAAAGATTTGTTGCTGCAATGGTGCTGCTACAACACACAGGTTTTTTGGTTTATCATGTTGCTGTTATATGTTGGTGTTCAATGCTGGAAATTCTGCTGTTTGTATCCCTTCTTTCATTCTATTTGAGAAGACAAATAGGGGGAGAATGGTGAGGTTTTATGTGTTGTGTTGCTGCTACTACACTATGGTGTTATCTGGTTTTATCATGGTTTAAATTTTGTTGTTTCCATGCTCTTATTCACCATAAGTTTTGCTGCACACAAGTCTCATTTTGACACTGGTTTCTATGGTTATTTGACTGGTTTTTCTGCTTAAAGGCTTATGCAGAAAACTGGTTTTGTGTGCCTTGGTATCCTGCTGGTATACTTGCTTTGTATATGTACAAATTCTGTTTTGCAGGACCTTTCAAGTTCAAAAACAACAACACAAACAAACCAGGGATTTGCTTCATCAAATAGGGGGAGATTGTTGAACAAGATGCTTTGATGTCTCCAAATCCAAGAGGAAAGCTTGAAGACCTTGTTGCTGGGTGTGTGTGTGTTGTCTAGTTGTTCGAAACTTGTTAATTCACTCCTTAAGTTGATCCAAGTTCATTTGAATCTTTAACCTTTTGAAAAGATGTGTTTTCTAAAAAGCTGTCAAAAATTCAACAGGTTGTTTTACCTTAGCTGTTTTTGAAAAACTTGGTTGACTTTGCTGCCAAACCAAAACAATCGATTGTTTCGACAAAACAACCGATTGTTTTCCTGCAAACCTTAACAGAATTCTGTTAAGCGGTTTTAATATGTTTTAAATGATCCTAACTAACTTGGCTCCTTTATTAAATACTTTTAACCACTTGGTTGGTCTATATAAAGGTGGTTTTACTCTCCTAATCTTGGAGTAACAGAAAGAGTTTATCAAAACAGTTTTTCCAAGATTTGAAAGAGCTTTTGGATCATTCTTAAGTGTGTGGAATAGGATTGGGTTGTAATTCTGAACTTTAAGCTTTGTAATACCCAGGTGTATTCTATTCCCTTCTTCCTTGATTACTGTATTTCTGTATTTCAGTTGGCAAGGAGTGTTGTGTGTTCTTGAGGGGTTCAAGATCAACACTCTTGGTGTGGTTTGCCAAAGGTAGTATGTTTCTTGAGGGGTTCAAGGTCACTACTTTGGTGTATGGTGTTTGTAATCTGGTTTTGATTGCATAGTGGAATACCCGGTGGTTTCTGGGGACTGGATGTAGCTCTTGGTGTAAGAGTGAACCAGTATAAATTGCTTGTGTGCTTATCTCTTACCATTAACTCTTTAAATTATGTTTTTAAGTTGTTTTTATAAACTGCTGATAAAAACAACCGATTGTTTCGACAAAACAACTGATTATTTTTCTGATATCATCTTAAAACAGTTTTGGGTATTTGTTTCCTTCATTCTTTTCTCTGCAATTCAGCATTGATTTTCATTATACCTTCAAAGTTTGCGAAAATCCCTCTTAAACAATTCACCCCCCCCCCCCCCCCCCCCCGTCTCGTTTAAGGCCATATATTCTAACAAGTTGATTTTAGGATTGATCGTTTAGGTGGCACTTTTAGAATTAGAATTGAGATTGTTAAACAAATAAAAGTGAAAACCTAAGGAAAATCCCCACTGGACATTAACTTAACCAAGTGGTTAAGTAGATGTGAAGGTTCATTTCACAAAGGCAAAAGGAAAAACACAATTCTATGGTGAATATGATGACAAATATGGTGCGGAATTGAACAGACAAAAAATAATGGAAGAGATTATGAAAGAAGAACTTATGGATGGTGAAGCAAGAATGTATCACGCCACTTGATGGGGTGGAATCACCAAGATGAGTGTAAGGAGGCCACCACTTGAGAGCATCATATCTCACAAGATAAGACCAATTTGGAGGAGACTCACTCACTCACTACTCACACAAAAATTGTGCAGAATTTCTTTACTATAATTTTAACTTGTGTTTACAAAGGGGAAGGCCTCCTATTTATAAATTTAGGAGCCTTGGAAAACAAGAAAAGAGGGTAGAAGGGGAAGAAGCAAAATATGGTGCGGCTAGGGTATTGATCTTCGTCAATGCCGCACCATTCAACATATTCTAGAAGGTAGGGTTTCCTTCCTAACCCTAATGGACATCTCATAGGCCCATTCTTATGTCTTCACCTCCTAATTATGCTATATAGACCTACTCTATGGAAATTACAAAAAGGGAGACCAACTAATGCTCAACACCCAGAGTCTGTGCTCTGCTCCTAGTAATCCTCTGAGGTATGGGTGTTGAGGTCATGGGTTGGGCTTGGTCATCATCATGGGTAGGCGCCCTCTCTCCTTGGTCCTCATCAGTGAGTGTATCTTCAATGGTTCTAAGTGCCTAGAAGCCTCACCTTAGGATAAGTCTAGTTTAAAGCTTTCTAGTTAGCAATTTTCAATTGTGTTTATTGCTTTGCATTGTTTTCTTGCATAAAACTTTGTTTTCATCTTTGATTGTGCTCTAAGTGAATTACTTAGAGAAGGGTTTGTGAAAGTATTGTGGAATAGAATCTGGCTAGGAAAGGCTTGGTACTTAAGTGATCCAAGTGATCCACCTCCCTTTCCTGGAAATCTACCTACATTACTTCACCTGTCTTTCTTGTGGTAAATTGCTTTTAACACATAACTTTCAACATGTCTTCTCATTCTTCTAGTCCAAGTGAAAGTGATAGAAAGTCTATAAAATCTCTTTTAAAACAATTAGCCAAAGACTTTCAATCACTATCACATAGACAAAGACTTCATCAAAAAATCTAAGTGTAGAAGAATATTGGCAAAAGATGGTGTTATATATAATAAGGGCAGAGATTAAAGAAAAGAGTAATACCACCATATCAAGGTTCTTAAGTGGTCTTAATCTTCAGATAAGAAACAAAGTTGAACTTTTAGCTTATAAAGATTTAAATGACTTGATTCAACTTAGCATTAAGTTGAATTTTTTTTTTTTTGAGAAAACAATCAAGTCAAAAACAAAGTTCATACTCTGTATCTTATAACAAAGATGAGTTCCAAAGAGGGGGAAAGCATACAAAAGAAACATCTTTAGAACCTTCTCAAAACCTATCCGTCTCACACACTCGAGCTAGAGAAAATAAGTGTTTTAAATGTCTTGGTAAGGGTCATTTAACATCTCAATGTCCCAATGAAATAACTATGATCTTAAGGGAGAAAGATGAATATAGTAGCCAAGAAGAAGAAACTAGTGAGTGCAGAAAATGAGAAAAAAGAGAAAATAAAGAGAAAGTCCTTAGGGACCAAGCTAAGGCGTGGGAGAAGAGTGTTCCTTCCCACAAGGTCATTCAGAAAGAAGAAAAATTTGAAAATAAAATTGAAAAGATACTTCTATCTGAACAACCTTTTGGCCTCCTTCTTTGTAAAGGAACACTTACATGCACTGCCACACTTGCTGAAGTTTGTGAACTACCTTCTCAAGTCAAAAGACTTTTAAAAAAACTTGGTGATGTATTCCCTAAGGAAGGAGCCATTGGACTTCCATCTTTTAGGGGTATAGCACATCAAATAGATTTAGTTTCTGGAGCTAGTCTACCAAATAGATCGTCTTATAGAACTAATCTTGAGGAGACTAAGGAGATAGAATCACAAGTTCAAGAATTGTTGGAGAAGGGTTGGGTTCAAAAGAGTCTAAGTCCTTGTGTTGTACCTATTTTGTTGGTGGCTAAGAAAGATGGCAAGTGGAGAATGTGTTGTGATTATAGAGCCATCAATAACAACACCATCAAATATAGGCATCCAATTCCTAGACTTGATGATATGCTTGATGACTTTCATAGGTCCACTATATTTTTCAAGATTAATCTTAAAAGTGGATATCACCAAATAAGAATCAAAGAGGGTGATGAGTGGAAAACTACTTTTAAGATCAAATTTGGACTATATGAGTGGTTAGTGATGCCTTTTGGACTCACTAATGAACCTAGCACTTTCACGAGGCTTACGAATCATGTCTTTAGGGATTGCATAGGTAAATATGTAGTAGTTTATTTTGATGATATATTAGTTTATAGTCAAAGCCTAGATTCCCACTTAAGTCACCTTAGGGAGGTTCTTTTAGTGCTTAGACAAAATAGTTTGTTTGCTAATATAGATAAAAGTACTTTTTGTGTTGATAATGTAGTGTTTTTAGGATTCATAGTCAAGAAAAATAGGGTACATGTTGGCCCCGAGAAAATCAAAGCCATCCAAGAGTGGCCAACCCCACAAAATGTAGGAGATGTTAGGAGTTTTCATGATATAGCAAGTTTCTATAAAATATTTGTTCCTAACTTCTCAAATCTAGCTTCACAACTCAATGAGCTAGTGAAGAAAGACACTTCATTTTGTTGGACGAAGAAGCATGAGCAAACCTTTCAAAGGTTGAAAGCTCAACTCACCAATGCACCCATTCTAACTTTACCAAACTTTTCAAAAACTTTTGAACTAGAGTGTGATGCATCGGGAGTAGGAATATGTGTTGTGTTGTTGCAAGGTAGGCATCCAATTGCATACTTTAGTGAAAAACTTCATGGTGCAGCCCTCAACTACCCCATCTATAACCAAGAGCTCTATGCACTTGTGAGGGCCCTGCATGAGTCTTTAAAATATTTGAAGGGTCAACACAAGTTAAACAAAATACATGTAAAGTGGATGGAATTTCTTGAGCAATTTCCATATGTTATCAAATACAAGAAGAGCAATACAAATATTGTGGCAGATGCTCTATCAAGGAGACATTCCCTCTTTTCTAAACTTAGAGCCCAGATTTTTGGATTTGAAAACATACCTGAACTTTATAAAGAAGATCATAATTTTGCACCCACTTTTGCTAAGTACCAACATAGAGCACAAGGAGGGTTTTATGTTTATGAGGGGTACTTATTTAAAGAAGGAAAACTTTGCATACCCTAAATAACACATAGAAAACTCCTTGTAAAAGAATCACATGAAGGAGGATTCATAAGTCATTTTGGAGTTATTAAAACTCTTGAGCTTTTGAAAGAAAATAAAATTATGTACTCCTCTCTAAAGAAATGTTGTGAAAAGTTGCCAAAATAATTGAACCAAATATTTGGGCCAAGTAGCAAAGGTTTTTGGGCTTGTATTTGAACCAATAGTAAAATAGGTCTAGTTAGGGTTAAAAGTGACTAGTTAGGGTAACAATTAGGCTTCTTTGAGCCCAATGTAACCCTAAAACATCCAGGGTATACTGGAGGACGAAAATCACCTTGACAAGGAGCACGTGGACGTCCACATGGCAACTTAGGAGTGGAGAGGATTTAACATGGAAGGTGTGAGCTAAACATGGAAAGCATGACTCCACATGGCACCTTCTCATTGTAGAGTTTTATTTTGAGTTTTAAAATTTTGGCTCCAAAATGTTCAGTCCTATCTCCTATAAATTGAGGTGCTTGGCTCTCATTTTGTAAGATTAATGAATGAGTGAAATTGTTGCCAAAGTTGCTAGCCTTTCTCACTCCCTTGTCTTGCCTCTCTAGGATAGACACTTTAATCTTCTTCTTCACCTAGCTCGAATGATATGGCTCAACCAATCACTCTCCCTACCTATCATGCACTTTCAAGGAAATCATAGCTCTATATGAGCCATCCTTGTTCATCTCCTTCATTGAAGCTTCCGCAAATCCTCCAAAATTCAAGAAATCAATTCGGTCATGAAGGCACAATCCATCAACAAATGTGGTTACGGATGCTCTTTCAAAAAGGTATACCTTGCTAAATGTTTTGGATGTTCAATACTTAGGTTTTTATCACATAAAGGAACTCTATAAAGATGACCTTGATTTCTCTCAAATCTATCAAGAATGCTCAAAGGGAGGACACAAGGACTTTTTCATACATGATGCCTCTCTCTTCAAACGGAAAAGACTTTGTGTCCCCCAAGGGTCTTTGAGGCAATTTCTTGTTAGAGAGGCACATGAGGGTGGTCTTATTGGACACTTTGGGGTAGCTAAGACTTTAGACACATTGCATCAGCATTTCTGTTGGCCCTACATGCGCAAATCCGTACAGAGCTTTTTGTGATAAGTGTATAACATGTAGTAAGGTTAAGTCTAAAGTGCAACCCCATAGTTTATATACCCCTCTCCCCATTCTGGACATGCCTTGGGTAGAAATCTCCATGGTTTTTATTCTCGATCTTCCCAAGACATCCAAGGGTATGGACTCTATCTTTGTGGTAGTGGACTGGTTTTCTAAAATGGCTCATTTTATTCCATGCCACAAAGTAGATGATGCTTGTTTTATTGCAAATCTCTTCTTCAAGGAAGTAGTTAGATTGCATGGGCTTCCTAGAAGTATTGTATCAGACAGAGATTCTAAATTCTTAAGTCACTTCTGGAGGACCTTGTGGGGAAAACTTGGAACTAAACTCTTGTTTTCTACTGCTTGTGATGGAGATCAAGTAAGAGAGGATTTCACTAATGGAGGAAGAGGCCATCCACCCAAACATTTAAAGTTCTTCCTTCTAGTCTTCTCAAAAATTAAAGAAGAATTAAATAAAGAGAGGACCAAGCCTAAAGCCAACAAGAAGACTACAAGCATTCAAGAATGGGCTCCAATTAATATCTCTCTTTATAGTTGCTTTTGTATAAATTTGTAAATAATATAGAATAGCTTTAGGATGTGCTAAAGAGGGAAACCTTAAAGACACCTCCATTGTATAGCACTTTAGGTGCTAGTTTTAGGAAAAATCTAGAAAGTTGTCTCTTCACATTCCTTTAGGCGCTGGAATAGAAGGAGTTAGAAGGCAACCTTTCAAGCTTCTCTTGTAAGCTTCTCTTGTACATTTGTGACCAACCCTCTCTATTATAAAAGGGGTGCTTAGGTCTTTGAAATAATAAGATTGATTTTTTAGAGTAAAGAACCTCTACCAAATTGGTGAGTGATTGAGAGAGACTTGTGTCTTCTTCTCTTCTAGTCTTACCTTGAGTGAATTCTTGGGCTCTCAAGTGGCGGCAACAACACTCATCTTGAAGCCAACCATCCTTCAAGTGGCGTGCACATTCCAAGAGCTTCATCCACATAAGTTCATTTTTCCCTTCATTCCAAATTACCCATTTTTGTTCTACTTGTTTGTTTTCACTTTCAATCAGTGCAATCTCTTCCTTATTATGTCCTCTTTCATTTGTTGCACTTATATTCAATTTTAATCGGTGCAAATTGGTTGTTCTTGTTGTTTTGGTCACGTCCTCCATGGGTATAAATGCTATATGTTGTGTTCTTGAGTTTCTATCCATGGGTTTGTTGTTCAAAATGGGTTTCTATGTGAGTTTGGCTTGGTTACTTGTATTTTGGTGAGTTCTTGAATGATAAGAACATTGATCCAATTCTTAAAATGTGCCTAATCATATTCCAACTCTTGTTGAATCCATAACATGTTCATATCATATCTCCATCATGTTACTGGAATCATATCAACTTGTCATTCCTAAACTGATGGTCAAACAGAAGTGGTTAATAGGACTTTAGGTCAAATGTTGAGATGCCTTATTTCTAGGAACCCAAGGGTGTGGGACAATTTGCTACCTCATATAGTAGTAAATTCTACTACCTTCCACACCCCTTTTGAGGTTGTGTATGGGTTCAATCCCCTCACACCCCTTGATCTCCTTTCTATTCCCCTACTTCATGAGGTGTTGTGCAAAGATGGTTTTGAAAAAAGCTTCCTTTATTAAAGACTTGCACCACCACATCAAGCTTCAAATTGAAAGGAAGGTAGGCAAGTATGTCGAGCATCCTAATAAGGGGTGCAAGGCTTTGATCTTTGAACCCGGGGATTGGGTTGGCTTCACTTGAGAAAGGATAGATTCCCTACTCAAAGAAAGTCCAAACTTATGCCACGAGGGGATTGTCCTTTTCAGGTCCTCAAGCGGATCAATGAATATGCTATGAGTTGGATCTTCCTTATACTTACTTAGGTAGTAATTCTTTCAATATCAGTGATCTGACTCCTTTCTCAGCAGGACTTCCAAATTCGTGGACGAATTCCCTCCCACCCGAGGAGCATGATGAAGACCTAGGAGAGAGGGTGCCTACTGACCAGGCCCAACCTTTGAGAAAGACGACTACGAGCATGACCCAAGACCTAAGGCCTGGGCAAGTTTCTCCAACCATAACCTTAGCACCTACCATACCTCAGAGAATCACTAGGAGCAGAGCACAAACTTTGGGTGTTGAGCATCATTTGGTTTCACTATTTGTAATTTAAGTAGAGTAGGTGTCTTTTAGCATAAATGGGGGGTGTGCCTAGCTTTTTAGCTCATGAAGCCTTGTAAGGAAGGAAGCTTAACCTAGCTTCTAGAACTTTAGGATTGTGGTGCAACATTGACCATAGTCAATGACCTAGGCCGCACCACTTTTACTTTTCCCTTCTTACCCTCACTACTTGTTCTCCAAGGCTCCTCCTCTTATAAATGGGAGGTATCCCCTTTGTATTTCACAAGTTGAAATTAATAGAAGAAAAGTTACCCTGCACAAATTGTGTGAGCTTGAGTGAGTGTTATCTCCTCTCCCTTGGTCTTATCTTGATGAGAATGAAGCTTTCAAGTGGCGTCCTTCCACTTATCTTGATGGTTACCACCCATCAAGTGGCGTGATCATCACTCTCCTTTTCCATAAGTTTCCTTCTTCCATTCTCCTTCATTTTCGCCTTCCATTTATGTTCATTATCTTTGTTTTCTTCCTTGTATTGCTCTCGGTTTTGTCATTATCAATTGAGTTTTGCATCCATTCTCACCATATCTTGTCTTTTGATCTTTGCCTTTGTGAAATGAACATTCACATCTACTTAACCACTTGGTTAAGTTAATGTCCAATGGGAATTTTCCTAAGGTCTTCACTCTTAAATTCCTAAAATCTCAATTTAAGTAAAGTGTCACACCATAAAATGAACAATGCTAAAATCAACTCACATCAATAATCATCCTCGAGTTCACACCTTAAACATGCAGGAGTGTCTTATCAAAAAGACAATAAACAATTAAGGAGCAAAGAACAATGAAATAAAGACAATCAATGCTAATATTTGACGAAAAAGTATTTTGTCCATATGGGGAAAACAAAGTATCTAAGAGAAACATTATGAATAAAGATGTGAAGTGAAAAGGAAAGAGAATAACAAAATAATAATGGGAAGTGGAGAAGAGGACAAATAAAAGAACAATAGAAAAGTAAAGCATTTAATGCATCTTTATGCATCACAAAGGACAAACAGAACATGAAGAAGAAAAACTTCTTTTTGTCTCCCAATGCCATGTGGACAGACCCAACATGGAGTATTATGAGTCTCGGATACTTCTCTTAAATGGGTGTATCCGTGTCGGACACACGTATCGGTGTCGACACTCGTAGGACACTTATCGGTGAAGTGTTCCATTCAAAAAATATTTGTTGGATTTTTTAAAATTCTAACACAGTTCTAACACAATTTTAAAAGGTATAAATACAATAATTTTCTAAAAACTCAAATTTATTGTATAAACTTTTATTATGATTATAAAAATAAGGAACAAATTCTTTTGAACCAGTCATGAAAAATATCTTTTTGCTTCCAAAAGAATCTGAAACATACTTTTGCACATAAATATTTATTTTTAATTTATATAATTCAAAATTATATAATATATAGATTCGTGTCTCCGTGTCCTACAATTTAGAGATTATACGTATCTCCGTGTCGTGTCAGTGTCCGTATCCGTATCTGTGCTATTAGCCATAAGTAGCTGAGATCCAATGAATGTGAAAAAATCATCATAATGCATCAATCAATTAATGTTAGTCAAAATGTCCTAAGGAAGAACAAAAATGAACTAAAGTGCTACAGTAGGGGCAAGAAAAAAATAATAAAAATTTTCATTTTTGAGTTCACACCTTAAATATGCAAGAGTGTCTTATGAAAAAAGATAAATGGACAAATAATGAACAAAGAACAATAAAATAAAGACAATGAAGTAGATGTTAATCTTTGAAAAAGCAATAATGACATAACATTTCATCCATATGGGAAAACTAAGTCTCTAAGCTCAAAAAGAAACATTACCTTATGAATGAACAAAAGAATAGTAGGAAATGATGAAGAAAAAGGACAAATGAAATAACAGTGGAAAGTAGAGCATTTATGCACCTCTACGCATGACCATGGACACGCCCAACATGAAAAAAATAACTACACTTTGTCTCCAAACGACATGTGGACAAATGCAACATAAAGTATTAGCCACAAGTAACTGGGATAAAACTAATACTTGCGAAAACATATTCACAATGCATCTATCACTTAATGTTAGTCAAAGAGTCCTATGGAGGGAGAATAATAATGTACTACAATGCTACAACAGAAGCAAGGAAAAAAAAAGAACTTTCAATTTCGAGTTCACACTTTAACCATGCAGGAATGTCTTGTCAAAGAGACAAGAGACAAGCAAAGAAAAATGAAATAGTTGCTAATTTTTTAAAAATAGTAACAAAATAGCTTTCCATCCATCTAGGAAACAGAGTCTATAAGCTTAAAGAGAAACATTACCTCATAAATGAAAGAAGAATAGTGGGGAATGAGGAAGAAAGAGGACGAATGAAAGAATAATGGGAAGTGATGAAGAAAGATGAGTCTGGCCAAGTATGGAGTACTGATTTATAACGAGAATAGAAGGAGTAATTTGTGTAGCATAAGTTCCATTAAGTGAGAAATTGGTCTGATGTAATAGATTGGTGTGATGTTGTAGTGAAATGTGTTCTATAGAATGCTTGTTTATTATAGATATTATATTTTGGGTTTTAAGATGATGTTGAAATAGGATGTTAATTTTTTATGAATTGTTGGTGAAAATAGTATGTGATAGTCACTATTCGACACAAATTTAAGTTGATCGGATCAAGTAGTGTGAAAGCTTGCAACAAGAGCACAAAGGTTAAAAAAAAGAGAGGAGGTTCACAAAAATAACGAGAAAGTAAAGTAAAAATCGGACAAAAGACAAAATAATGAAAATGGAGAAAAAAAAATAGACATACTACTAGAGATTTTCAAGATCAGTGATGAAGAACTGTCACTTGATCCCAAACAAAAAAAATAAGATTCATATTTACAAAAGAACTCTTTCTCTCGTAAATTTACTATAATATTTTTTCTCATTCAAATTCATGTTCAATTATAAGTGGTGAATGGTCTTACCTATAAACTAAAGGGTTGTCACTTTGATTCGCTTCTTGGTGAAACATTCAAATTCAAATAGCCTATCACTATGATTAACAATTATTTTTTTCGGATTAAACACTTATTATTAGGTCAAAAAAAACTATAACACATAATCAAGGTAAACTTTTTGTACTTAAGAATATAACAACTCAAACATCATTGTTTGATTATGAATTGATCCATCTAATCTCTGTCATAAAACAATTGATGTCACCTACAACAATTTCTCTCTTAACAATAGAGTTATCCCAATAGTTAAATTGGGCACTTGCCTTGCAACTAAAGCAAAAGTTATACCTAAAAGTTAGAATCGAACTTTTTCTATGTATAACAACGTAAATGCTACAATTCAATTATAACTTAACTTATCTTACCTTTACCACAAGAAAATTGATGTCACAATAATACTAACTATTATAAAAGATTGCATGTCGAACATTAATCTAAACCCTAACATCTTAATTAGACTCACATTGCAGAGCTTAACAATCATATGTACTTGCATATAAAATCATATATAAATGAAGAAAAACACAGAAAAATATAGAACACCAAATCAAAACTGATGCAAACCAAATACAATAGAACTCCAATAAAACAACTCAAAACACATAAAGTCAGGGAATTTATATCTATTACAAAAAGAATGTCTAGAATAAAACTTGAAGGACGAACATTAAACCAAATGAACTTTTTTAGTCGAAACAGAACTTAATCTTTTTCTAAACTTTCATGGTAAATGTAGATACCAATATTTGTTATAAATCTGTAAAAGTTCTTGATCAAATGTCAAGTTAATTCCATTAGAATTCTTCCAAATGCCCTTGCTCATTTTTACCCTGTATACTTTACTTTGATAAACCCATTTTCATTCGTTATTAGTGGGTTGCTTAACGGAGAGTATTTATTCAACTGCTTTGCATAAAACTAATCTGCCCTTAAGATATGATACATGTACAACAATAAGTTACTACAGACTTGTAAAAACCTATAAGTTAGCAAACTTCAAATACAATAGATACACTGCATTTTCTAAGCCTTTTTCGTAAGATATGTCCCATGAAAAGAAAATTTGATGCTTTACTTCTTATGCTTTTTAGATAGAGGTTCTGACTGTGCATCGTCCTGCCAAAATGTTACATCGAAACGAATATTAATATTTAAATAGAAGGCATTATCCAGTAATGAAACGGATTTTTGGATAAACCAATGTAAATTAAGCCCCAAAAACTGAATATATATCAATATTTTCGATAATAAATTACAAGGCATACTCGAAACATACTGAAAACTTATAACAACTCAGATCAGCAAAGTGTCATATGATCTATGAATATGTGCTTAGGTCTACGAACAGTACAAACCAATTTGAATGATAAATAAAAACTTTAACATTGCCTATATAATGCTACAAATACTAGCTTCAGTAGCAGGTTTTATTTTTGAAAATAATTTAATATGATACAAAATGCTAACGATAAGCTAACTGGTGCTTCAGCTCTACAAATCTCAAATCATTGTACTCATTTTCATGTTCTGCTTTTAGAGAAATTTCATGTGTTGCTTTGATCAATTAAACTCGTTAAGAGTTGTCCGAAAATTTTAACTGCTATATACCGTGATAAATTTGGAGAGAGGCAAACAGAAGACAATCCGGGAGCTTAATCATGAAATAGTCAAACTTCAAGCTTTAGGAACTACTTAACTTTTGAAGCAGTGACAACTTAAGGAGGATGGCCTCTTTTTTTTTCCTGTTCACATGGTTTTCTTCAAGAGAGTTTCCCGATCAGATACGCAGAGGGATTACACAGCTCTATTTAGATGGTTGATATACTGGGTTTCATTGCTCTAAAACACTAAATAGATGCTTAAATTAAAAATAGAACATCCGGATGCACCATTTCTTTACTCTTTCTAATAAATCTTTGTTGGAGATCCCACATAGAGATAAGGTCAACTAATAGAATATAAGTGGATGCATATTTCATCTTACAAATTGATTTTGTAAAGTTTAGTTAAGCTTAAAATTCACTTCTTAAGACAGTATCAAAATCATTTAGAATTTATTGTAACGAGAGTTTGTTGGACCTACCGTGTCACCCACTATCATGCAGTAATTGAATCACTAATAAATATCTAGTCTCACGCACAAGTTGGGAGGTCTCAAAGTGAATCTCACCTTATAAGTTGGTTTTATAAGGTTGAGTTAGCTTTAAAAATGTCAATTCTTAAGAATTATAAATAGTCGTTTTCATCTGTCATATAAAAGGATTCCACATTATCAAGTTTCTCGATTACTCTGGATATCTGCAAATTTTACATGGGCGGGCTGGTCGACAGACAACTAATTATTATACATGGTAGAAAACATAGAAGAAAAGAAAGAACACCTCAGATAAATTATAAAAGTTTTATATCATACGCATCCAATATAGAGATAACAGGAATAGAATACTTACAGCATGAGAAAGCTGCTCACGGATATAGGCCATTGATCGTAGCATAGCACCCAATGTATCCCGGGACACCTGAAACTTTACTTCTGACTCACCAGAGGTTGTCTCAGTATCTTGAAGCTGAAACATTTTCAAAAATTTCATTAAACAATGGAAAAGCTGGTCAAAGTAAAGAGACAAAGAATCAAAGGAAACCTTTTCAGTAGGTGAGATTTGACAAAGAGAATGTCACACTAAAGAGACATGGTATATGAATTGATGAGATAGAGAAAGGAATCGGAATTCCAGAGACCTTTTTCCAAACAAGGAATCATGAACAGTAGATTCTGTCTGTTCAATTTTCTACAATAGAATACCAACTACCAAATAGATAAATAATAACTTCTAAAGTTTTTTGAGACTGTACTTGAAATAGCAGTTCTTAAATCCCTAATCTCTACTTTCTAGCTTTTATATTTATTTCCATTTTATCCTTAAACTATTTATTAAATTTCCCCTCTAACATTTTTGTATACATGGTATACTTTTATTCTAGATTTTTTTTTTCTCTTCTTCCACTAAGATAACTTTTTATTACATAACATAATCACAATGACGGATAATAATTATCTTTTTGTTACTTTCATATTACATTATCTATTTTAACCATTTGCTATTTACACCATTTATTTTATTATTTTGACATTAAAAATAAAAATATTGATTGTGATATCAAAAAGATAATAGTTTTTTATATTGCATTTCTTAACCCCTATATTAATCAATATAAAGGGGGTATGATGAAACCATATGTTTGGTGCCCTATGGGTGTCAATCTAATTAAGATGTCAAAATTCACAATGTCTAGCATGAATTTTATCATCTATATGTATAATTTTACCGCGTCACTCTCATCTTTGTTAAACAATCTTTTCCTTTCCATATTTTGCAAGAAACTATCCAAAATGATGACTTTTAGTTTATTTTTTATGTTTTAATTGTATTAATTGATTTTTATTGTCATAAAAAATGTAGATACATAGACACCAAAGTGCTTATATTTGCATTAGTGTATTATAAAAAATTTAAAAATAAAACATATAATCAAAGTAATTGCTTTGCAAATAAAAATTATAAAAGTTTACATTTTTCTATTATTTTATATTTATCATCTTCATTGCCAAACACTAAATACAATTATTGAGCTTTCAACTATTAGCTAATTTTGTCAAACATAACCAAAATAAATTAAAAGGGCTCATGCTTAAATACCAAAACAAATATTTAAAGGCCTAAACATTGTCAATATTCCTAATGGATCATGTTCCCAGTCATTCCAACAAAGAAGGATGATCATTGGATTCATGTTATATGAATGAAGAGATGAGTGCATTGAAAAGGAATGAAACTTGGGAGATTGCAAAGAGACTGAAAGATGAAAAGGAAGTAGTTGCAAGATATGATGAGCTCCAAAAACAATTTTGAAGTAGAAGTTCACTCCTCATAAGTTTTTTACTCTACGTAAAGCATATTTATTTCAAAGAAACTATATGTTGGATCTCCTTAAAGAAATTGGTAAGGGTGGCAAGAGTTATGGAATACCCACACTACTAAGTGTTGCAAGACTTATGGAGTACCCATACTACACAGAAAATCACTAAATTGGGATTGATTGAAAAGCCCAAGGGTGGAAAAGAGCCAATACCAATCCTTCAATCGCTTTCTGATGAAGGTTTTAATAAAGTTGCAAAGGAAAAGACCTGAACAGCGACATGACTAAAATTGGAGAAGCTTTTTAGGACAACACCCATTTACACAAGCTACATTTGAATAGGAGGTTGCTTGGGCTTTGTATGAAGGAGGGTACGCGACCGATGAAGACCAGAGAGATAGAACATCCTCTGACCAAGTCCAACCCTCCGTAAGGATGACCCAGAGCATGACACAGGATCCATGTCTAGGTCAAGACCCACCACTAGCCAGTGCTTCAAAGCCCATCATTCCTCAGAGGATCACCAGGAGCAGAGCCCAAGCCATGGGAGCTGAGCACCAGCTAGTCTCTTTGTTTTTAATTTCAATAGAGCAGGGTCCATATAGCATAATAGGGGGGTGTATTTATCAAATTGGGTTTGTGCCAAGTCCATTAGGATTAGGAGGTAGCCCTAGCTTCTAGAAGCTAAGACTAGGGGGCGGCTTTGACCTAGGTCAACCCCTAGGTTGCCCCTCTCTTATTACTTTTCTACCCCTCCCTCATCTTGCCCACCAAGGCACCCATTCCTATAAATAGAGTGTCTTGTCTCATGTATTTTAACTTGATTTTGAATATAGTAAAGAAACTCTCCTTGAGTGATTAGTGAGCTTAGTCTCCTAAATGGTTTTGGGTCTTATCTTGAGTGTGTGAACATCTCAAGTGGCGGCTCTTCCTTCACTATCTTGGAGTTTCCCACCCTCCAAGTGGCGTTATCATCTTCTCCATTTCTCCATGAGCTTCCTTCACCTTATCTCTTTTCCATCCTTTCATCATGCCATATACCATTCCTTTCTATGTTCTTTTCAAATTTCTTAAGTTTGTTGTGATTCTTTGAGATCAAGTGTTTTTGGCTTTGTCCTCTTTCACTTGAGAATATTTTCAACACCAAGAGAGACCTTTTTGAGAGGATCAAATTCTTTTTGAGTGCTTTGAGTGTTCTCCTCTTGTTTCCTTTTCACCAAAAGTGACGCACTTTGAGAGTGTTTTCTAACTTCTATTTCACTAATTGTTTGTTCACTTGTGAATTATGGCTCATCTTTCTTCAGGGGAGTCATCAAAACCCCAATCTCCCCAAAAGGCATTCCTTATGGGTGAATTGGTGACTACTAGGAGATCCCTTGCCCAAAAAGAAGAGGAAATGAGACAAATGGAGGAGAGACTCCAAAGGCTTGAATTGGCTCACGTAAGACAACCAAGGAGGTGGGAGCATAGAAGAGCTACAAGAAGTTTCACTCAATATGGTAGCCATGACGAAGAAGAAGATTGGAGATTGAACCAATTTGAGGAGAGGCTAAAGTTGGTGACCCCAATATTTACTTAGGATGGGAAGCTAAAGTTGAACAAATTTTTAATGTACATGAGGTCCAAGAAGACCAAAAAGTCAAGTTAGCCTCCTTAGAGTTTTTAGACTATGCCATGCAGTGGTGGCATAAGACTGTAATGGACATTGGACTTAACAAGAGGCCAGTCGTGGTCTCTTGGGAGGATTTAAAGTTATGCATGCACGCTAAATTTGTTCCTCCTCACTATAGGAAGGAACTCTTGTTGAAGCTCCAACGGCTTCAACAAGGAACAAAAAGTGTTGATGAATATTTTAAAGAACTTGAAACTACTTAACTAAAATTGACATGCATGAAAGTGAAAAGTCTAAAATTGCTAGATTTGTAAGTGGATTAAGGGAAATCCAACATGTGGTAGAACTTTATGAGTATTCATCTTTAGAAAAATTGGTTCACCTTGCCATCAAGGTTGAATTTCAACTTTCAAAGAAACTCATTTAAAAAACTCTCATAATGATGGCTACTACCACTCATCTTGGAAAAACAAAAACAAGTCTTCTTCAAAAACTTTTCCCTCAAACTTTGTGAAAGATTCCACTTACAATCCTAGGAATTCTAATCCCTCCACTTCAACACCTAAGTCCCCTACCAAAACCTCAAGTCAAAAGTTTTTTAAATGTTTAGGTTTTGGGCACATTGCAGCAAATTGCCCTTCTAAAAGAAATATGATGGTTAAAGAGGGGTTGTCATGAATGACCATAACTCTCAAAGGTCTAAATCCCCTACCTCTACAAAAAGCCAAAGTGAAGAAGAATATGAAATTCCATGTGAGGGAGACTTGTTAGTAGTGAGACGCATGTTAGGCCAAGTTTTAAAGCCTTTTGATGAAAGTCAAAGGGAAAACATTTTTACACTAGGTGCCTCATTAATGACAGTTGTGTTCCTTAATTGTGAATGGGGGTAGTTGTACAAATGTGGCAAGCACAAGAATGGTAGAAAAACTTGGGTTGCCTATCATCTCTCATGCCAAGCCCTACAAGCTCCAATGGCTTAGTAAGTTGGGAGAAATCATGGTTAATAAACAAGTCCTCATAACTTTTGCTATAGGAAAATATAAAGATGAGGTTTTATGTGATATTGTGCCAATGGAAGCAACACATATTCTATTGGGAAGGCCTTGACAATATGATACACAAGTTCTACATGATGGTCTAACCAACAAAATGACTTTTTCTTCCAAGGGCACAAGGTTACCTTAAAACCTCTCTCTCCCAAAGAGGTTCATGAGGACCAATTAAAAATGAAAACAAAAAGAGAAAATGAAAAAGGGAAAGAAAAAAAAGATAAACCGAGTCACAAAATATCACATCCCACTCCTTGCACTATCTTATTTGTGAGCAAACTGACTATGTTATATGCAGAAGTTCTAAATTTGAGGTTGAATTCTCTCGAATTTGGGGGACATGATACACCCCAAGTAGCTATGAAGATGACCAAGGAAGCAAAAGACAAAGCACATGATGAACAATCATCGTAGCGAACAATTCATAACCCTAACAAGGATCACATGGACCTTACCAAAGGAGATGAGCATAAACCAGCACACCAACTATTCTTTCTTTTGGTCTTCTTATAAGATACAAATATGTTGTAAATAAATTGGGCTCTCTTTAGGGGTCCAAATAGCAAAGATAGGCTAGAATAAGGTGTCTTTAGCATAATAGGGGGTGTAGTTAGCATTTTAGCTTGTTCCTAGCCCTTTAGGAAGGGATTTTGACCTAGTTTCTAGAAGGACAAGCCTAGGGTGCGGGTTTGACTTAGTATAGTTTGAACTCAAGAATTTATGTTTTGTAAATGTATGAACTTATCTATTTAGCATAGTTTGAACTTATATAATAGTCATGTGTGTTATTAAACTTAGTTATTTTAAAACTATGGAACTATTGTTTACTATTTTGATTAATTACAATGTAAAAGCATTTCATTAATTATAGTGTTGAATTTATTTTTTCATATGGTGTAGACTTTTACTAGTCTAAGAGGGAAGTTTGTGAAGCTCCCACGAGTCTAGGTAGATGAAGCTCCCACGAGTCTAGGTAGACTCTTAAGTCTGATAGAGATGATTACACCACTTAATTGACCATGAGATGTTGAGGAATGAGACTCTATTTTTTCTAATTGTATGTTCTTTATAATTTAAGAAAATTATGTATTGGATATTAGTGTCAAAACAAAAGAAAATTATGCCTTATCAATCTATAAGCATTTACTAAAGAAGAGAAAGTTAGAAAATTATAGAAGTTATAAGCACTTATAAGACAAGAAACTGAGAAAATTATATTAGTCACTTCTCTAACTAGGCAATAAAAACACTCTCATAACAATCATTTTAATAATCCATACCATTTCCATATACCACCAAAGCCTCCTTAAATACAGTTAACAAGCTTTGTTCAGTTACCAAATATCGAAATTTAAAGCATTAAATTATCTTCTAGAATAACAAAATCAATAGCAATTAGCAGCAACTACTCAAATTCTAACCCTATAAATCATAAATCAATAGTTTACATCTTTCTTTATAGTAACTTGTCATGAAGACTATTGTTGAGAAAAATTATCACAGAAGTATAAGGATGCATTATCATTGCTTTTCTAGTACTAGAAGTCTAGAACAATAATTCAGCGTAACTCAGTGAATATGAGAAGAATAAGCTTAGAAAATAAAATGAAGATACCTTGAGATTTATTACTGCAACCTTATTAGCTGGTGTTGAGAGCTGTTCGCTGATGTAAGCCATAGACTTCAACATTGGTTCCAAAGTAACTCTAGAAAGATGAAACTTAACCTCAGATTCTGTGGAAGGAACCCTGCTATAATCTTGCAACTGCAATATAATGCTTGAAATATTAATGGATTAAATTTCCAGACTAATTACCAAAAAATTGAGAAAAGTAAAGTACTTCACAAAATGAACACTACATAAGATATGTATACCCATGCTAATCAAGGATTGACAGCCAAGCTAAATTTGGGCTTAAACTAAACAAAGTAAAATACAATGTATTTTCTTGTTTGCGGTTAATGAGAATACCTTAAGATTGATAACAGCTACTTTATTCCCTGGAGTTGAGTTCTTGCTCTCCATTACCCATGTCATTGATTTCAGGCATGGAAGAACTACCTTCATGAAAGAACCCAAGGACCACAAAAATGTAATGGATTTCTATTTTGTTAGCCATAGAAATAAAAAACAGAGTTATGTTCAGTTACCATGTTTTCAGATGGACCATCATCACGATAAAGAGAGACTGGGGCCATCCGTGGCAAGTTTAGATCAGCAACCGATTGAACAGGACCACCAGCATCATTAAGATTAAACCTCCTCATTATCTCATCTTGTCGTGGCCATAAAAGAGGAGTGGTATCTGAAGTTGGAGTGGAAGTTTTCCTGTCATCATATGCAGTCCCACTGGCCTGATTGTTAGGAGAAACTTTTGGAACACTTCTTTTCACATTAGCGACCTTCTTTCCACCTTCTCTAATACCACTTATTGCAGCATTATATGTTTCCACAGTTACTGCCCCTTCCTCAGCGTATCTGATGGCTTCCTTACATAAATTGCTATATCTTGCTGTCAAAGACTCCTGTGCATGTGATTCACCAGTATGTTCATCCAATCCGGAACTGTTTTTTGCATTTCTTGTCCAACGTTTCAAGATGTAATGGGGTGGTAATGTAAGTACATTTGTCACAGTGAAAACTGTTAAAATATGTCTGCAAAGAATGCCTGAATACTCAAACATTTGGCAACTACAATTAGCTTTCAACTCAGAATGGTTTAATGAGACTGAGTATGCCTTTTGGTCATCCTCAAATTTTGCAACTCTAAATGTGCTATTTGGTCCATCTCCTTCAATTCTATTTGCAGTATAAACAAAAGTTTCAACAAGCTCATCTTGAAACTTTGAAAATATTTTTCTTGTATAAAGATTAGCAACCTGTTTCTCCATTGGTGAAGGTGTCTTTAAAACTGGTGTTGTGCAAAGTGTCTCAAAATCTGCTTCTATTTCCTTCTCAATCCAGCTCTCCAAAGCTCGTTCGTATTGCCTAAAGAACAACGATAATGTCGTCTGTTGGTTGACATAACCATCAAAAAAAGAATCATCAAATCCTTGATTAGGAGATAATGCTGCAAAAAACGAATCACGGAAGAATGCTGGAACCCATTGAGCACGAGCATTATACAATGACTGAAGCCAATCATTTCTTCTAAGTTCATATTTATCGAGGATACAATTCCAAAATGATTCAAACTCGTCAATGGTTTCTGTCAAGTTAATACAATTATAAAGTTCAGCCTGAAAATTTGGATGCGCAAGACATACATGGGCCAACCTTTCTTGGCCTTCTCTCAAGATATGCCACTTGCTAATACAGTGGCGGGCTTGTGGGAGAACTTGAGAAACTGCTGTCTGCAAGGCTCTATCTTGATCAGTAGTTATAGAGACAGGCTGACAATCATTCATTGCCGTCAGAAATGTCTTCAACAGCCATAAAAAAGATGCCTCAGAATCATCCAAAAGGAGCGCACAACCAAACAAAACCATTTGACCATGATGATTTACCCCAGTAAAAGGAGCAAATGGCACTCTATATTGATTTACTTTGTATGTTGTGTCAAGATGAACTGTGTCACCGTAACAACTGTATGCTGTCCTTGATCTTGCATCTGCCCAAAAGACATTAGACATTCGATTGTCTTCATCAAGTTGTATAGCATAGAAGAAACCAGGATTCTCAGCCTGCATCTTCTTAAAGTACTCCAGCAGATTATGAGCATCCCTCCCCAATGTCCGGTTTTGCAAAGAAGGCCTAATAGTATAATTCAACAATGAGGAATTTTTAACTGGGTGACTTCGTTCAGCAGGAGTGGTATGAATGTTCTTCATCCCACGAGTATTCTGATTCGAAACACGATTCCCATCCATAGATACATACATAACACCACTAGGAACAAGACCCACTCCTTGATAAGTTTCAGGCATTGTCCTTCCAACACTAGAAAAATGCTTACTAGGCTGATTATTGTATGCCTTACTGGAACTCAACAGGGAATGACTGTGCTCGTTCACTAATTTTGTTACCACCCATTTATTTTGACCCTTTAGCTCGATCCTAATCATTGCCATGCAACTTTCATTTAGTCCTTTTTTTAAACCTTCCCTCCCACATACGAACTCCCTATAATTTTCACCATCAACTTTAGAGTGACCATCAACTTTAGTGTGACCATATGGGCCAACTTTAGAGCTAAAACCCATGTGTCTGGCATATTCATTATAAAATGTCTTAGCAACATCTACAGTCTCAAATTCCATACCCATATATGGCTCAGAAATCCCATCCTCAACATGAATTCCATAGTTTTCAGCATTATTAACTTCACTGTCACTTGGCTCTGCATCCCCATTATCTGCCTTTGTTTGATGACCACTTCCTTCCGCATTTATCACTTGAACATCCATTTCAAACAATTAATACCGCTGTATTACTGTGTACCTATTTCATGGGTAAATATCCTGACCATGGACTGAATGCTTTAACCCTATCAAATAGAAAGTAGGTGCCATCTAAGTTGCATGTGTCCAAAGCAAATAATTTTTTTAAGAGAATACAGTTTCAGAAAATTAAAAAGTGATCACCTAAGACTGCACAAAAGTTCAGTATGTAAACACCATAACGACTTTCTGTGCACATATATTAAAAGCATTCCATATTCTCAATAACAAAATGGAGCTAAGCAAAGAAAATGAATTACTCAGGTACCCCAAAGGTAAATTTGTACAAACCAAACAACTTTGCGCAAAATTGATACGGAAATTTGGAAACCCTAACTTACAGCAAGGACTGTAAATTATTAGGAGCTGAAGACAAATTGATTCTCAAATTTCCCAATCTCGGGGTCGAAGAAGAATAACAGAAACCCTGATTGGCGGAAAACTTTTTCCCTTCCGAGCGGTGGCGGAAACGCACGTGAATAGTGAGGTTCGAGAGCGAAATGACGGCGTTTGGACGGTGGGTAGGGTTTCTCCGCCACCGGGAATTGCAGAGGACGAGAGGGGCAGAAAGAGCGAGGGAGGAGAGAGAGTGAGTGCGTGTCACACGCATTCGATGAGACATAAGTACACACGCGTGATGTGAGCCGTTGGATTGTAATCGTACGGTCATGTTTGGTTCAGACCGAACTGTTTACACTTTTATCAAAGTGGTATCTGACCTCAACTTGTGCTATGCGGTTGGATTTGCCAAGTGCATTATCTATGTAAGTGGGCTACTTCACACGCTTTCAATCATCACGCTTCTTTTTCCTTTTTTTCTTTTTTTTTCTTCTAAAATACATTTATATATTTTTTAGTTTCCTCTTCGAAACTTCTGAAAGTTTTATAAAATAAAGTCTAATAATGTTTCTACTCCGAAGTAGCGAATGTCACTCTGGTTATACCGGCCATTCAACCCAAACATTACAAAACTCTACCCAAAAATGACTTGGCTCAAAAAAAAAAACTAATCATAATATAAATAAATAATCATTCTTTAAATAAGGTTAATGTTTTTGTTTGGATTAAAAAGTAAATTTGAGATAGTGAATTTGAAAGAAAAGTGGGAGAAGAGTGAGATTGTTTGGATTAAAATAAATAGAGTAGAAAATGTTAGAAAAGTTCATAAAAATTTGTGAATGATGATGGATATAATTAAAATTGTATTTTTTTTAATTGATAAAAGTGTAAGTTTAAAAATTATCCTTATATTTAAAAAATTTTAAAAAATTAATTTGATTGATTTATCTATAAATTATAATAATTTTCAATTAAACTATTAATTTTAGTAATTAAAATCTAATTTTCGATAATATTTAGAACTATTTGATAAAAACAAAAAATGATAAAAAATTTAATAAAAATGTATTTAAATATTTATAATTGTACTGATCAGACCTCAGACATCGTCCTTGAGGAGGTCGATATCAGACGTCGACATCGGACCTCGGTGGTCCAACAGTAATAATGGGCCACGTAACCCAGGTCCCACAAATAGTATGAGTTAACACCCAGGTACCAGAAAGACCTAAATCACGAGAGGATCATGCATGGGGTGTGTATAGTACATTCAGGTACGGCACAAGCAAGTGTTCCCTGGAGGCGCTAAGGCTTGTAAGGGTTAGGGTTTCTAGGGAAAGACTACATGCATGACACGTGAATAATTAAGGCACCCACAGAACAGATGGCACCACAGCGCCGGTACATGAGTTGGTACCCTGGCGGCCATACTATTAGAGATATTGCACTCTAGAAGAGGCAATTCTTGTGTCACGGCTGCGCTAAGCTTGTGCAACGCATCACAAGATGCCTCACTAGTAACTCTAATTCCACTTACGGAAAGATCTTTGTGGGACAGGGAAGTTGACCTAATTACAGCCTATATAAAGGGTGGTAAGAACCCTAGAAAGGTACGTCATTTCTAAGAATGAAACTACTTTACATACTTTACTATTTCTTAGCCCAATACTGACTTGATCGTCGGAGTGCAATCAACAAGTAGGGCCCCCTTTGTTTCAACGGAGCCACTCTCAGTTACCCAAGGAGAGAGCGGAAACCATCAGGAGATAGGAGAAGCCATCATTTACCTTTGGAGTCAACGGCGGCTGAGTCAACAGGCGAGAACATTTGGCGCCCACCGTAAGGCCCGATAAAACTAGGTCCCATTCACAATCGTGTTGAGAGCCACCTAGCAACATGAGGAGTACGAGGCAAGGTGCATTTGCACTGGAAGGAGGAGACAGTGTCTTCATATAGCAATTAATGGAGACCATTCGCACTCTCCTGCAGATCGTAGCGGTGTCCAAAGCGGACCAGGACAGGATTCTGGCTGAGATGCAAGTCGAGCAGGCGGCTAGCCAGAACCGCTACCAAAATGACTTGGCAACGTCGCACACAGCCAACGAAGAACTACGCAGGGATTTGCAACGCATGGGTGAGCGTACAACTGGTGAGCGAACCACGCCCGTACCAGTTAGTGTTCGCCTAATGCCGTTCTCACAAGCAATTATGGACACTGTGATACCAGCCAGCTTCATAGGTCCAAAGATCACCTTCATAGGTGTAGAGGACCCAAAAGCCCACATCACGGCTTTCCACACTCAGATGATGGTTTCGGGAGGCACTGACGCTATGCACTGTAAGTTGTTTATGAGTACGTTCTCAGGCACAACGTTGGACTAGTCCGTCAGTCTCCCTAACGAACACATCACCTCTTTCGACCAGTTCTCAACGTTATTCAAGGAATAATTCATCGTCAACCAGGTTCCCCCTCCTGTCTCTTACGATCTTCAATGTTAATCTTTTCCTTCCAAGAACCTGATCAGATGACTCAGAGCCTCATTTTCTTCTAGATTCCCTGCATAAACATGAATTCAAGCAACAAGGTTTGGTCCCCTTACAAATGTGGGTCCATTTGATTTATTTTTATCATTTGAAACCTCACAACCTTTGGGAATCCATTTCATAAAACCTCTGGGAACATAATATTTCATTATTTTGCAGAATTTGATAGAATGGCCTCTCTTCATGCAATAAAAGCATGTAACAACCGGTTGTTTCGACTTAACAATCGGTTGTTTTACTGGCAGTTTTGAAAAATTCTTTGAAAAATTATCTTGCTTGTTTTGTGGATTAAAACCTAATCCAGCTATTCCAAAAACACAATTTTGAGATGCCAAGACATTCTCAAAGTTGGATTTTCCTTTTAAAAGCTTATCCACAGTACTAACAAGACAATGTACTTTCTTTTCAAGATTTTCACAATTTTCACAAATGAGAGTGTCACACTTGCAAGAAGAGTTTTTGTAATGATTTTCCAGATTTTCCAGATTTTCAAAATCACTTTTTGATTTTTCCAGCTCTTCTTCAAGTGCCTTAACTCTCTTTTCAAGCCAGTTGTTAAGCCCTTTCAAACGATTGTTTGAGAGAACCAATCGGTTAGCATCTTCATGTGTTTCTTGAAAAGCTTATAGCAATTTACTATAATTTTCAGCATTTAGGGAAGCACATGAACTTACATCGCTTGAGCTACATGACTCATCATCTCCTTCTGCAATCAAGCATATGTTTGCTTTTTCTTCTTCACTTGATGATGAGCTTGATGAGGAGACTTCATTCTCATCCCAAGCTATGTATGCTCTTCTTGACTTTCCCTTTTTCTCCTTGTGGCTTGATTTCTTTTCATTGCTTTCTTTATTTGGGCAATTTGCTTTAATGTGCCCTTGTTCACCACAACCAAAGCAAGTATAGTTGTTAGAATTGAAATCACTGGTTTTCTTATTGCCATACCTTTCCTTGTTGGCTTTTTTGTTGTGATTTCTCTTCAAAAATCTACTAAACTTCTTGGACAACAAACTAAGGTTTTCTTCTTCACTTTCATCACTTGATTCTTGCTTGCTTTTGTGCTTGGCAACTTTCAAGGCAATGCTTCTCACATGCTTCTCTTCACTCTCTTGAACATTGAGTATATTCATTTCTAACTCATGTTCTCTAAGCTTACCAAATAAAGAAGCTGTTGTCAAGGATGTCAAATCTTTTGACTCAGAAATTGCTGTCACTGTTGGTTGCCATGTGGGTGAACCTTTTTTGTACTTCAGCGATTGACTCACCTTTAAGCATTCTAAACATTTCATATTCCTGAATTAGAGTATGCTTTCTATGATGTGATTCCAATAGCCACATAGAGAAAGGTTCTTGACCTTCTTAGGAATCAACTTGAGTTGGACAATAGTTAGGCACTTTTTCTTAGAATTGGATCATTGTTCTAAGTCAAGAACTCTCCAAAAACTAGCACCAATTCCAAACTCATATGGAAGTTCCAATTATAGTCAAATTGAATCGAACAAAATGGAACAAAAGATAAGCAAACTGAATTAGAAGTGCTAGAAATTAAAATGCACCGAACCAAAACAGAAAAGAATAAGAACAGCTGCTGGAAAATGAAAGATAACCAAACCAAAACTCAAGAACACAAGCTAAACATGAACAATTGAAAGAGTAGGAAGGAAGGAGAAGAGAAAAGCTTATGGAGATGGAAGAGTAGGTGAGTGATCACGCCACTAGAAGAATGGTTGCTCCTAGATGAGTGTGCTGCCGCCACTTGAGGACACCATGGATCCTTCAAGATAAGACTAGAGAAGAAGGCTCAAAAGCTCTCCAATGCTCACTCAAAAATTGAGTATAGTTTCTTTACTCTAATTTCAATTCTGAATTGTACAAGCTAAGCACCTTTATTTATAGCCTAGAGGTGCTGAAAAATAGGTGGGAAATTTCAAATAAACTCATTTGAAATTCCCACCAAAAACAAGTCACATGGGAGGTGTGACTTTTTTCTACTATGACACCTCCTAAAAACTACACCTACACCACTCTCCTAAGTCACATGGACAATGTGACTTTATTTTACATTTTCACACTCTTTTATTTAATAACCACACCTCCTAAAACTATACAAGAGTATTTCAAAGCTTGGCCTTGCCCCTCATGGGATGGACTTGGGCTCTTTGGGCTTTGGCCTTCTTGGGCTTGGGCTTGGGCTTTGGGCTTGGGCCTCATCTTTTATTTTATGTCTTCTTTTAATTTTGAGAAGACTAGAAGGAAGAACTTCAAATGTGAAGGTGGATGTCCTCTTCCTCCATTAATAAAAGCCTCTTTTATTTGATTCTCATCATACTCCTCGAGTTGGAGAGAATTCGTCCACGAATTCTGAATCCCTGCATATAACAAAGTCAGTTTAGTTTTACAATTAAAAGTGGAAGAAAAATGTAAACATGACTTAGCATTTGTAAACAATGGGATTTCAGAAAAGGAGGTTCTATAAATCGACCAAGTTGGAAAAATTTGTTTGGGAATGATGTGATGTTTTGGAAAAAGAGAAGGTATGGAAAAATCATCCCTAACATTTTTTAACCAAGATGGTGTTGAAATAGGAACCTTGGGTAATGAAAAAGATAAGGAAGGAAAACACCTTGGAGGTGAAAGGAGAAGACCCATGTCAACTTGGCCTTCTTTGTCTTTTTCATTTTTACTTGTGGGAAGTGGGTGAGTTAGGTCTTGTTTTACCTTGTTTATCTTTACGATTTGCTTTTGTGGACAATGAAGAGCGATGTGCCCAAAACCTAAACATTTAAAACATTTGATATTTGAAGTTTTGGTAGGTGACTTAGGAGTAGAAGGATTTGTAGTAGAAACTTTTTTTGGAAACATGGTTTGTTTGGAAAAAGTGGAAGGAGAAATTTGAGTAGAAATTTTGTTTGCATCCTTCCTAGAAGAGTTGTACAAATCATCATCATGAGTATTTTTGAAAGTTTTTTTCAAAAGATATGATTCTACCTTGATGGCTTTGTGAAACACTCTCTTTAAAGAAGAATATTCTTTTAATTCTACAAAGTCTCTAATATCTCTTCTCAAACCACGTACAAACCATTTAATCTTTGACTCTTCATTAGCATGCATATTCATTTTAGTCAAAGTTGTTTCAAAATCTTTAAAGTATTCATCTACCATCCTATGTCCTTGAGGAAGCCTTTGGAACTTCAACAAGTGTTCCTTCCTAGAAGGAGGAACAAACCTCGCGCGCATACACTCTTTCAAAGCATTCCAAGAAACCACGGGAGGTTTCTTGCGATATATAATGTCCATTACAATTTTATGCCACCATTCTTTGGCATAGCCCAAAAAGGATGAAGAAACTATCCTAAGTTTATCGTCATCTTGGACCTTATACACATGAAAATAATGGTCCACCTTAGTCTCCCAATCTAAATACACCTTAGGATCACTATCACCATTAAAACTAGGGACTTTTTTACAAGCAATGTTGAACACCTTAGGGTCACGGTTATAGCTCTCTTCATGAGAATGATGGTGATGCTTCCTTCTTCTATGTTCCTCTTCACGGCCTAAATCATTTGAAGAACCTCTTGAAGAAGGTCTATGTGAATGATGCCCATCATGGATAGAAGGAGATGGCCTAGCTTGTTGCACCTCCATCTTTTGCAATTTCTCTTCCAAACGCCTAATGGTGCGTTGTGCTTCATGCAATTCTCCAAGAACTGAAGCTTTGGAAGGAGAATGTTGCTTGTAAGATGTATCACTTGAAAATCCAGCCATTTGCAAATAAAAAACAGCAAACACACAAAAACAGCAAACAAGTCAAGAAACAAAATTAGCAAAAATAGTGAATTTGGCAACCAAATGGCCGAAGTGAATTTGAGGCAGAAAAAAGAGGTCACTCTCAAAGAAATAATGTCCTTGCACCAATCTGATCTTGAGGTCTTGGAATCCTCAAATGAAAGATGTCAAAGCAAGCACACCAATCTCAAAGGCAACCACCACAAAACCAATGAAACAATAAAGACAAACAAGAAAAGGTATAAGCAAAGAAAGGTAATTGCAAACGGAAAACTATATGTAAGACAAACTCAAAGATTAAGGAATGAAAGACAATCAAGAAAATAAAGAACTCAATGAGGAAAGAAGGCACATCAAAAGAGTCCTAGAGAAAAGTACTAGAGTAGATTTAAAAAAACAAAAACAGAACTACAAGAAAAAGTGTTGTATGCAAACTGTGCTATGTTTACAGATTTAACTGGAATGATTGAAAGTGAAATGGAATGTGAAAAATTAACCACACAAACTTCAATGTCTCAACTCAATAATGGCACTGGAACGAACAAAAAACAGTAAGCCAATTGAGAGAAATAAATTTTTCAAAATTGCTGCCCAATTACCGTCTTTTTTTCGGCAGTAATGTACACTTTTCGTATTTTATTTATCATTTTTTGTGTACTTGGAATTTTTGAGTGCTTCTTTTTTATATGGTTTTGTAACACTTTGAAGAATGTAAATCCAAATTTTCACAAATTTCCAGTGAGCCAATTAATTGAAGTAAATTAAAAACAGTAGCACGTTTGTAAGAAAACAGAGGAACCTATTTAGGAATGAAAAACAGTATGATGAACTAGCAAAGACATAATGAAAATTGTGTAAAGGAACTTGTATAGAACTAGAATACAAGCATGAACTCAAATCTAAAAATGAAAATGCACAAAGGATCAAGCAATAAACTCAAAACAGAAAGTAAACCAAAGCAAGAAACAATCAAAGCAATAAAAGTACTACAAGAAGTAATGACAATTATGGAATAACATGACTAAGACAAAACTTGACATGATTACAAAATTAAAAGACATATCACAAGATGTAACAACAAGTGAAAGGAAGCTTAAGGTCAGCTCTAGGAAGGAGAATGCCTTTCCAAAAGAGCAACCATACTCATATGAATAATGAGTGCCATAAACCTTTTCACAAACACTTGGTGTAACAAAAGAAAAAACAGCAAGAAAACTCAATTAATGCCTAAAACAGAAACTTAAATTGCAAGAAATTAAAAGAGCTCTTGAAATAAAGTGCACACAACTCAACAATTAAACAAGAATGAACCTAAGACTCATGATACCACATGATGTGATTCCAATGGCAAAATAGAGATGATTCTTTGACATTTTATGGAATCAACTTGAGTTGGAGAATGAATAGGCACTTTTAATAGAAATGGATCAATGTTCTATGTTTCAAGAACTCACCAAAACTTGCACCAAACACCAAACTCACATGGAAGACCCATTTCTTGCCAATTGAACCGATTAAATTGAACAAGAAAGTAAATGAACCGATTGAAACTCTAAAGAAAGCAATTGAACCAAACAAAACATGAAAAGGAGCTACTTAACTGAATTAAAATAGTAAGAAATTGAAAAGAACCGAACAAAAGTGCAAGAAAAGGAAGATGAACCGAATAAAAGAAACTACACTTGTTTTAGAGTTCATATGGACATGGAAATGGAAGAACTAAATGGAGAAGAGAGGAAACTTATGTGGATGAAGAACTTGGTTGATGAACACGCCACTTGAAGTGTGATTGCTCTAAGATAAGTGTGAATTGCCGCCACTTGAGGGAACCAAGGCTCTCAAGATGAGACTAGGAAGAGGAGAAATCGAATCTCACTCACTCAATCACCAAATTGGGAGAGTTTCTTTACTACAAATTCCAAATCTGCATTATGAAGGACCTAAGCTCTCCTTTTATAGGAGCAAGGGCTGGTCATGAAGCTTACAAAACAAGCTAACCAAAAGTCCCTTGCATGCTACTCACTTCTAGCACCTAAAGTTAAGCATGAAGAGTCACCTTCTAGAAAATTCTAAACTAATGCCTAAAGATGCTTTTACAAAAGAGGTATCTAAGGTTTCCCTCTAAGCACCTTCCTAAAAACTATATATTTAAACATTCTACATTTTATAAAAGAAACTATAAAGAGAGATATTTATTTGAAGCCCATTCTTTGAAGGCTTGTAGACTTCTTTGGCTTTAGGCTTGATCCTCTCTTTATTTTATGTCTTCTTTTAATTTTGAAAAGACTAGAAGGAAGAACTTCAAATGTGTAGGTGAATTAGAGTATGCTTTCTAGCTCTCTTCACATCATTGGTTCCTTCATGAATCACCTCCAAAGTGTCCCACATCTCCTTGGCCGAAGAGCATTGAGAAATCCTGAAAAATTCATCCGAATTCAAGGCAGATGTTATGATGTTCTTAGCGATACAGTCAAATTTGGCCTTCTTGTTTTCAGAATCAGTCCATTGAGACCAAGGTTTTTCAATGGAAGATCCATCTTTTTCAATTTTTGGAATAAAAGGACCATTTTTAATTGCATCCCAAATTCCCTTTGTCAAGGGATTCAACAAAGATTTTCATCCTAACTTTCCAGAATTGGTAATTCAAACCACAGAAAAGAGGTGGTCTGTTGATTTATGCACCCTCTCCAAAAGGTAGTTTTTCAGCCATTGAAAAAAGGTTTTAGGATCAAACTTGAGTATTTTTCAAGTACCAAGCTCTTGATGCCAATTGTTAGAATGTATGACTTTAAACTAGAGGAGGGTGAATGGTTTAAAGGGGGTTTTCGCAAACTTTTTGAGATAGAATGAAATTCTTTGCAAGAAACCATATTTAGGAATTCAGTTTGCCAAGAACAAAGCTCAAAACAGAAAAACAACAGAAAAACAATTGGTTGTTTCGCAGAAACAATCGGTTGTTTATACCAGAAAAATAACAACTAAAATTAAAGAGTTTAAGGAAGAGAGAATTGCACAAACAGTTTATACTGGTTCACTCTTAACCCAAGAGCTACATCCAGTTTCCCAGAAACAACTGGGGAATCCACTAGGTAATCAAATCCATATTACATACACACACCACCAAAGAAGTGACCTTGATCCCCTCAAGACACACACTTCCTTTGGCTCAGCACATACACCACCAAGAATGTTGATCTTGACAACCTCAAGAGCACACAACCCTTCTTGGCTTTACAACACCATAATGTACACAAATCTCATGACGAATTACACTGTTACAGAATGAACTGAAATCAATACAGAGTAATCCTATTCCACTTCTCTCTTAAATAACCAAAGCTCAAGTTCAAACTCAAATTGCTTTCAAAACTCTTTGAAAACTCAAATCTATTTTTCTGTCTTGTTGTTTGTTATAAAACATTAACAAACTATTTATAGTTTTCAAATCTTGGTCAAAGCATTTAAAGCAGGAGCGTATTCAGTTATGAAATCAATTAAAGCTCTTTTAACAAACAAAACTGTTTTTCTGTTAGGATTCCAAACAAACAATCGGTTGAAATAGCGAATCAATTGGTTGTTTGGGTTTGACAGCAAGTCAACCATCCAAAACAGTTTTCAATCTTTTTCAAAAACACCTAAGTATAAAACAATCGGTTGTTTCGAAAAAACAATAGGTTGTTTTTCACTTAGTTTGAAAAACACTTTAATCTTAAAAGATTTGAAAACACTTAAGCTTTAGATTCAACAAAGAGTGGATTACAAATATAATCTACCCAGATCCTATTCTAAAGCACCTCAGCAACAACAAGCACATCCAACCTTCCATCAAACTCAAAGGATTTGGATTCTTTAAAGCTTAGACACACTTGATTCAACAGTAGTTTCCCAGGAAAGGGAGGTGGATCACTTGGATATCTTAAATACCAAGCCTTTCCTTGCCAGAATTTATCCCTCAAGACTTTTCACAAATCGTTTTGTAAGTAATTCACTTAGATCACAATTAAGGATGAAAAACACAATTTTATGCAAGAAGAATGCAAAGCAATTAAACAATACAAAGCAAGTAAACAATACAAAACAAGTAAACAATGTAAAGCAATTAACAAAAATACAATTAAAGGTAGCTAACTAGAAAGCTTTTAAGTTAGACGAATCATATGGTGAGGCTTCTAGGCACTTAGAACCATTGAAGACACACTCACCATCTAATACGTAATTATTCCACTAATTAATCAAAGTTTAATGCAATTACAATTCAAAGAAGTACAATGACAAATTGAATTCACAAAAATTTAGAAATCCTATTCTATGTTCTTCTTTTGCTTCTTGGTGTACTTCTTTTTTGTTGTTGGCACTCCTTCTTTGTGAATGTGTTTAAGCTCACTTGTTGTTGCCCTCTTGCTCAGCCTCTCAAGGATATTCAATTTGGTATTCAAATTTACACCTACTAAGTAATAATGCTCTCACCGAAGAGGTTAGCTCCAAACTTACCAATGCACCTTTCTAGAATTTTTTTTACCACCAATCAAAGAGGTCAACAAGACTTAAAGCACTGAAACAAATCAATTTGGAATTGGACAACAACAAAGGGAGTAATTATATGACACAACTTGAAAGAGTATTGAATGAATATGACAATCAACAAATAAGACACTCAACAAAAGGTGGCACACAAATTGAACCTAAAGAATGGCACTAGAATTGATTAATAAAACCAAAACAGTACTACTGGAATTTTGAGGCACAAAATGCGTGACTTAAAATATTTATGTTGAGCTGTATATTTTGAATGTGAATTGGAAATTTAAATCACAAACAGTTCAAGATCTTAGCAAACTTTTGGCGTTGGAATCACACCAAAACAATACACCAATTAATTGTGATAATTTTTTTCAAATCTGTTGCCAAATCACCGTTTCTGTTCGCGCCAGAATGCACACTTTTCGAATTTCATTTATCATTTTTTTTTCTATTTTAAATTTTGATTCACTTTTTTTTCACTTTTTTTTAATACTTCAAACTATTAAGATCCAGAATTTCATAATTTTTCTCCAACGAATTTTTAATTTCATAAGCTAAAACAGTCAACACAAAATCAAAAACAGAGGAAGCCTAATTATGGATTTAAAAATAGTTTTAAGAAACTTCAAAAACACAATGGAAGTGATATATAAGAACTTGTGTGGATCTATCACTCAAGCATGAACTCAAATCTAAAAGAAAAATGTACCAAAGGATCAAACAATTCAGATTATAATCTGGACTCAAAATCAAATCAAGAAACCAAATCAATCAAGAAAAGTAATATTAGGATTTGATGACAATTCTTGGAAACACATGACTTGACAAAACACATTTGCATTCCAAAATTAAAATGACTCAAATCAACACCATATGAACCAATTAAAATTACAATAAAGACTCAAACAAAGAAAAAACTGAACAACACCACAATTAGGAACCTAAAAACAGTTTGTAAATGGAAACTCAAGAACAATTTGAGCCAAATGCACCGATTAAAATTGTTCAAACATCAACATGAACCAAAAACGAAATTAAAACAGCAAGACATGTAAGGAATATTATAAACAACTCAGAATTAAGAAAAATACAAAAGTAAAATCAAGATAAGACACTTATCTCTTGAAGATCATAGCTCATGATACCAAATGATGGAAGAAGTGCCTTCATGTGTGACGAAACTTGAATGATGGTGACGAAAGCATATGAAAGAGGCATTCAAGGATCTCCTAAGAGGTGTGGTATCCTTGAAGGTGCATGAGATGTATGGTGAGTGATAGGTGAGGCCTAATCACTTGAGGGTGAAAAATGAAGATCAAACGACTATCTATAGTATCTAGAGGGCTGAAAATTCAAATGAAAGTGGAGGGAGGCGCCAATTTCCTAGTCACAGGGGAAGTGTGACTTGGTTTCTTTCTTTAGCACCTCCTAAATCTACACCTACACCTTCTTTTTATGTCACATGGAAGGTGTGACTTATCTTTATACATTTGCACCTCTTATATCTATATCTACACCTCCTTTTATGTTCTACTAAAAACTACTCAAAAGTAATTACAAAAAGAGACATCCAATGATGCTTAGTTGGCCCAAATCTTCTATGTGTTGGGCTTGAGTTGAAGCTTAAACTCTTATTTGGACTTGGGCTTGGGCTTCTTCTATCATGGGCTTGGGCCTCTGCCATCAGTCCTCATCCATGCTCTCCATCCTCTCCTGATCTTGGAAGGACTGAAGGGCCTGTTGAAGGAGGGCAGGCAAGACAGTAGGAGTCGCGCCATGATTGCCCTTAGAGGCACTCTCCCCCCACCTTCTTGTGCCATGAGGTCGCGAGGGGAAGAGACACTAGGGGGCTGCTCCCTGAAGGATGAGGCGCAATCATCTGAACCTGAAGCCGCAAGAACTGCAGCATCAACTTTCCTTTTCCTCTTGAAGACGAGGCCTGAACAGGTGTCCTCATCTTCGGTGGCAGCAGCTTCAGCTACCCCCTTTTGCCTTTGGTTTACGGGGGGGTTTAGGGTTTAGGCTGGGGTAGAAGGCCTGGAGTAGAAGTGGCAGGGGCTGAGGCGTCGGCGAAAGAGGGGTCAAGAGCAACCCTGAGCTGAAGAGCTACAACAACAAACTGCCTCCTTTTCTCAGCATTGAGCACCATCTTTGCATACAAAGACAATAATACATAAGAACCAACAAAACACACAAGTAAAGAAACGCGTAAACAAAGGCAGGGGGAAGGGGAAATACCGATATAACTCTTAAGGGACCTGGGGTTGTACTGAAGCTTGATCAATTCAGCGGTGCTAAACACCACCCCTAGTCTAGAGAAGAACTCGCACACTTCTCAGTCGTGCGGGGTCAAGTCCTCAAGGCCCCTAGGCTTCTTGAGCTCAGGTTCTTTCACCCAGTAGAGTGGGAACCCGTCCAACAGGGTGGGGTCAAATTTGTTGCACTGAATCTTAAAGAACTTCCCTTTGAAGCCCTTATACAATTGTTGGAAGAGGGACAACAAAATTGTCGTGCTCCTTCCTAAAGATGCAAAATTTCTCGTTAGACTCACCCTCCTTATATGCTTTTATGTCCTTGAAGGAAGTGATTTTGGAGGTTTCAGCTAAAAGGCTGTTAGGAGCCCAGCGGTATAGAGTTTTGTAGTTGATGGAAGGAGGTGGGTTTGAAGTAGTTTTCGTTTGAGCCATCTCAAGAAGGAAAGCTAAAGAAGGAGGTGACAAAGGGAAAAAGAAGGGCAGAGTTTAGAGAAAGAGGTTGGTGCGCTTCAGAAATTCGAGAAACAAAGAGATGCGAAAATATAAAGTGCAGAAAACATAAACAGTCCCAGAATAGTTAAGACAGATTATAAGCATCAGAATAGTAAAATAGGTGCGATCATAAAGTAAAAAACATACCTTTGAGTGATTAGGTTTCGAAGGGTTGAAGTGGTTGAGGAAGAAGAAAGAGCGTTTGAGAGTAGGAAATGCTTGAGAAATGTTAAGAGAAGTAATGAAACAGTGAGAAGCGTAGGGGTTTAACGTATACGAAGAAGCACAAGCGGCAACGAGTATTAGCCGTAGATCCTGCCACGTGTACGGTGATTAGAAAAGTATGGTGAAACGTCAGTGTACTGTTCATGTTCCGTCACTCTAGCGCCACGTAGGAAGCCGTGGGCGACCACTTAACCTCTTCACTGAAACAAGTTACAGCTTGAGCCTGGGGGGCTTGTGTACTGGCCAAACCTAAGACATCGGCCTTAAGGAGGTCGACATCGGACCTCGGTGGTTCGACAGTAATAATGGGCCACATAAGCTGGGCCCCACAAATAGTATGAGTTAATACCTAAATACCAAAAAGACCTAAATCACTTGAGGATCATGCATAGGGTGTGTATAGTACATTCGGGTACGACACAAGCAAGTGTTCCTTGGAGGCGCTAAGGCCCGTAAGGGTTAGGGTTTTCAGGGAAAGACTGCATGCATGACACATGAATAATTAGGGCACCCATAGAACAGATGGCGCCGCAGCGTCGGTACATGAGTTGGTACCCTGACAGCCATACTGTTAGAGATATTGCACTCCAGAAGAGGCAAGTCTTGTGTCGCGGCTAGGTAAGCTTGTGCAATGCGTCTCAAGATGCCTCACCAGTAACCCTAATTCCACTTAAGGAAAGATCCTTGTGGGACAGGGAAGTTGACCTAATTACAACCTATATAAAGGGTGGTAAGAACCCTAGAAAGGTACACCGTTTTTAAGACTGAAACTACTTTACATACTTTACTGTTTCTTAGCCCAATACTGACTTGATCGTCAGAGTGAAATCAACAGGTAGGGGCCCCTCTGTTTCAACGGAGCCACTCTCAGTTACTCAAGGAGAGAGCATAAACCACCAGGAGATAGGAGGAGCCACCATCTGCCTTTGGAGTCAACGACGGTTACTCAATAATGTTCTCGCCGGTTGACTTGCCTCGCCGATTGACTTCAACGGCTACTTTGGCCCTTCTATCCTTGCTTCAGAACCATACCTTCTTCGTCAAGAAACTTCTCACCTGCAAAGACAAAGGGGTGCCTTAGCGGCTGTTTGCACTCCGGCGCTCAAGTCAATATTAAGGGCAAAGAACACCAAGTGTATAGAATAACTTCAGTCTTAAAAGTTACGTACCTTTCGAGGGTTCTTAGTATCCTTTATATAGGTTGAAGCTAGGGTTTACCTTTGTTCTGTTACCCTTATCTAGGGTTCCTTGGAGAATGTCCCTGTGCCGCTATCGTGTAATCTTAGCGTATCTGGCACATGAACTTCCCTTAATTGGAGTGCAACGAATAACAGAGTGGCCGCCTAGGTACCAACTTGTGCACCTGATATCCAGCGCCATCTATTTTGTGGGTTCCCTAAGTATCCACATGCCATGCATGCAACTTCCCTGGAAACCCGAATTCTAATAGGCCCTTACGCCTCCTAGGATTATCCATGATGTTGCGCCTTCATGCGTCATACACACCACATGCATGGATCCCTCGTGCCTTAGGCTCCCCACATATCTCTTGTCTTTAACTATTATCTTAATGAAATTCTAGGGCCCACCTTACGGGGCCTTCCACTTCATCCTGACGGTCGATGTTTGATCTTCTCCCTCTACGGGCGAGGTCCGATATCGATCTCCAACATCGCGCTTAGGATAGAAACCTCAAAGACTGACCATCTCCCGGGTATGCGTCTGGGGCCCACTTCGCGTGGCTCCCCTCCATTACCAAGTTTCGGTGCGCGATGTCTGAGGTCAGCCTCTGAGTCCATAACCGAGGATCGGTCGGGACACAAGCCCCCAGTCTCGAGCTATAACTTGTTCCAGCAAAGAGACTAAGTGACCACGCTGCACGACCTACGTGGCACTAGGTAGCGAGTGTGAACAGTACACCGAAGTGACGTTGCATCATTCTCCGCGTAATCTATGTACATGTGTTGAGATCGATGGCTGGGGTTCGTTGGCGCTTGAACTTTCCTGTGCACTATTCAAACATTTTAACCCTTACACTCCCACTACTGTTTCATCACTTCATTTGCACGAGCCTCCTCTTAGCTCTCTGCACAGAAAAACGCTCTTTGTGCAGAAAAACGCTCTTTGTGCAGAAAAACGCTATCTTCTCTTTCCCCTTGTTCAAGCCTACGGATTCCAACGCTCGAAAGGTATGATTTTTACTTCCCGATTGCTTTGGCACTTACGATTTTATTGTTCACGACATGATTACACCTGCCTGGGTTTGTTTTTGATTTCCGCATTTCCTATGCATTTATTTTTACTGTTCACGCTTCAGGTTTATGTTTACTGGGTTTCTTCTGATGCTGTCGAGTCGCGCCGCTTCCCTTCTAAAGTTTCTCCTTTCTTTTTCTTTTTAGCTTTCTCATCAAGATGACTAAACGAACGAAGTGAGTTCCTGAACCGGCTTCTCCTTCGGACTCTGCTTCAACCTCATCATCATCTTCCACTTCTCCACTTTCCTTAGTCCCCCTCCCCCCTCCTGCCTCTTTCTACGAGTCTCTATACCGCTGGGCTCCAGCGGACCTCTTAAGGGAGACGTCTACCTTTACTACCCTGAAAAGCACATCAGCTTATAGAAAGAGACAATTGTGCCATCCGTCACGCGTCTTTGGCAAAGACCATGACAAGTTTGTGCGGATGGTGGCTTGCAGTGTGGGAGAACCGGTGTGTGCCGATGAAGCCTCCGACCCTGAGGGTCCTTTCTGAATTGTATACTCGACCCTCTTCTGAAGGATGGGGTTTCAGTTTCCTTTTACCTCATTCGGGCGTACTTTGCTAACCGAGCTAAACTTGGCCCCCGCCCAACTTCATCCTAACTTGGCGTTCGTGCGAGCATTTGCAATTCTCTGCTGCAGTCTTGGTCTTATGCCGTCGGTGGACGTCTTTCTCTACTTCTTTGAGGCCAAAGACCCGGGAAAGAAGTTGTGGGTTAGCCTCAATGGCGTGGCTGGGAGAGTACTCTTGACATTCTTTCAGCAATCGTACAAAGGGTTTAAGAAGAACTTTTTTAAAGTTCGCTGCAATCGGAGGGACACTTTTCTTTTAGATGGGTTTCCCTTGTACTGGACAGAGAGGCCGAACCTACGGAGGGTCCGGCGTCCCGAGGATCTTTCTACCCTGGAGAGAGGTGTATGTGAGCTTTTGTCCGAGTTCACTGCCCTTCTGAGTACTTTGGAGCTGCTCAAGCGTGAGTATAGCCCAAAGGATCTTGAAATCTACACTGGTACTCCTTCGCTCCCGTGCTTCTTATTTTGTTTTGGTCTTGCATGTAACCCGGTCTTGTTTGCTTGTTCATATTGACTTGTTTCTACTACACAGATATGCGTCTCAACGAGGATAAGAAGAAGAAATTGGTGGATCTCCTGGCCAAGCAAAGGGCAGCCGCCACTGGGACGAGCCTTTCAAAGCCCTTGGCTCCTTCGACATCGGCTGCCCCGGCCTCTCAGCCCGCTAATTCGGCCCCTACCACCGGTGAACTCAGGGGGTTATTGGCGGTAGAGTCGGACGGCGAAGACACTTGCACCGGCCTGGTCTTCAAGCGACCGAGGGTGGATGTATATGCGGTGCCTTCAGCTTCTGTTTCGGCTGGCACTCCGACCTTCATAGACCACCCTCTTAGCGCCTTCTCCCCCTTCCAACTGTTGCTCTGGAGGGTGGGGGAGAGAGTGCCACTAGAAGTCAGGAGACGGACTCTCCCATGCCCCTCCCTTTGTTGCTCAGACAGGTGCTTAGTCGTTTCCAAAGCTGCGAGGCGGAGGGCTTAGATGATAATCTCCTTCAGGAACGCGTAGCTGAAGTTTTGGGGGACCTCTTGTTTGCCTCCAACCGGGCACTTGCTAGGATGCAAGCTTCCAGGGACCTCGAGGCCAAAATGGTGAAGCTTGAGGAAGATTTTGCTGCCAGGGCCAAAGTCTTTGCCAATCAAGAAACTGCTCTGTACCTGGAGCTGGCCAACCTTCGTCAGACTGAAAAAGGCGCCAAGAAGGCCCTTCAAGACAAGAGCCTGGAGGCGGTTGAGTTGGAAGCAAAGATCCTGCCTCTACGTACCCGCACGGTTAAGCTAAATGACATTGTGGCTGAGCTGAAAGGGAAGGTGGCTGATTTGGAGAGTAGGGGCACACAGTGCGAGATCCTCCTAGGGCAGGTTGAGGGCGAATTGGCCGAGAAGACCGAGTCTTTCAGAAGGGCTGAAGAAGAGCTGATGAATGATGCTACTATGGCCTACGGCGAGGGGTTTCAAGATGCTGTCGCTCAGTTTGCCTGCGCATACCCTGAAGTAGATCCCTCCCTCTTTGACGAGTCCAAATGTGTTGTGGATGGCCAGATCGTGCCATGAGACTGACTTTCTCTATAACTCTACTTTATAGCCAACCAAACTTCTTTGTATGCATACTCCATAAGCATTTATTTCTTTATAACTGTTGTTACCTTGCGTGGTTGTTTGTCCGTTTGGAGTTTGATACGTGAGAGGGGGCGTACGCCTTCCTCTTCCTGATGTTGGCTATCCTAAACGGGCGACTACTTTCTTAATTTCACCCTTGTTGTATAAAGTCAGGGTATAGCTGGGAATCCGATACTCGAACCTCACTTTCTTTCACCTTGACGTATTTACGCAGGAGGGGTTTACCTAGGGAGGCCAAACTACCTCCGTTTTCTGTGTAATATCTCAAGGGAAGAGGTTCCTTTAGTTTTATCGAACCATATTCTTCTTCGCCTAGGTGAACTTGCACCAGAGGGGCTTATTGGGAAGACCAAACTGCCTCTACTTCTCTTGGCATCACTTCGAGGGAAGGGGTTCCTTTATCTTAACGAACCATACCGTTCTCGAACTAGGTGATTTTTCGCAAGAGGGAGGTTCCCTCGGGGAACCATACTACTTCCGCTCTTGACTACCACCACAAGGGAGAGGTTCGTTCATTTCTACGAATCGTACTATTCTCGGGCTTGGTGAACTTACGTAAGAGGGAGGTCCACTTGGGGAACCATATTGCTCCCGCTCTTAACTTTATCACTACAAGGGAGAGGTTCATTCGTTTCTACGAACCGTACTATTCTCGGACTTGGTGAACTTACGTAAGAGGGAGGTGCACTTGGGGAACCATATTGCTTCCGCTCTTGACTTTATCATTACAAGGGAGAGGTTCATTAACTTTGCAATGTACTTTTAACTGAATAACTTTAATTTGGGTGACCTCGTTAAAAAACCCTCTTAAGGGAAAAAGAGTGTCCCCATAAACGTGTACAAGTGCAAGATTTTAACTAAAGTAAAACTTTAGGTTGGTCGCATTCCAAGTGCGAGGAATCGTGCCACCTTCTAATGTCTCGAGTCTATATGCTCCATTCCCAATGGCCTCCGTTATTCTGAAAGGACCGGTCCACTTGGGAGATAACTTGTTTTCTAACTGGTATGGGTGAGCCTTCCTCATTACCAGGTTGGCGACCTGGAACTGCCGAGGTCTTAGCTTGGAGTTGTAATTGTACTCCACCCTCCTTTTCAAGGCTTCAACTTTGATCTTTGCTTCTTCCCTCACTTCATCCAGTAGGTCTAGGTTCACCTTTATTTCTTCATTCGATTCCTCGACCACGAAGTTTTGGAAACGTGGTGAGTTCTCCTGGATCTCTACTGGGATCATAGCATCCGAACCATACACCAAATTAAATGGCGTTTCCTTGGTTGTGGACTGAGGGGTGATGTGGTAAGCCCACACGATTCTAGGAACTTCTTCTACCCAGGTCCCTTTGGCTTTGTCCAATCTTCTTTTCAGACATCTAAGCTAAACTCGGTTGGCCGACTTGACCTGTCCGTTCGTCTAGGGATGTTCTACTGATGCAAATACTTGCTTTATCCCCAACTCTGTACATAGTTTACCCAGTTGCTGGCTTGCGAATATGGTACCATTATCAGATACTAACCTCTTCGAGATCCCGAAACGGCACACTATGTTTTTTTACACGAAGTGCTGGACCTTGTGGGCCGTGATCTGTGCTACTGGTTCGGCTTTGATCCACTTCGTGAAGTACTCTATGGCAACCATGAGGTGCTTCATCTGCCTTATTGCCAAAGGAAAGGGCCCCAGAATATCGATTCCCCACGTATGGAATGGCCATGGGCTGTATATCGATCTCAACTCATCTGGGGGCGCGTTGTGCCAATCAACGTGTTGTTGGCACTGCTTGCATCGTTGGGCGTATCTTGTGCAGTCCTCCCTCATTGTTGGCCAGTAATAACCTGCACGGAGGGCTTTTGATGAGAGAGATCGGTCGCCGATATGGCTACTGCATATTCCTTCGTGTAGCTCTGCCAAGATGTGTGGGCATTGCTCACCATCCACACATACCAGTATGGAATGGGTGAATCTGTGCCTGAATAACTTTCCATCAATTATAGTGTACTTGCTTGATTTTTTCTTTATTTTCCGGGCTTCTGCGGGATCTAACGGGAGCATTCTGTCGGCCAGGTAACACTGGTAGGCTGTCATCCAAGTTTCTCCTACCTCGATCTGGTGAACCTATGTCACTATCTCTCCAGCAACCAGATACTGCTTATTCTGGGCGTTTTCATCGTCTCCTGCGTTAACGATTGATGACTCCTCCTCGTCCCTTCCGAAGTGTCAACATGCTGGATTTCTGCCATTTTGTCCGTGGTTGTTCGAGGTGTGTTCAATGTTTCCTGAATCACCGTCCTCTGCCTGCCCCCCTTGCCCGAACTGACGAGTTTTGCGAGCAAGTCAGCTCGGGCATTTTGTTCTCTGGGTACATGGACTAACTGGAACACGTCGAACGATTCTTTCAGCATCTGTATGTATTCTAAATATGCAGCCATCTGAGGGTCTTTAGCTTGGTACTCCCCCGTGACCTGTCCTGTAACTAACAAAGAATCACTTTTTGCCAACAATCCCCTTGCTCTCACCTCGTTTGCTAGCAGCATTCCTGCAATCAGGACCTCGTACTCCGCTTGGTTGTTGCTGGCTTTGAAAGCGAAATGGAGGACCTGCTCGATTAGCAACCCATCCGGACCTTCCAAGATGACACCTGCTCCACTACCTTGTTGGTTTGAGGAACCATCTACTGAGAGGACCCACTTGAAATCCGCCTCTTCTTGATGGGTGTTGTTGAAGAGAGTTCTACTACGAAGTCGGCATAGATCTGACCCTTGATGGGGCCCCAGGGTTCATAATGTATGTCGAATTCAGATAGTTCCATCGCCTATCGCGCCATTCGTCCTGCCACATCCAATTTCTGCAAGACTTTGCGGATAGGAAGGTCCGTCATTACCATGACGGTGAAACTTTGAAAATATTGGTGGAACCTTCTTGCTGAAAATACTACTGCTAAGGTCGCCTTTTCCAAGGCCTGGTATCTTACCTCCGACCCCTGCAACACCTTACTGACGAAGTAGATTGGTCTTTGTACCTGGTCCTGCTCCTGTAACAGGGCTGAACTGATAACCCTTTCTGTAACTGTGAAATACAAGTAGAGTGGGGTACTTAGCTTGGGTTTGCACAATACTGGAGGGCTGGCCAGGTACTTCTTCAATTTTTCGAAAGCCTCCTCACACTCACGACTCCAGACGAACCTGTTGTTCCTTCTCAGGCACTGGAAATAAGGGTGACCCTTGTCTCCTCCTGCCGATACGAACCTGGACAGAGCGACCATTCGCCCTGTCAACTGCTACACTTCTTTCACCGAGATCGGGCTTCTCATATTTATTATGGCAACACACTTCTCGGGGTTCGCCTCGATTCCTCGTTCAGTGAGCAAAAAACCCAAGAATTTCCCTGCCTATACTCCAAACACGCACTTCTCTGGGTTCAACTTTAGCCTGTACTTCGCTATTGTAGTGAATAACTCTTCCAAGTTAGTTGCATGTTGTTCCCTCTGCTGGGTGGTGACGACCATGTCATCTACATATGCTTGGACTTTTCATCCCAATATGGGTGCTAGCACCCTGTCCATTAGCCGTTGGTAGGTAGCCCCTGCATTCTTCAGCCCAAAGGGCATGGCTTTATAGCAATAACAGGATGATTCGGTCATGAATGCAGTCTTGCATTCATCCCTGGGGTGCATCATGATCTGGTTGTAACCAGAGAAGGCATCCAGGAAGCTGAACAACCTACACCCCGAGGCACTATCTACCAAGTCATCGATGCTGGGCAGCGGGTAAGAATCCTTTGGGCATGCTTTGTTGAGATCTGTGAAGTTGGCACACATTCTCCACTTGCCATTTGCTTTCTTTACTAGCACCACGTTGGCCAGCCATTCAGGGTACTGGATTTCCCTAATGTGGCCAGCCCTCAACAGTTTCTCCGTCTCCTCCCGGATGACCTGTTGTTTCTCTTCGTTGAACTTTCGTCTTCTCTGACGGACAGGCCGAACGTTGGGGTCCATAGTGAGGCGATGACACATGAAATCAGGGTCAATGTCGGGCATGTCAGCGGTGGACCACGCGAAGGCGTCGAGGTGTCGTGCTATGACCTTGGAGATTTGGTCCCGCGACACTCTGCTAAGAGATTGCCCAAGTTTAAACATCTTCCCCCCAATCTCCCTCTCTACCACACCTCTGACAGGCTCGGGTTGGTTTTCTCGGATGATCTCTTCTCGGGTCACTCCATCTTCCCTTGGTGGTCTGGACGTGACAAAGAATATTCCTCCTTTTGTCTTTAGGTTATTTTCGTAACACTTCTTAGCTTCTCCTTGATCGGACGCGATGGTGATTACCGTTCCCTCAAGGGAGGGAAATTTCACTTTCATTTGTTTTGTGGAGGGAAATGCCCCCAGCTTGTTTAAGGCTGGTCTTCCCAATAGTATGTTGTAAGCCGAGTGTGCATCGATGAAAAGGTACCTGATATTAGTAGTGCGCGAAGACAAGTTGTCTGTGAACGTGGTACCTAGTTCGATGTACCCATGGACTTCTACCTCGTTCCCTGCGAAGCCATACAAGCATCTGGCGTAGGGCTTTAATTGGTCCGTGGATAACCGTAAGCAGTTGAAGGTTGTTAAGAACATAACATCGGTCGAACTTCCTTGATCTACAAAAACATGGCGCACCTTTCTCCCGGCGGCGACTAGAGAAATTACCACCGGGTCATTATCGTGAGGTATGACATCTCGGAGGTCGGCTTGCGTAAAAACGAGGTCGACGTCGGGAACAAGATTTGCCCGTGGTGCCTCTACTGTTGTTTGGGAGGCGGCGCATTCCTTTCCTGAAAACCCTCCTAAGATAGTGTTTACCTCTCCATGAATAGGCACCTCATGCCCCTGATCCGCTCCCGTAGCTACCAATGTCTGATCGTTCGTCTCTTCTTGCAGATAATCCTTCAGGAACCCGCTCTTTACTAACTCGTCTAGTTGATGTGCCAAGGCCAGACAATTTCGTATATGGTGGCCATTTGCTTGATGGAATTCACACCAAGCATTCTTGTTGGGCCGCATTTTCCTATCAGTCTTCGCTGGTACCTTCAATTTTGCCGTTATGCTAGGGATGGCGATCAACTCCTTGTGCTCCACTCGGAAGTTATGCTTTGGGGGAGGATCCCTTCTCGTGCGTGCCCCCATTGGGGCCCGCTCGTAGGGTTTTTTCGCCCCCTTTTTCTCTACTGTCGCTTCGTGGACTCTCATATTTTTGAAAGAGTTTTTCTTAGCAAGTTGGGCTTCCACCTTCATTGCAAGATGAACTAAAGATCCCAATGATGAATACTCTTGTAACTCAACAAAGTCTTGAATATCCTTCCTAAGACCACTCACAAACCTAGCAATCATAGCTTCCTCACTTTCCTCTAATTCAATTTTAAGCACAAGCGTTTCTAGCTCTTTATAATATTCATCCACATTTAGCGTGCCTTGTTGAAACCGTTGGAGTCTCAACATGAGGTCTTTCCTAAAATGTGGGGGCACAAATCTAGCGCGCATTTGATCCTTTAAAGAGTTCCAAGAGTCCACGGGAGGACCCTTGTGATAGATAATGTCCTTTACAATTCCATGCCACCATTTCATGGCATAATCACTAAACTCTAGGGTGGCTAGCTTAAGCTTATGCTCATCTTGGATCTCATGGATCTCAAATATTTGTTCACACTTAGCCTCCCAATCTAAATATACATTAGGATCACTTGAGCCATTGAAACAAGGAAGCTTGACCGAAGGTAGCCTAGCCTTTGCATCTTGGTAGTAGCCATTGCCATAGTGAGGTCTCTCCCCTTGGTTGTGATGTCTATGTCCAAGGAATTGGGGTGGAGTTCTCCTTCTCCTATGGTCATCTTCACGGCCAACATCATTTGAAGAAGCTCTTGAAGATGGTCTATGAGAATGATGTCCATCATGGATAGAAGGAGATGGTCTAGCTTGTTGGACCTCCATCTTTTGCATTTTCTCCTCCAACCGTCTAATGGTTCTTTGAGCTTCATGTAATTCACCAAGGATTGAAGCTTTGGAAGGAGAATTCTGCTTGTAGGATGCATCACTTGAAAATCCAGCCATTTGTAATTAAAAAACAGCAAACACACAAAAACAACAAACAAGTTAAAAATTAGCAAAAACAGTGAGCTTTGGCAATGAAACTGCCGAAGTGAAATGAAGCTGAAAAAAGAGATCACTCTCAAAAAAACAATGTTCTTGCACCAATCTGATCTTGAGGCCTTGGAATCCTCAAATGAAGTATGTCAAAGCAAGCACACCAATCTTAAGAGCAAACCACCACAAAACCAAAGAAACAATAAAGACAAACAAGAAAAGGTATAAGCAAGGAAAGGTAATTGCAAAAGGAATACTATATGTAAGACAAACTCAAAGAGTAAGAATGAAAGACAATCAAGAAAATAAAGAACTCAATGAGAAAAGTAGGCACACAAAAGAATACTTAAGGAAAAGCTCTAGAGTAGATGAAGAAAACAAAAAAATTTAGCTACTGGAAATTTTTTTTTTTAAAATGCAAACTGTGCTTGATATTCACTGATTTAACTGGAACGTTGTAGAGCGAACTGGATTATGAAATTTATACCACAGAAACTTCAAGATGTTAACTCAAAAATGGCACTGGAATCAATTAAAAACAGTAAGCCAATTGAGAGAAATAAATTTTTTAAAATCGCTGCCAGATTACCGTATTTTTTTCGGCAGGAATGTACACTTTTTTTATTTTATTTATCATTTTTTGTGTACTTCATATTTTTGAATGATTCTTTTTTCTATTCTTTTCTAACACTTTTAATATCTCAAATCCAGAATTTCAGAATTTTACAGTACGTAAATCAATTGAAATAAGGAAAAACAGTAAGCACTTTTTTCAGAAACAGAGGAATCCTAATAGGAATAAAAAACAGGATGATGAACTAGCAAAGACATAATAGAAAATGATGTATTGGAACTTGTATAGGTCTAGAATACAAGTATGAACTCAAATCTAAAAAGAAAATGCACAAAGGATCAACATCAATTCAGAAAAATTATATGACACCAAAGCAAGAAACAATCAAAACAATAAAAGTACTACTAGAAGTAATGACATATATGGAATAACATGACTAAGACAAAACTTGACATGATTCAAAAATTAAAAGACACATCACAAATTGTAACAAGTGAAAGGAAGCTTAAGGTAAACTCTAGGAAGGATAATGCCATTCCAAAAGAGCAACCATACTCATAAGAATAATGAGTGCCATAAACCTTTCCACAAACACTTGGAGCAAAAGAAAAACAGCAAGAATATTCAATTAAAATTCTAAAACAGAAACTTAAATTGCAAGAAATTAAAAAGAGCTCTTGAAATAAAGTGCACACAACTCAACAATTAAACAAGAATGAACCTAAGACTCATGATACCACATGATGTGATTCCAATAGCCACATAGAACAAGATTCTTGACATTTTTAGGAATCACCTTGAGCTGGAAAATATAGAGGCACTTTTCTTAGAGTTGGATCATGGTTCTAAGACAAGAACTCACCAATAACTAGTACCAAATCCCAAACTCATTTGGATGAACCAAATATTGTCAAATTGAATCAACAAAGGAATGAAAACTGGAATGACCGAACAAAATTAAACAACAATTCATATGAACCGAACAGAATTAAGAACAAAAACAGAACAAAGTGCTGGAAAATAGAAAAAACCAAAACTGAAAAACTCAAGAACACAAAGCAACATGAACAATTGAAGAAGAAGAAAGGAAGGAGAAGAGAATGCTCATGAAGATGGAAGGAGGATGGATGATCTCGCCACTAGAAGTGTGGAATGCTCCTAGATGAGAGTGATGCCGCCACTTGAGGACTCCATTGATCCATCAAGATAAGACTAGAGAAGAAGGCTCCAAAAGCTCTCCAAAGGTCACTCAAAATTTGAGTAGAGTTTTCTTAGATTAATTCCAATCTGAATTTTACAAAGAGAGCACCTCTATTTATAGCCTAAGGTGCTGAAATGTAAGCTACACAAATTCAAAAAAACTCCCTCCCAAAAAGCTTCTAGAATTTGCGCCTAAAACAAGGCATGAGGAAGGTGTGATCCTTTCTCTCACTTTGGCACCTCCTTATTTACTCCTACACCTATCTACTAATACACCCCCCCTAAGACTCTTAACTAAAGACTAAAAGATGCTTTAACAATAGAGGTTTCTAATGTTTCCCTCTAAGCACCTTTCTAAACAATATTTATTTAAAACTTGGCCTTGCCCTTCATGGGATGGTCTTTGGGCTTTTGTGGGTTTTGGCCTTCTTGGGCTTGGGCTTGGGCTTGGGCTTTATCTTTTGCAAAGATTAACAAGAAAAACTTTAAATGTGAAGGCGAATGATCTTGTTCTTCATTATAAAAAGCCACCTTTAGTTGATTCTCATCAGGTAGGGTGGTTGCCCGCAGTCGAACAGGGGCGACGAGGCCTTGCTTTTGCATTACGCGATCATCTGCGGCAATGTGTGCTAATTCTCGGCATCGAATCTCTGTGAACGTCTTCGGGTAGACCCTTAGCAATGATTTGCTGAAGGGCCCAGGTAGCATTCCCTTGAAAAAGGCATGAACTATCATGGCCCCATCGGTGGGCTTCAAGCAGACCATTTGAATCCCGAATTTGTTCAGGTAGTCCTTCATGGATTCCCCCTGGTACTGCTTGACTGTTGAATCAAGTGTGTTCAAGCTTTGAAGAATCCAAATCCTTTGAGTTTGATGGAAGGCTGGATGTGCTTGTTGTTGCTGAGGTGCTTTAGAATAGGATCTGGGGTATATTATCTGTGTAAATTCACTCTTGATTGAATCCAAAGCTTAAGCATTTTTAAACCTTTTGAATTGAAAGTGTTTTTCAAACTAAGTGAAAAACAACCTGTTGTTTTGTCGAAACAACCGATTGTTTTACTCTTAGGTGTTTTGAAAAAGGTTGAAAACTGTTTTTGGTATTTGACTTGTTGTCAAACCAAAACAACCGATTGATTCGCACATTCAACCGATTGTTTGTTTTCAAATCATAACAAAAAACTATTTTGTGTGTTGACTGAGCTTTAAATGATTTTGTAACTGAATGCGCTCCTGTTTTAAATGCTTTGACCATTCTTTGAAAGCTATAAAGAGTTTGTTCATCTTTTGTAACAAACAAGAACTGAGATTTAATCATAGAAAAATAAATTTGAGTTTTTCACTGATTTTGCTTTCAAGAGTTAAAAAATTGCTTTGAGCTTGCTTTGATAAAGAGAGAGTGGAATAGGATTTCATTTTGTATTGATTTCAGATCATTCTATAACAAGTGTAATCCTTCTGTACTTTGTGTAAACTCTGGTATGATAGGCCAAGAAGTGTTGTGTGCTCTTGAGGTTGTCAAGATCAACATTCTTAGTGGTGTATGTGCTGAGCCAAAGGAAATGTGTTTCTTGAGGAGATCAAGGTCACTTCTTTGGTGGTGTATGTAAGTAATCTAGGGTTGGTTACTTAGTGGATTCCCCAGTGGTTTTCTGGGAAGACTGGATGTAGCTCTTGGTTTAAGAGTGAACCAGTATAAACTGTGTGTGCAAACTCTCTCTCCCTTAAACTCTTTAATTTCAGTTTGTATATTTGTCAAATGGTATAAACAACCGATTGTTTCTGCGAAACAACCGATTGTTTTTCTGGTGCTGTATCAAATTGCTTTGTGTTTTTGGCAAACTGAATTCTGAATCAAGTTTTCTGAAGGAATTTCATTCTAGACTAAAAAGTTTGCAAAAACCCTTTTTAAACCATTCACCCCCCTCCAGTTTAAAGCCTACATTCTAACAATTGGCATCAAGAGCTTGGTTCTTGAAATTTATTCAAGTGTGATCCTAAAACTGTTTTTATATGGCTGATAGATTACCATTTTGGGAGGGTGCTTCAATCAACAGACCACCTCTGTTTTGTGGTTTGAACTACCAATTTTGGAAAGTCAGAATGAAAATCTTTGTTGAATTTCTTGACAAAGGAATTTGGGATGCAATTGAAAATGGCCCCTTTGTTCCAAAATTTGAAAAAGATGGATCTTCCATTGAAAAACCTTGGTCTCAATGGACTGATTCTGAAAGCAAGAATGCCAAATTTGATTGCATTGCTAAAAACATCATAACTTCTACCTTGAATTCAGATGAATTTTTCAGGGTCTCTCAATGCAAATCAGCAAAGGAGATGTGGGACACCTTGGAGGTAACTCATGAAGGTACCAATGAGGTGAAAAGAGCCAGAAAGCATACTCTAATCCAAGAGTATGAAATGTTCAGAATGCTCAAGGGTGAGACTATTGCTGAAGTTCAGAAGAGGTTCACTCACATCATCAACCACCTCATGAGCCTTGAGAAAACCTTTCAAAAAGAAGAGCTAAACATCAAGATCCTCAAATGTCTTGATAGATCTTGGCAACCTAACTTAACTACTATATTTGAATCAAAAGATCTAACATCATTAAGTATGGCTTCTTTGTTTGGCAAGCTCAGGGAACATGAGTTGGAGATGAATAGACTCAATTTTCAAGAAAGTGAAGACAAGCATGTGAGAAGCATTGCCTTAAAAGCTGTCAAGCACAAAGGCAAGCAAGAATCTAGTGATGAAAGTGATGAAGAGAACCTTAGTTTTCTATCTAGAAAGTTTAGCAAATTCTTAAAAAGGAACCACAACAAAGACATCAACAAAGAAAGGTATGGAAAAAAAATTCCAATGATTTTAATTCCAATAACTATACTTGTTTTGGTTGTGGTGAGCAAGGGCACATAAAGGCAGATTGGACAAATAAAGAAAGCAAGGAGAAGAAGTCATGCTACAAAGAAAAGAAGGGAAAGTAAAAAAGGGCCTACATAGCTTGGGATGAGAATGAAGTTTCGTCATCAAGCTCATCATCAAGTGAAGAAGAAAAGGAAAACATATGCTTGATTGCAGAAGGAGATGATGAGTCATGTAGCTCAAGTGATGTAAGTTCATGTGCTTATCTAAATGCAGAAAATTATAGTAAATTGCTTGAAGCTTTTCATGAAACACACGAAGAAGCTAACCGATTGGTTCTTTCAAAAAACCGATTAAAAGGGCTTAAACAACTGGCTTGAAAAGAGAGTTAAGGCACTTGAAGAAGAGCTGGAAAAATCAAAAAGTGATTTTGAAAATCTGGAAACTCATTGCAAAAACTCTTCTGAGAAGTGTGACACTCTCATTTGTGAAAATTGTGAAAATCTTGAAAAGAAAGTACATTATCTTGTTAGTATTGTGGATAAGCTTTCAAAAGGAAAATCCAACTTTGAGAATGTCTTGGCATCTCAAAACTGTGTTTTTGGAAGAGCTAGATTAGGTTTTAAGCCACAAAACAAGCAAGATAATTTTTCAAAGAATTTTTCAAAACAACCAGTAAAACAACCGATTGTTAAGTCGAAACAACCGGTTGTTACATGCTTTTATTGCATGAAGAAAAGCCATTCTGTCAGATTCTGCAAAATAAGGAAATATTTTGTTCCCAGAGGCTTTATGAAATGGATTCCCAAAGGTTGTGAGGTTTCAAATGATAAATATAAAAAAAATGGACCCACATTTGTAAGGGGACCAAACCTTGTTGCTTGAATTCATGTTTATGCAGGGAATCTAGAAGAACATGAGGCTCTGAGTCATCTGATCAGGTTCTTGGAAGGAAAAGATTAACATTGGAGCTGAATCAATGTTATGTACTAGTCCAAGTTTCTCAATAGTCAAAAGAGGCTTCTTGATCACAAACAAATGACTCATTGAAGGGACTTCATAAAGGATAAGACCTTCCTTATCTCTATCGTTAATTCTTTTTAAATTCAAATTCATGCTTAAATATCTCTTGTTAAATGTTCAATTACATCAACATTGAATCTTATCTGCTCATTCTTAATAATTCAAAATCTGTTTTATTGTTGCAAAAAAAAAACCGATTGTTTCCTCTCTGACAGCACTGTGAAAGAATGGATTTAATTCTTTTTTTTAATTTTGTCTGTTGCAGATCTCAATTATGAAAGAATCCTGAGTCAATAAAGTTGTGTTGAAAGTCTGATCATGTTCTGGAGGAAGTTACAACATGTCATAAAGGAATATATTCCAAAAATCTTGAAAATTTAAGAGCCTTTATGACTAGTCAAAGATCACATGTGATGACCATGTGATTTTCTGCTTTTTCTGACGTTTTCTGTGTAGGTCTTGGTCAAGTCTTTTCTCTTTGAAGACTGAAACCTAGTCTTCTTCTGTTCTTCTGGCCAAACCTCTAGTTTATGTTTTGAAGAGTTGGAGGTCTTCTTGGATATGTTTGTACATTCCTTCACCCTAAAGTTGTCCTCTTGATTGGGCCTACAAAAATAAACAAAAGCCCAATTTGATAGAGATCAAATAAGAGAGGATTTTACTAATGGAGGATGAGGCCATCCACCCAAACATTTAAAGTTCTTCCTTCTAGTCTTCTCAAAATTTAAAGAAGAATTAAAATAAAGAGAGGACCAAGCTTAAAGCCAAAAGAAGACTACAAGCATTCAAGAATGGGCTTCAATTAATATCTCTCTTTATAGTTTCTTTTGTATAATTTTGTAAATAATATAGAATAGTGTTTAGGAAGATGCTAAAGAGGGAAACCTAAAGATACCTATTGTATAAAGCATCTTTAGACATTAGCTTTAGGAAAAGTCTAGAAGGTATCCCATCATTCTCCACTATAGGCGCTAGAAGTGGAAGAGTTTCAAGGAAACCTTGGATAGCTTCCTTTGTAAGCTTTTTGTAAACTCATGACCGGTCCTTCTCCTATAAAAGGAGGGCTTGAGTCCTTGAAATAATAGATTTGATATTTTGAGTAAAGAAATTCTCCCAAATTGGTGAGTGATTGAGAGACTTGTGTCTTCTCCTCTTCTAGTCTCATCTTGAGTGCATTCTTGGAACCTCAAGTGGCGGCATCTACACTCATCTTGGAGCCTTACATCCTTCAAGTGGCGTGTTCATCTCCAAGAACTCCAACCACATAAGTTCCCTATTTCATTTCATCTTCTTCATCCATTTTCATTCCAAAACAAATCCTAAAACATGTCTTAAATGTTTCTTTCAATTTCAATCGGTTAATCTTGTTTGTTTTGTGTTTTCATTCGGTAGTTCTTCTTAGTTTGTTGTTCTTGTGTTTTTAATTGAGTTTCATGGAGATTCAATCGGTTCATTTGTGTTCTTTTATGTTTCTAATCGGTTCTTTTTTATTCTTTTGTATTTCAATCGGTTCATTTGCCTTTTCATGGGTTTCTATATGAATTTGGCTTGGTTACTTGTGATTTGGTGAGTTCTTGATTGTTAAGAACATTGATCCAATTCTTAGAAAGTGCCTAATCATATTCCAACTCAAGTTGAATCTATAACATGTCCTTATCATATCTCTATCATGTTATTGGAACCACATCATGTGGTATCATGATTCTTAGGTGTGTTCTTGTTTGTGTTTGAGTTGTTTTGGCACTTTTAATTCAAGAACTTTACATTCTTGTCCTTACCATAAGTTTTGTCAAAGTCATGTTTCTCCAAAAAATGTTATTAATTCTATGTAGTTCTTTTGTTGATAATTTTTGTTTCTTGATTTTGTTTTGAGTACAGTTTTATGTGTTTGTTTTCTTAATTCTTTGGTGCTTTTTCTTTTTAGTTTTGAGTTCATACTTGTGTAATAGACCTATACAAGTTCTTAAACATCACTTCTATTATGTCTTTTGTAGTTCTTAATTCTGTTTTTCATTCTTGTTAGGTTTTCTCTGTTTTCTTGAAAATGTGCTGACTGTTTCGATTTATTTCAATTTTTATGTTTACTGGAAATTTCTGAAATTCTGGATTTGAGTTCTTCAAAGTGTTATAAAAAAGTAGAAAAAAGAAGTACATCAAAATTCCAAGTACAAAAAAAATGATAAATGAAATATGATCAGTGTGTAATTCTGCCGAAAAAAATACGGTAATCTGGCAGTGAGTTTGCAAAATTTATCACAATTAATTGGCTTACTGTTTTTGTGTAATTCCAATGCTAGATAAGATCTTGAACTTTCTGTGGTTTAAATGTCATAATCCAGTTTGCATTATACAGTTCCAGATAAATCTGTAAAGTCACGCACAGTTTAAAAAAATAAATTCCAGTAGTTCTGTTTTTGTTTTCTTCATCTATTCTAGTGCTTTTTCTTTAGGTTTCTTTTGTGTGCCATCCTTTAATTGAGTACCTTATTTTTCTTGCTTGTCTTTTCTTCATTATTCCTTGAGTTTGTCATCTATCTTGTTTTCCTTTTGCTATAGCCTTTCTGTGTACACCTTTTCTTGCTTGTCTTTTATTGTTCTTTAAAGTTTTGTGGTGTATTGGCTTTGAGAAAGAGTGCTTTTGCTTTGACATATTTCATTAGAGAGTTACAAGACCTCAAGAGCAGATTGGTTGAGGGAAGTATTCTTTCTTGGAGTGTTGAGTGACTTTTAATTTTCAGTACATCTCTATAATTGTTCTTTTTGCTAACCTTGTTTTTCTTAATATTGTTCGCTATTGTGTTTGCTGTTTTCTTTGTAAAATGGATACATATTCAAGTGCTGAATCTTCCAAGCCACATTCTACTCATAAGGCTTATGTTCTTAATGAGTTAAAAGAAGCAAAACAAGCCCTTGCTCTCAAAGATGAAGCTATGAAAAGATGGGAAGAAAGATTAGCAAAAGTTGAATTGAAGCAAGAAAGATCTTCATATTCCATTCATGGAAGACGTCATTCTTCTAGGCATTCTTCCAATGCTCACGGCCATGGAGAAGATTATAGAAGAAGTAGGCATCATCATCATTCCCATGGAGAAAGCCATCACTTTGAGCAAAGACATCACCAAGAAGCAAAGCCTCAACTTTCTTTTGTAAAAGTACCTAGCTTTAATGGTGATAGTGATCCTAATGTGTATTTAGATTGAGAGGCTAAGTGTGAACAAATTTTTAAAGCCTATGATGTCCATGAAGATCAAAAGGTGAAAGTAGCCTATTTAGAATTCATAAATTATGCCATGAATTGGTGGCATAGTATTGTAATGGACATTGGATATAACAAGATACCTCCCGTGGTTTCTTGGAACGATTTGAAAGAGTGTATGCGCCTTAGATTCGTGCCACAACACTTTAGGAAAGACCTAATGTTGAAGCTCCAACGGTTTCAACAAGGCACGCTAAGTGTGGGTGCTTATTTTAAGGAGTTAGAAACGCTTTTACTTAAAGTGAACATGAAAGAGAGTGAGGAAGCTTTGATAGCTAGGTTTGTGAGTGGTCTAAGTAGGGATATTCAAGATGTTGTTGAACTTCAAGAGTATTCATCTTTGGGTTCTTTGCTTCACCTTGTAATGAAGGTTGAATCCCAAATTGCAAAGAAAAATGTTTTAAAAAATTCTCGGAAAGACCTAATGTTGAAGCTCCAACGGTTTCAACAAGGCACGCTAAGTGTGGGTGCTTATTTTAAGGAGTTAGAAACGCTTTTACTTAAAGTGAACATGAAAGAGAGTGAGGAAGCTTTGATAGCTAGGTTTGTGAGTGGTCTAAGTAGGGATATTCAAGATGTTGTTGAACTTCAAGAGTATTCATCTTTGGGTTCTTTGCTTCACCTTGTAATGAAGGTTGAATCCCAAATTGCAAAGAAAAATGTTTTAAAAAATTCTCCCAATGATGACTACTACAACAAGTCTTGGAAAAATAAAAAACCTCTTTCAAACCTTCCTTCTAAAGATTCTTCTTTCAACCCTAAGGAGTCTAAGCCTTCTACTTCTACTCATATATCACCAATCAAATCGTCTAGTAAAAAATGTTTTAAATGCTTAGGATATGGTCACATAGCTTCTAATTGCCCTTCTAAAAGGAATATGTTTGTGTATAATGGGGTAGTAGTTAGTGAGCATGATTCCGATTCATCTAAGCATTCTTCACCTTTTGAGCCATCACATGAGATTGAGAGCGAAAGTCCTTGTGAAGGTGACTTATTGATGATAAGGCGAATGTTGGGAACAATTCCAAAATCTATGGATGATACCCAAAGAGAAAATATTTTTCACACCCGCTGTCTTATCACCAACAAGTTATGTTCCTTGATTATTGATGGGGTAGTTGCACTAATGTGGCTAGTACAAGAGTTGTGAAGAAGTTAGCCTTACCCACTATCTCTCATACCAAGCCTTATAAATTGCAATGGCTTAGTACCGAAGGTGAAATCATGGTTAATAAACAAGTCCTCATTAACTGCAATAGGAAAGTATAACGATGAGGTTTTATGTGATATTGTGCCCATGGAAGCAACTCATCTTCTTTTAGGAAGGCCTTGGCAATATGATAGACATGTTTTACATGATGGCCTATCCAATACAATGTCTTTTTCCTTCCAAGGGCGCAAGGTTATCTTAAAACCCCTCTCTCCCAAAGAGGTTCATGAGGACCAAATAAAAATGAAAACTAAAAGAGAGAATGAGAAAGCAAAAGAAGTAAGTACTACACCAAGTCACACCACTTTATCCACTAAATCAATCATGTTGACTCGTGCTATGCCTCAAGTTGAACCTCAAAGGTATTCTTCTTCTTTATCTTTTTCATTACCCAAGGTTCCTATTTCAACACCAACTTGGTTAACGAATGTTAGGGATGATTTTTTCATACCTCCTAATGGTTTTCACCATTTAAGAGGACTTTTTCCAAAAAATATCATCATTTCCAAACAATTTTTTCCAACTTGGTCTGTTTATAGTACCTCCTTTTCTGTACTCCCACTGCTTACAAATTCTAAGTCATGTTTGCCTTTTTCTTATTCAACTGTTAATTGTAAAAGTAAACTGACTTTGTTATATGCAGGGATTCAGAATTCGTGGTTGAATTCTCTCCAACTCGGGGAGCATGATAGAGATCAAATAAGAGAGAGTTTTACTAATGGAGGAAGAGGCCATCCACCCAAACATTTAAAGTTCTTCCTTCTAGTCTTCTAAAAAATTAAAGAAGAATTAAAATAAAGAGAGGACCAAGCCTAAAGCCAAAAGAAGACTACAAGCATTCAAGAATGGGCTTCAATTAATATCTCTCTTTATAGTTTCTTTTGTATAAATTTGTAAATAATATAGAATAGTGTTTAGGAAGATGCTAAAGAGGGAAACCTAAAGATACCTCTTGTGTAAAGCATCTTTAGACATTAGCTTTAGGAAAAGTCTAGAAGGTATCCCATCATTCTCCACTATAGGCGCTAGAAGTGGAAGAGTTGCAAGGAAACCTTGGATAGCTTCCTTTGTAAGCTTCTTGTAAACTCATGACCGGTCCTTCTCCTATAAAAGGAGGGCTTGAGTCCTTGAAATAATAGATTTGATATTTTGAGTAAAGAAATTCTCCCAAATTGGTGAGTGATTGAGAGACTTGTGTCTTCTCCTCTTCTAGTCTCATCTTGAGTGCATTCTTGGAACCTCAAGTGGCGGCATCTACACTAATCTTGGAGCCTTACATCCTTCAAGTGGCGTGTTCATCTCCAAGAACTCCAACCACATAAGTTCCCTATTTCATTTCATCTTCTTCATCCATTTTCATTCCAAAACAAATCCTAAAACATGTCTTAGATGTTTCTTTCAATTTCAATCGGTTAATCTTGTTTGTTTTGTGTTTTCATTCGGTAGTTCTTCTTAGTTTGTTGTTCTTGTGTTTTTAATTGAGTTTCATGGAGATTCAATCGGTTCATTTGTGTTCTTTTATGTTTCTTATCGGTTCTTTTGTATTCTTTTGTATTTCAATCAATTCATTTGCCTTTTCATGGATTTCTATATGAGTTTGGCTTGGTTACTTGTGATTTGGTAAGTTCTTGAATGTTAAGAACATTGATCCAATTCTTAGAAAGTGCCTAATCATATTCCAACTCAAGTTGAATCCATAACATGTCCTTATCATACCTCTATCATGTTATTGGAACCACATCACAATTACACCCATATTTGCAATTAAATCAATAAACAACCTCTAGGTCTTCATCCTCCTTATTATATGGTTGTGTGGGGCTGGAGGCTCTGCCATCAAAAGCAATTAAGTCAAGAACCAAAAGTTGATGGAATCATTTAAAACAAATTAAAACCTCTTAACAAAATTTTGTTAAGGTTTTCATAAAACAACTAGTTAATTTATTGAAACAACTGGTTGATTCTATTTGATAGCAAAGCCAAAACAAAGCTAAACTTTTCCAAACTATTTTAAAAACTACTAAGTGTCAAACAACTAGTGTATTCGACATTTCAACAAGTTGAAATTTCACACCCTTTTAGAAAACCCATCTTTTAAAAAAGGTAAAGATTCAAACGAACTTGGATCATCTTAAGGAGTAAATTAACAAGTTTCAAACAACTAAATAACACACACACACCCAAAAGTAAGGTCTTCAAGCTTTCCACATGGATTTGGAGACATCAAAGCATCTTATTCAACAATCTCCCCTTATTTGATGAAGACAAATCCTTGGTTTGTTTGTGTTCTAGTTTTTGAACTTTATAGGTCTTGCAAAATAGAATTTGTACACATACAAAGCAAGTATTGCAGAAGGATAATAAGGCACACAAAACCAATTTTCTGCATAAGTCATTGTTCCCGCCGATTGACCTAAAGTCTTCGTGCGTTTATGTTGACTTCGCTTCCAAGAACCCTTCGCTCCAACATTCCCTTCCTCCGGTAGAAACACTAGAAAACAAAGAAGCAAAGGGCGCCCTCGCGGTCATTTCCACTCTGACGGTCAAGTCAGTATCTCGGGCAATGAACACCAAACTAACTCTTAGATCACTGTGTGTTCTTTCTCACTCTATTCGCTCTCAGAAATGCGTAACTTGCACTCACGAAAGCATAGAGTGTTCTCTCCAAATGTCAAAACGTACCTTAGTTATGTCTGCTGTCAACCTTATATACCTTTAGTGTTCTTGCCCTCCTATTTCGCTGTGACTTAATCATTCTGTAGGCGTATCTTAGCGACACTAGCGCCCATACTTAGGGCCATCCAGTGTGTAAGATTGCCCTGTTGTAGTACAGCTGGCGCGGGGGTGACTGCTTGGATGCCAACTCATGCACCCAATCTCTGAGTTATCCACCTTGGGAGTTCCCAGCCTTACTCACTTGCCATGCAAGGAAATCACCCTCTGGGACGTGGCCCTTACGGGTCGTTTCGGTCCCAGTGGTTCTCTAATCGGTGGTGCGTACTGTCGCGTCCCTACACCTCATGCACGGGTCCTTCGTGAGTCGGGCCTCTCCCTACTGGAAATTGGGGATGTGGTTTGAAAACCACCTTTCTTTGTCCATCTTTACTATTTGGGGTGCTGAGGCCCGAGGCTTCCACGCCCCTCTTGTGCCGCCTCCTATTGTGCCGCCCCCTCCACGGTCACCCCTACCTGTGGGTATGAGGAGGAGACACTTCCCTGGCCTGCTATGCTTCCCAGGCGTCCCATCATGTTGACTCTGGTCAACGCCCGAGGTTGGTCAATGCCCGAGGCTGGTCAACAACCGAGGACCGTACGGTACAACTATAAGCAAAAAAAAAAAAACCAGTCAACACAGTGCAAAAAGGCTATGGTGTATAACAGAGCTATATATAGCAACATAATTAAACCATTTAAAGCACCATAAAGTATCAGAGATTACAACACATAAACCATAATTTCTCCCCATATTTGTCTTCACGAATAGGATAAAAGAATGGATAAAACAGATTCACAAAGCACACTTAAAAAACAAGTTTTGCATAACCAGAAAAGCATAAAACCAGAAAAATTTAAAGTGTGCAAGTGTAGAGTAGCAATAACATAATTAAAGCTATCAATAGAACCAAATCAAACATAAACTTCTCCCTATCTTTGTCTTCACAAATAGGCAAAGAGAAGGGATTCATAAAAACCAGTCCAACAATACAAATAGATTCCTTTTCCAAAAAAAAAAATCACCTTTTAATGTGAGGAAAGTGAAGTACGTTATTTATTTATACCTTTGCAAAGAGAACCCCGATAGATTCACCAAAAGAATACTTTGTGATGTTCATTTGGTCATATGAGACACTTACATAAGTTGAGAAGTGGAGGCACACATACTTTCTTTATTCTTGAAGTTTCTCCTTTGAGCAACCATTATGCATGTGCCTAAGATGTCTTTTGACTTTCAAAGAACCTTGCAAGACATATACAATTGAAAAGTGCAGGCACAAAAACTATCTCTACTCTTGATGTTTTTCCCTTTAGCAGTCATTCTTATAACCCAAAAGTGATTCTTGGCTGCCAAGGATACCTACAAGAAAAGGTTAATAAGCAATGATATTAATAGGAACCTTAGAAACCCATTTCAAAATACCTATGGGAAGAGAAAACCTTCTTACTTTGTAGAATCTAACAATATGAACCCTTTTGAAAACAACAGGTTATTTTTCAAAGAAACTTGAAAAAGGTTTGTTCTTGCTTTTTGGATAAAACCCCAACCCAACCTTGCCAAAAAAACAGTTTTGAGAAGCAAGAACAGTTTCAAGAATGGATTGGCCTTTGGAAAACTTGTCCATAGTTTTTAAAAGATAATGAATTTTATTTTGAAGAGATTCACAGTATTCACAAAAGCTAGAATCAACACACTTGCAAGAAGAGTTTTAATAAATCATTTCCAAAGGTTCAAAATCATTTTTTGAATGGCTCAACTCTTCTTCCAAGGTCTTGACTCCTTTTACCAACAAGTTGTTTAACCCTTTGAACCAGTTATTCAAAAAGGCCAGCCTATTAGCTTCCTTAGATTTTCTTTGAAGGCATCGAGAAGTTGACTATAGTTTTCAAAATTCACAAAAGTGTTAGAACTTACATTGCTGGATTCTTATGGGTTTGCACTTCACGACCGATTGTTCTTCTTGGAGATTTGATGTGAGTTGATTTTAAGAGTTTTCATTTAGGTAACACTTTACTTTTTGAATTGAGATTTTTAGGCAATTATGAGTGAGAACCTAAGGAAAATCCCCACTAGACATTAACTTAACCTATTGGTTAAGTAGATGTGAAGGTTCATTTCACAAAGACAAAATGAAAAGGAAATGATAAGATGAATATGATGCCAAGATAATATGCGAAATTAAATAAGGAAATCAAGAACAAAAGGTAATAACCGAATATACATAATGAAATCAAAACAAGAACATATTTATGAATAGAATGGAATGACAATAGAAGGAAAAGATGAAGGAATAAGGAAGCTTATGAGAGTGAAGTTGGGATAGGGAGCACGCTACTTGGAGGATGAATTTACTCCAAGATAAGTGTTGGAAGCCGCCACTTGAGAGCTCTCAAATTCTCACAAGATAAGACTAAAGACTAAGAGGAACAAACCTCACTAATCATCACACACAAAAAAGTGCAGAGTAACTTTTATTCTATTCAATTCAAATTAGAAATACAATGAGGGAGGCCTCCTATTTATAAGAGGAGGATCCTGGGAGAGCAAGTAGTGAGGGTAAGAAGGGAAAGGGTAATGTGGTGTGACCTAGGTCATTGACTAAGGTCAATACTGCACCATCATCCTAGAAGCTAGGTTAAGCTTCCTCCCTTACAAGGCCTCATGAGCTAAAAACTAGGCACACCCACCCATTTGTACTAAACGACACCTACTCTACTGAAATTACAAATAGAGAAATCAACTGATGCTCAACACCCAAAGTCTGTGCTCTGCTCCTAGTAATCCTCTGTGGTATGGTGGGTGCTGAGGTCATGGGTTGAGCCTGGTCAGTAGGCGTGATCTGAGTTGATTTTAGGATTGTTCATTTAGGTGATTAAAACAAAATAAAAACAGTAAAAAATATAAACACAAAATTAAAACAAATCAGAACAATTAAAATATTCACTATATTTAGGAGACTATACCCAACAAGTTAAACCTGTTCCCCGACAACGGTGCCAAAAACTTGATGACTTTTACGGCAAGTGCATCGCTTTGTCATGAGTAATAATTGTCCCTAAGGACGGATATTGATCCCACAAGGAATAGTGAATTATCAAGTAAAATAATCGCAAAATATAGAACAAAACAATTAAAAGTGTGTGTTGAAAGTGGTTATGTTGGCGATGATCAATAAGAAAATAGAAAAATAATTGGTTGTTTCAAGTTGGAAAAATAGGGATTAGGTTAACGTAAGACAATACCAGGGAGAGTCATTGAAAGAGTTCTTAAACAGATTTGGAGCACAAGTGGTGAAACTACACACTAAAGACGAAGACATGACGGTGCATGCTTTCAACAAGGGAGTGCTACCAGGACCCTTCAACGATTCGCTAAAAAGGTGTCATCCAAAGACGCTTTGCGAGATCAGGCGTTGAGTTGTGGACCACATCGTCACAGAGGATCAGGTTACAGAAAAACACAGCAGCGCTTGCCCAGTCCAACCTCGGGGAACTGGTCGTCCTTAGCCTATGAGGGTACTTGAGGCCACGACGGAGAAGAAAGTCTCAGGGGCACAACCACCGTATGAAGCGAGGAAGTCCCAAACCAGGGCACGCGCCACCCCCACCAGACAGTTTTTTGGGTGGACCTTAAGGAGCTGATCGCCATCCTCAACGGGGCTGACAGACTAAAGGCTCCACCAAAGACTGATAAGAGGCTAGGGCCCAGCAAGAATGGTTGGTGCGAGTTCCACCAAGCCTCTGGCCACAACCTGCGCAACTGTCTGGCATTGGGGTTCCATTTAGATGAACTGGTAAGATGTAGTTTCTTGAAGGACTACCTGCAAGAGTCGTCGGGGGCCTTGACGAAAGCAGCCTCAGCAGGGGATCAGGGGGACGAGGTGCCCATTCAAGGAGAGATGAACACCATTGTTGGAGAATTCTCAGGAGGAGGGTGTACCGCCTCCCAGCGTAAGAAAGACGCCAAAGGAGTAATGGCAGTAGAAGCACAGAGGTCGAACTAGACGCTAGAGTCCGACCTTGTCTTCACCACGACCGACTTGCAGGATGTGATCCCACATGATAATGACCCAGTAGTGATCTCAGTGGTAACAGTGGGCAGAAAGGTACACCATGTCCTTGTTGATCAGGGAAGTTCGGCCGATGTGATGTTCTGGTCGACCTTGAACAAACTGCAGTTGTCTCCTGACCTGTTAAGGCCTTACAATGGTTCTTTGTATGGCTTTGCGGGAGACCAGGTAGAAGTGCGCCCTTACGACCATTTGCACTCTGACACTCAAGTTAGTAAGGGCTAAAGAAATAGTAATGTGTGTAAAGTAGTTTCAGTCTTAGAAACTGTGTACCTTGGTAGGGTTCTTACCACCATATTTATAGGTTGTGTCTAGGGTTAGTTTTGCGATGCTCCCACGTCTCTTGTGGGCTTAGGGTTCCTGGGAGAATGTCCTTGCGTCGCTATCACACAATCTTAGCGTAATCTAGCGCATAAGACTTCCCTTTTCTAGAGTGCATAGACCTAATAGCGTAGCCGCCAAGGTAACTACTCATGTACCAGCGCTGCGACATAATCTGTTTTGTGGGTATCCTAAGTATTCACGTGCCATGCATGCAGTCAGTCCTTGGAAATGCTAACCCTAACGGGCCTTAGTGCCTCCAAGGAGCACTTGCTTGTGCCATACCCGAATGTACCATACACACTCTATGCATGATCCTCTCGTGACTTAGGTATTTTTTGGGTATCTGGAAGTTAACTCATACTGTTTGTGGGCCCCAACTTAGATGGCTCACTATTGCTATCAGTCCACCGATGTACGATGTCCGATGTCTTTCTCTCAGGCCGATGACCGAGGTCTTGGCCAGTAGACATGCCCCCCAGTCTCGAGTTGTGACTTGCTTCAGTGAAGAGACTAAGTGATCACCCATGGCGACCTACGTGGCACTGGAGTGACGGGATGTGAACAGTACACCGAATCGACGTCTCTCCATACTTTTTAATCAGCGTACACGTGGCAGGATCAACGATTAGGACTCGTTATTGCTTGCGCTTCTTCGTATATGTTAAACCCTTTCAAAAACTTGTGTTTTCCACTGTTTCATTACTTCACTTAAGCATTTCTCAAGCATTTCCTGCCCTCGAACGCTTTCTCTTCTCCTTCGACCACTTCAACCTTCAAACCCTAACTGTCTAAAGGTATGATTTTTTACTTGTGATCGCCCTTACTTTATGATTTCGATGCTCATAACATGCCATAACTGTTCTGGTACTGTTTATATTTTCGGATTTTATGTTTTTTGCTCTTTCGCTTTCGCGCACTCTCTGTTTTCTGGGTTTCTGAGGCATACCATCTTCCTCCTCTAAACCTTCATTTTTTCTTTTTCTCTTTTTTCTTCTCTAGCTTCCTCTCTTAAGATGGCTCGAACTAAAACCACCCTGAACCCAATTCCTCGCATTGACTACCAACCCTTGTACCATTGGGCTCCTGACAGCCTCTTAGCAGAGACCTCCAAAATCACCTCCTTCAAGGATATAAGAATTGTTCCCGCAAATTGACCTAACGTCTTCGTGCGTTTCTGTTGACTTCGCTTCCTAAGAACCTTTCGCTCCTACGTTCCCTTCCTCCGATGGAATCACCTGAAAAGATAGAGACAAAGGGCGCCCTCGCGACCGTTTGCACTTCGACGGTCCAGTCAGTCTCTTGGGAAATGAACACCAAACTCTAACTCTGATATCACTGTTTGTTCTCTCTCACTCTCCTCTTCTCTCAGAAATGCGTAACTTGCACTAATGAAAGCGTAATGTGTTCTATCACGTAAAACGTACCTGGTCATGCCTGTTGTCAACCTTATATACCTTTTAGTGTTCTGTAGGCGCGTCTTAGCGACACTAGCACCCAGACTTAGGGTCATCCAGTGTGTAAGACTGCCCTGCCGAAGTGCAACTAGCGCGGGATGACTGCTTGAATGCCAACTCATGCACCCAATCTCTGAGTCATCCGCCCTGGGAGTTCCCTGCCTTACTCACGTGCCATGCAAGCACATCACCCTCTAGGACGTGACCCTTACGGGTCGTCTCAGTCCTAGTGGCTCTTTAACGGTGGTGCGTATTGCCGCGTTCCTACACCCCATGCACGGATCCCTCGCGATCTGGGCCTCTCCCTGCTGGTAACTGGGGTGTGGCTTGAAAACCACATTTCTTTGTCCATCTTCACTGTTGAGGTGCCGAGGCCCGAGGCCTCCACGCCCTGCCTCGGTGCCGCCCCCTCCTCGGCCACCCTTACCCGTGAGCCTAAAGAGACTCCTTTCTGTCCTGTTGCACTTTCCTGTGGACCCTACCTTCGGGGTCCCACCATGTTGACTTTGGTCAACGCCCGAGGCCGAGGACCGATCAGTACACGAATGTACAAGGAAGGCGAGGCTGATGAGAAGTTCCGCGTGTTTGGGAGGGAGCACGACGCATACATGAATGTTCTTCCTTGTAAGGAGGGGAGCCCATGTGCATCGATGACTGCACAAACCCTGAGGCACCTTTCTTCTTTATGTACGCAACCATCTTTAAGCGGCTCAAGCTTCGTCTTCCTTTCACGGGGTTCGAGTGCGCTTTGCTGATTGAGGTTAACGTGGCTCTTGCCCAACTGCACCCCAATAGCTGGGCCTTTGTCCGGGCCTTCGCCATCCTCTGCAACCACTTTGGCCATACGCCATTAGTGGATGCCTTCTTGTACTTCTTTGAAGCAAAAAATCATGGAAAGAAGTTGTGGATGAGCTTCAATGGAGTTGCTGGGAGAGTTCTTATAACTCTCTTTCAGCAGTCTTACAAGGGCTTCTAAGGGAAGTTCTTTAAGATATGTTGCAGGACGCATGATCCTACTCGGATGGATGGGTTCCCACTCTACTGGGTAGAGAAAACAGGGCTCAAGAAGCCTAGGAGCCTCGAGGACTTGTCCCTGCCCGACCGGGAGGTGTGCCAGCTCCTTTCAAGATTAGGAGTGGTGTTTAACACTGCTGAACTGATCAAGCTTGAGTACCGTCCCAAGCATCTTAAGGGCTATATTGGTATCCTTTCCTGTTTCTGCTTTTGCTTACTTGAACACTGTGTTGGTTCACTTTCTTATGCCTTGTTATTTTCTCGTGCAGACATGGTGCTCAATGCGGAAAAGAGGAGGATGCTAGCTGAGGTAGCCTCCAAACGCAAAGCTGGTGTTGGCCCATCTGTTGATGCCTCTCCTACGCTTATTTCTGCCCCAAGCTCTTCTGCTCCAGCCCCTATGGATCTTAGGCAGAAGGGGGTAATTGAGGCCACTGCCTTCGAGGATGAGGACACCTGCTCTGGCCTCGTCTTTAAGAGAAAAAGGGTTGTTGATCTCGCAGTCCCAGCCCAATCAGCCTAAGATGGTCGCGCCTCCTTCTTCGTAGAGAATCCCCCAAGTGCATCTTCCCCTCGTGATATCATGGTACACGAGGGCGGGGGAGAGAGCGCCCCTGAAGGTGATCACACCGCGCCTCCCGCTGCCAAGCTGCCCGCCTTTCTCCAGGAGGCCCTTCAGTCCTTCCAAGACCAGGAGGTGATGGAGAACCTGGGCGAAGACCCCTTGCAAGGGTGTGCAGCCAAAGGCCTTGGGGAGTTTCTTGATGCATCCAGTCTTGCCATGACAAAGGTTCAAGGTTTGTAGATTGAGATGCAGGAGTTAAGGGAGGCGACAAGTCAAGACGCGCTCCAGATCAAGAAGCTCACTCAGTGTGAAAGCGCACTATACCTGGAGTTGGCAGACCTTCGCCAAACTGACAAGAAGACCAAGAGGCTCCTGATCGAGAAGTCCCAGGAGGCCCTGAGCCCTCATTCAAAGGTCTTGTCTCTTCGCAATGAGGTTATTGAGTTATAGGAGAAGGCTGAGGAGACACAGGTCAAGATGGCCAGGCTAGAGGAAAGGACGACCCAACAGAAGGTGCAGCTTGGCCAGCTAGAGGGAAAGCTCGTCCGCAAGGACAAACTCTTCAGTCAGCTCAAGGAGGAGCTTACCAGCAACGTTGTTGAGGCTTATGATGTTGGGTTTGAGGATGCCATGACCCAGGTTGCCTCCGTGCATCCTGGAGTTGACCTATCTCAAACGGGATTGACAAAGAGAGTCGTTGATGGGCAGCTGGTTGACGCCCAGGAGTAACTCCCTCCTTGTTGTAACTTAACTGATTGACGAACAATTTTAGTAACTTGTATATATACTTGTTTATTTATGAAATCTGCTTTCTATTTGATCTTGTTCCTTTCTTGTTGTTTAGTTGCTTTGCTTGACTTGCTTAGTCTAACAACGCTTTAGGGTCTTTCTGACTTAGGTAGCACGTTTCTCTGCCACTCGCTCGACTTTAATCGTTCTTCGCCGTCTTAGGGTAGAGGCAATGCTTTACTCAAAATTATTTCTTCGCCCTATCCTTTTCCCAACAAAGGTAAGGGAGGTGTTGCTCTCGACCTTGGCTCATAGGTCAAGGGAGATCTTTAACCAGGTACCGTGCACAAGGGAGACCTTTGACTGGGAACCATGCTGTTCTCGACCTTGTCTTATAAGACAATGGAGGTCTTCATTTAACTAGACTCAACCTTCCCATACAAGGATACGAGAGACATGTGACTAGAACCCATACTAGCCTTGCCTTGTAATACAAGGAAGAGGTCCTTCTTTCTGACCTCGCCCTAGCCGTATAGAGGCAGGGAAGGATTCTAATTGGTACCTACTTTATTCTCGACCTTGGCTTTCCCACGCAAGAGGATGGCTCACTAAGAACCACACTATTCCAACCCAAGGGAGATGCTTGTTTCACCGGTCTCGTCCTTGCCGATAGAGGCAAGAGAGGGTTTTTCTGGTGAACCATACTATTCTCAGCCTTGGTAAACTCACACAAGAGGGAGGCTCACGAAGAACCATACTATTCCCAATCTTGGCGTATCAAACCAAGGGAGAGGTTCATTTTACTGACCTTGCCCTAACTATACAAAGGAAGGGGAGAATTTTAACTATTGAACCATACTGTTCTCGACCTTGGTGAACTCACACAAGATGGAGGCTTGTTCCCGCCGGTTGACCTAAATGTCTTTGGGCGTCTCTGATCACTTCGCGTCCAAGAACCCTCTGCTCCTACGTCCCTCTCCTCCGATGGAAACACCTGAAAACAAAGAGACAAAGGGCGCCCTCGCGGCCATTTGCACTTCAACGCTCAAGTCAAACTCTTGGGCAATGAACACCAAATTCTAATTCTCAAAGCACTGTGTGTGTTCTCTCTCTCTCTCTCTCTCTCTGTGTGTGTGTGTTGCTTCTCTTATAAATGCGTAATGCGTACTAACAAAAATGTACCTTGTTATGTCTGTTATTACCCGTTATATACCTTTCAATGCCTTTGCCTCTCTAGCGAACTGTGACTTAAACATGCTGGAGGCGCGTCCCAACGACACTATCACCCAAACTTACGGCCATCTAGTGTGTAAGACTACCCTGCCGAAGTGCAAATGGCGCGGGATGACTGCTTGAATACCAACCCATGCACCCAATCTCTGAGTCGTCCGCTCTAAGGGTTCCCTACCTTACTCACGTTCCATGCATGCAGATCACCCCTGGGATGTGACCCTTACGAGTCGTCTCTTTCCTAGTGGCTCTTTAAGGGTGGTGTGTACTACCGCGTTCCCTACACCCCATGCACGGATCCTTCGTGATCTGGGCTTCCCTTTACTGGTAACTGGAGTGTGGCTTGGAAACCACCATTTTTGGTACATCCTTTACTCTCGGGGTGCCGAGGCCCGAGGACTCCACGCCCTGCCTCGATGTCGCCCCCTCCTCGGCTCCCCTTATCCACGAAACTAACGAGACTCCGCTATGTCCTGCGGACCTCCCAGTGGACCCAACCTTCGGGGCCCCACCATGACTTTGGTCAACGCCCGAGTCCGAGGACCGGTCGGTACACAAGCCCCCCAGTCTCAAGCTGTCAACTTGTTCAGCGAAGAGACTATAGCCTCGCCCTATCGACCTACGTGGCTCCCTGTGACAGGACGTGTACAGTGCACCGAAGTGACGCTTTCCTGTTCATGCTTTAATCAGCACACACGTGTCTTAATCAGGCGGCTGGGACTTAACATCGCTTGCGCTTCTCAAGTTTACGTCAAGTCTTTCAAAAACGTGCGCTTCATGCACTGTTCCATCACTTGAAACTTCTCTTGCACTCTTCATCTTCTCCTTCGAGCTCCCTAGATTCCTTTCTTCGCAAAAATCAGAACTTTCGCTCATCAATAATCAAAGGTATGATTTTTCTACATTGATTGCTCTTTACTTCTGATGTGCGCACTGATAACTGCCTGAGACTGTTTGAACTTCCACATTTTAAGTTTTCTACTGCATCTTCTTCATTCCCCTATTTTTTGAGTTTCCTACGAGGGTAGGGTTTTCTAGGTTTCGTTAGTTTCACACCATAGCCCCCCCTTGCTGAACCTTTGCTTTCTTCTTTTCCTTGTTTTTCCTAGCTTCCTTCATCAAGGCTCGAACGAAATTCACTGCCAACTCTCCTCCTCCTAGCGTCAACTATAAGCCCTTATACCCTTGGGCTTCCAACGAGCTCCTCACTGAAACCTTCTCCTTCACCTCTCTCGCTGATTGGAGAGCGCACTTGGACAACGAGCCTGACTTCAAGCGTAGGGCGTTCGGGAGAGAGTGTGATGCTTACATCTCGGTTCATCCCTCTATAGAGGGCGAACCCATGTGCATAGACAACCGCGCCAACGATGGTGAACTGTTCTTCTTCTTTTATCAGACTGTCTTCAAGTGCATTAGGCAGTGCCTCCCCTTCAACAGCTTCGAAAGAGAGTTATTAACTGAGATAAACGTCGCCCCTGCCCAGCTGCATCCCAACAGTTGGGCCTTCATCAGGGCCTTCTCCATCCTTCGTAACTACTTTGGCCACGCCCCCTCCGTAGATGTCTTCCTCCATTTCTTTAAGCCCAAAAACCCTAGGAAAAACCTCTGGGTTAGCTTCAGCGGGGTGTCAGGAAAAGTCATCCTTACCCTGTTCCAACAGTCTTACAAGGGATTTAAGGGAAAATTCTTCAGGGTGTGCTGCTCCGAGCATGACCGCACCGCCCTAGACAGATTTCCCTTGTAATGGGTGGGGAAGTTAAAACTTAAGAAGGCCAAAACCTTGGATGAGCTTTCTTCTACCGACCGCGAAGTATGCCAAGTATTGGCCAGCTGGGGTTGATCCTCAACACCACAGAGATCATCAAGAACGAATACAGCCCGACTGGGCTTGCTGGTTATATTGGTATAGGAACCCTTTCCTGATCCTCCTCATGCACTACTCTGTCTTTTGTTTGCTAGCTTATACTTGTGCTGATTTTCAAATTCTTCCTTGTTTACTAAGTTCTTAACTCTCCTTCTTTTGGTGCAGGGATGGTGTTAAACGCAAAGAAATGGGCAAGACTCGTTGAGGTTCTATCCCTTCGTGATGACGCTGCTGCTGGTGCGGGCACCTCAGCACCCACTGCCCCACCTGCCACCCAAACCACTCCTGCCCCACCTTCCATCCAAACCACTATTGTTCCTGCTTCCTCAGCCCCCCTTGCCGCAATCCCCTTGGCAACTGTCGGGGATTCTCCACCTCCAGCCCCCCTTGAGGAGGGCGAGGGGGTGGTGAACATTGCTTCTGACGATGAGGAGGCTTTCTTGGATGGCCCTGTCTTCAAGAGGTGCAGGGCGGCCACAACGACCACCTCCTATTCTTCTTCAGCTGGGCGCCTTGCCTCGTTCAGTGATAACCCTCCTAGCGCCTCCTTTCCCCGAGGCCCCCTTGCGCTCGAGGGTGGAGGCGAGAGCGTGCCTGAACCGGCCCCTGCTCCTGCCCCTAAGCTTCCCCTGGTCCTTCAACAAATCCTGAAAGGTTACTAGAAAGGGGCCATGAGAAGCTCCACCTCGAGGCAGTGCAGGAGAACTTGGCTTTCACCCTTGGTGAATTCTTTGCCCAGGCCAACACCTTCTCCCATGAGGCAGAATCAAAGGCTAAAGAGCAACTGGCCTTGGCAGAAGAACTGGCCCTGGTGAAGGAGCAACTTGCAAATCAGGTTTAGGGTTTCTTCATCCGTGAGACCGCCCTGACCCAGAAGTTGAGTGCCCTTCGACAGGCCGATCTAGAAGCCAACAAGAAGCTCCGTGACAAAGGCTAAGAGTACACCACCCTACTGGGTAAAGTTGTGCCACTACGTGCTCAGGTGGTGGAACTTCAAGAAGAGGCTACGACCAACAAAGCTAAAATGGCCAATCTTAAAGAGCGCTCTGTTGATCGGGAGGTGCAACTGGGCAAGGTGGAGGATGAGCTCACCGAAAAAGCTGAAGCCCTTGAGAAGGCTAAGGAGGAGCTCACTGTACAAGCTGAAGACTTCAAGAAAGCCAAGGCGGAACTCCTTGACGATGTTGCCGACGCCTACGCTGCTGGGTTCGAAGGTGCCCTTGCTCAAGTTGCTTGCAAGCATCCTGAGATGGACATTTCCCCCTTCGCAATGGCGAACCACATCGTTGACGGGAAGATTGTGCCAAGGCATCCTCAGAAGGAAACTGCTTAAATCTTAGGCTTCAAAACTGTACCCTTAAAATCATTTATGAATTTATGCAACTCACTCCTTACTTTCCTTGCTTTATTCATCTTTATTTGTCGAGGACTGCATCTTTAACTTGTCGCTTTTACTAACAGCGTTCTGATGCTAACACCATACAACGTCTTTGACAAACTTCAAAACTTTGAACTTTAGGTAGCACGCTTTTTCGCCCTCTGCCTTAACTTCCTAACGACCTGTGATGGAAGTGAGCATGCGTGAACCTTCCACTGTCCTTACTTCAACCTCTTGCTTGGACAAGGAAAACTCCTTTCCTAATACTTACTCATTCTTTGCGGTCTCAAGGTGTCTAGCCTCAAGACGCGTTACTGGCCTTGCCTTTGCTCAGAGACAAAGGAGGACTTAACTGGTCGAACCCTGTTGTCCGTACTTGGTGCCCACACTTGAGGAGGAAACGTCCTGAAGGAAGCTGCCACTCCCTCTCGAGGTGTCTAAACACCTAGATGGTTGGTGCACTTGGCGCCCACGCTCGAGGAGGAGGCGTCTCGAAGGAAGCTGCCACTCCCACTCGAGGTGTCTAAACACCAAGACGACTGGTGCACTTGGTGTCCACGCTCGAGGAGGAGGCGTCTCGAAGGAAACTGCCACTCCCTCTCGAGGTGTCTACACACCGAGGCGACGAGCTCATCACCGGTTGAACCTTGCTACTCGCACTTGGTGCCCATGCTCGAGGAGAGGCGTACCATAGGGCACTGCCACTCCCTCTCGAGGTGTTTAAACATCAAGGCAACGGGTTCATTTCTAACTGAACCGTGTTGTTCGCGCTTGGAGCCCATGCTCGAGGGGGGGGGGGTGGGCGTCTTAAAGGAAGCTGCCACTCCCTCTCGAGGTGTCTAAACACCAAAGCAATAAGCATTGTACAAAAAACTCGAGAATACGTATACTTGAAACGTAATTTTTATTGGGTGACCTCGTTAAAAAACCCTTAAGAAGGGAAAAAGAGTGTCCCCTTAAACTTTGTACAATGCTTGAGTTTTTAACTGAAATAAAACTTGAGATAGGCTGCATTCCAAGTACGAGGAATGACACCTCCCTCCAAGGTCTCAAGCTTGTACGCCTCGTTTCCCAAGACTTATGTCACCCTAAAGGGGCTTGTTCTCCAACTGGTATGGGTGGGCCTTCCGCATTACCAGGTCCGCGACTAGGAACTGTCGGGGCTTTTACTTGGAACTGTGCTTGTGCTCCACCCTTCTCTTTACTGCTTCAGCTTTGATTCTTGCCTCCTCTCTGACCTCGTCCAGCAAATCCAGGTTCACCTTTCTTTCTTCGTTAAACTCCTCAGCCACGAAACTTTGAAAACGTGGCGAGCTCTCCTGAATATCTACCAGAATCATTGCATCTGACCCGTACACTAAGCTGAAGGGTGTCTCTCTAGTGGTGGACTGAGGCGTGGTGTGGTAAGCCCACACTATTCTGGGAACCCCTTCCGCCCAGGTCCCCTTAGCCTTCTCGAGTCTCCTCTTCAGACCCCTGAGTAGGACTCTGTTGGCAGACTCAACCTGCCCATTTGTCTGAGGGTGCTCAACAAATGCGAACACCTACTTTATCCCGACCTCTGTGCACAGCTTGCCCAACTATTGGCTTGCAAATTGTGTGTCGTTGTCAGAAACAAGACGTCTCGGCACGCTAAAGCGACATACTATATTTTTCCACACGAAGTGTTGTACCTTGTGAGCTGTGATTTGCGATACTAGTTCAGCCTCAATCCACTTCGTGAAGTATTCGATGGCCACTACAAGATACTTCATCTGTCTTATCGCCAATGGAAAGGGCCCCAGAATGTCGATTCCTCATGTGTGAAAAGGCCACGGGCTGTAAATCGATCTCAGTTCTTCTGGTGGCGCCTTGTGCCAATCGGTGTGCTGTTGACACTGCTTACACCGCTGGGCATACCTCGTGCAATCTTCTCTTACTGTAGGCCAGTAGTACCTTGCACGGACAACCTTTGATGCCAAGGACCTACCGCCAACATGGCTACCACAAATTCCCTCGTGGAGCTCAGCCATTATTCGTGAACACTGGTCTCCGCTCACACACACTAAGATTGGGTGAGTGAACCCATGCCTGAACAGCTCCCCATCCACAAGGGTGTACTTGGCAGAGTTTCTTTTTATCTTCTTGCCCTCCTCGGGCTCCAATGGGAGTATCCCGTCAGCCAGGTAGCGCTTGTAGGGTGTCATCCATGTGTCCCCTTCCTCAACTGTGCATACCTGCATAGGATCCCCCTCTCCCAGCGAGACCAGGTAAGCGCCTACACTGGGCGTCCTCAGCGTCTCCTGAGTCAACGACCGGTGACTCCTCGCCCTTCCCCTAAATGTACTAACCTAATGAACGCCTACCATATTATCGGCGACAAACGACCATGGTGTTTTGAGGGTTTCTTGTATCACCGTCCTCTGCCTTCCCCCTTGCCTGAATTGGCCAGCTTGGCTAGCAGGTCAACTCGGGCATTCTGCTCTTTTGGGACGTGCACCAGCTCAAACGCCGTGAACGCACTCTTCAAGACTTGGACATACTAAACATCGAACTCCGAGAGCTTCACTGCCTAGTGCACCATTCTTCCTGCCACGTCTGGCTTCTACAACATTTTCCGGATAGGTAAGTTCGTCATCACTACCACTGTGAAACTCTGAAAGTAATGAAGAAGCCTCCTGGTCGAGAATACCACGGCCAGGCTGCCTTCCTCAGGGCCTGGTACCTCACCTTTGGCCCCTACAATACTTTGCTCACAAAGTATATTGGTTTTTGTACCTGGTCCTGCTCCTGAACGAGGACTGAGCTGATCGCCCGCTCTGTCACGGCAAAGTACAACCGGAGCGGCACGCCCAACTGTGGCTTGCACAGCACGAGAGGAGCGGCCAGATACTCCTTTAACTTGAGGAATGTCTCCTCACACTCTGCGGTCCACATGAACCGGCTGTTCCTTCTCAAACACTGGAAGTAGGGGTGGCCCTTGTCCTTGAGAAAGAAAGGCGCCTTCATAAGGACCCTCCCATTACATATTGGAATGATCTTAGGGGAGCCGTAAGACGCCGCCATATTCCCTCCTACTACAATAGGAAGTCAATGGACAAACTCCAAGGACTTCATCAAAAAAATCTAAGTGTAGAAGAATATTGGAAAACGATGGTGTTATATATAAAAAGGGCAGGGATTAACGAAAACAACCATACCACCATATCCAGGTTTTTAAGTGGCCTCAAACTTGAGATAAGAAACAAAGTTGAACTTTTACCTTATAGAGATTTTAATGACTTGATTCAACTTAGCATTAAAGTTGAAAAACAAATTTTGAGAAAACAATCAAGTCAAAAACAAAGTTCATACTTTGTATCTATGACAACGATGAGTTCCAAAGAGGGGAAGAACATATAAAAGAAACATCTCTAGAACTTTCCCAAAACCTATCCGAGCATATCTCACACACTCAAGCTAGAATAAATCAATGTTTAGAATATATTGGTAAAGGTCATTTAGCATCTCATTATTCCAATGAAAGATCTATGATCTTAAGGAACAACGCTAACACTAGTAGCCAAGAAAAAGAAACTAGTGAGAGTGAAGAAAATGAGAAAAAAAAGAAAGAAATAGAAAAGCCAAGTGAGGGGTTGTTTGAAAAATAAGAAGAGGAATCTAGAAAGAATGAGGAATATCTTACAACACCCCTTACAAGCATAGTAAAAAAAGAATCTTTAAAGAGAGATTGCATAGGTAAATATGTAGTAGTTTATGATTACCTAAGCCACCTTAGGGAAGTTTTCTTAGTGCTTAGAGCTAATAGTTTGTTTGCTAATAGTGATAAATGTACTTTCTGTGTTGATAATGTAGTGTCTTTGGGTATTATAGTTAACAAAAAAGGGGTACATGTTGACCTCGAGAAAATCAAAGTCATCCAAGAATGGCCAACACAACAAAATGTAGGAGATGTTAGGAGTTTTCATGGTCTAGCAAGTTATTATAGGAGATTTGATCCTAACTTCTCAAGTTTAGCTTCACCACTCAATGAGTTAGTGAAGAAAGACACTCCATTTTGTTGGATGGAGAAGCATGAGCAAGCCTTTCAAAGGTTGAAAGCTCAACTCAACAATGCACCTATTCTAGCATTACCAAACTTTGTAAAAACTTTTGAGCTAGAGTATGATGCATCAGGAGTAGGAATAGGTGTTGTGTTGTTGCAAGGTGGGCACCCAATCACATATTTTAGTGAAAAACTTCATGGTGAAACCCTCAACTACCCCATCTATAACAAAGAGCTTTATGCACTTGTGAGGGCCCTGCATGAGTCTTTAAAATATCTCAAGAGTCAACACAAGTTAAAAATACATACAAAGTGGATGGGATTTCTTGAGCAAATTCCATATGTTATCAAATACAAGAAGGGCAATACAAATATTGTGGTGGATGCTCTATCAAGGAGACATGCCCTCTTTTTAAAACTTGGAGCCCAAATTCTTGGATTTGAAAACATACCTAAACTTTATAAAAAAGATCAAGATTTTGCACCCATTTTTGCTAAGTACCAACATAGAGCACATGGAGGGTTTTATGTTTATGAGGGGTACTTATAAAGAAGAGAAACTTTGCATACCCCAAATAACACATAGAAAACTCCTTGTAAATGAGTCACATGAAGGAGGATTCATAAGTCATTTTGGAGTTGATAAAACTTTTAAGCTTTTGAAAGAAAAGAAAATTATGAACTCCTCCCTAAGGAAATATTGTAAAAAGTTGCCAAAAACAATAGAAAAACAAAAAGAATGGCAACTTCATAAAACTGGTTTTTATATTGTTGAAACTAACACATTTGCTTTGTTTGATGATTACCATAGATGGACATTTGATCCAGGAGGACGAGCATAGTTGTCAAAGCCAGAGGCTGCTATTCGAGATCGACCCTATAGATCTGAGGATAGATTTTCTCAAGAAGGAGGAGATGATGGACACTGTCCAGCCACATACAGTCCCCTACTAATGATGAGGACGAAGCCTTGGATTTGAGGAGAAATCCTTTTCAAGAGGGAGGAGATGATGGAAGAGGCCCCAGGACCAACTCTATTGAAAGGCCACCAACATGTCAAATGGAGTTAACCACTAGAGTTATGGTCAAGATGAACCAAGGGGACGCATTTTACTAGAGTTATGGTCAAGATGAACCAAAAGGACTTATTTTACATGCCATAAACTCTAGTACAGAGTTGCATTTTATTTCTTGTCAAAAATTAGCATAGGAACTTTATTTGTAATTTTTCTTAGAATTAATTTTGGCACCTAAAACACCAACCTAGGTAAACTTAGAGTTTCTAAAAACCTCTAAATTTACCCAGGCCGGTCTAGAAAGCACATGGAGGGGGTGAGCATACAAACTAGACACGCCCCTCCCCATGTGCTCATTTAGGCTCCACTTTTGGGAGGGAATTCATTTGAATTTCCCTCCACTTTCTTTTGAATTTCCAGCCCTCTAAACACTATAAATAAGAGGGCTTGGCTCTTGTATTTGCAAGATTAATATACTTAGTGAATTGCTGCCAAATTGTGTCAATTTCACTTCTTTCCTAAAAACCTCTTAGGTTAGGCTATTGACATTCACAAATTCCCCCTTTCCAAGTAGAGTTGGCCTCACCACTCTTAATCCCTACCTTTCATGCACCTTCAAGGTCACCACCACTCTTAGGAGGACCTTGCTTCGTCTTCAATCCATGATGTTTCTGCTATTCACCACAATTTCTACAATTCATGAAGGCCTTTCTCCATCAAGTTGAAGTGTCTATATTTGTCCTAGAGGACCTATCTTAGAAAAATCCTGGACATGTTTGGCATGACAAACTTGAAACCTGTTCCCACACCTCTTACTTCCCACTACAAGTTGAGTGCTGAACAATCTGCTAAGATGACCGAGGAACAACGTTATATGGATGGTATTCCATATGCAAATTTGATTGGTTCAATAATGTATGCAATGGTCTGCAGGTGCCCGAAGATAACTTATGTTGTGAGTGTTGTTAGCAGGTTTATGTCTAACCCTAGGAGAGCACATCGACAAGCTCTTAAGTGGATCCTTCAATATTTGAAGGGGTCACTTGGAAGAGTCTTGGTTTAGGGTGAAGCTAAACGATCTGTCAAAGATGTCCCCATAGGGTTTGTAGACTCGTACTTTTCTAGTGTTTGGACACTAGAAAATCTCTCACTAGTTATGTGTTTAATGCTTATGGTATTGCCATTGGTTTGAAGGCTAGTCTCAAGAAGGTAGTGACTTTGTCAACCACTGAAGCTTTGTGGCTAAAGGGTTTAGCCAAGGAGGTGAAGGTGTAAGACCAAATGGTTACTATTCACTGTGACAACAATAGTCTTACACAACTATCAAAGAACAAATTTATGAGATAACAAAGCACATTGATGTGAAGCTGCACTTCGTGAAAGAAGACATTGTTTAAGGATCTGTGAAGGTGGCAAAGGTCTCAACAAATCACAATCCGCTAATATGATCACGAACGTATTTCCTGACAACAAGTTCTTTCACTATTTGAATTTGTTTGAATTTAAGCCGGTTGATGGTTATTAAGCCTGTAATGGGCTTAGATAAATTTGGGTGTTTTACCACACAAGAGATTTGTACTGAACCAAGGTGGAGTTTAGTGAAGATTTGGTTTAGATAAAACCTAAGTTCAAGTTCCTAGATCGTCCAAAGGTGTTAGATCATCTAGTAATTTAAGATCGTCCATCCGTTCGTTATCTTATACTAGCCTTATATCGTCTAGTGGTTCGTCGTCATCATATGAGTATTAGAATTGTCTAATAAGTTAGCCTTCGTCTATGAAGAACTTAAAGATTAAATATTGGATGATCTGTCTCTTTTTTCGAACTTTCCTGTAATTTGTTGTCGTCTCATGTTTATTGTAACTAAATCATTGTACACGTGATTAGTTCTTATGATGAAACTTTGTGTTGTAATATCAAATATTATTCATAGTAAATTTATGTTCGTGGATGTAGACTAGGTTTTCAGTCGAACCATGTTAAATTGTTTGTGTGATTCTTGATACTTTGTTCTATCCTATTTTACATTCTTCTTTCCTGAAATTGATTTTTTTTTTCCGTTTTCATGTTAAGTTTGAGGATTTGTCGGATCAATAAATTGTGTTTGTGCTCTACATATACATATGTAGTGAAGTGTTTACCTTAGATTATTTTTTTTATATACTAAAAAAACAATGCCTTAATGAAACATGATGTCAACCAAGGTAGGCAAGTGATTCCAAGGACAAAAAAGAAAAAATAATGAAACATGACAAATAAATATTATTGTTAATGCTTCTGGAGATATGAAAATAAGCATAGAAAACATGGATAGAGTATCTTTAAGATCCACCAAAAGAAACGGGAAATTATATTGAATAAATGGTCCAATGTAATTGATTGGTTCTAGTGAACAACGTGACAGGAGAAAAGCACGAAACCACCCAGGTTCATGGTCCCCCATAGAAACAGAAGTTTAAGAGAAAGTGGTACAATGCTGAACATTTGTTGTTTAGAATTTTAGTACATAACAACAAAAGAAATATCTAAGGTCTTGGAGAAGATAACTAGGCTACCAAACTTGTACAGTGAAGGAATGGTCCAGAGGGGCTCACCAAAACTTTCTACTGTACAATTAATGATACATTCAAAGACATCAATACAAGCCAAGAAACTTCACATGGGTGACAGAAAAGTGCTGTCTTCCACTTCCCTCTCAAATCCTGACCATCAAAGAGTCCCATTTTCACTTTTGGCATCACGAGTAAAGGCTAGAACCACATGCTCCTTAACTTTCTTGTCTGGATGATACTGTAGACATATCTCTATTTGATCTGTTGTATTTCATGTGGCTCTTCACTAACTGCCCTGCAGCTATAGCAGACATCAGCGACAGCTCCCCTGCCAGAACAGATCCAGCAACAATGGTGGCCAAAAGCCTCGAGTTTGATCCTGGTGAATCCTTGCTTGCACCCTTCACACCAAGAAGATTCAAGCATGCAGATTGAGATGGTAGTTGAGTTCCACCCCCCACTGTACCCACCTGAAAGGATCACGAGTCTTGCACAAACTTAGCAATTGAATTGAAACATTAACTACATAAAATTCTCTACAAAGACTTGTAGAGAAGAAAATAATAAAGTAAAATGAATTGAACAAACCGAACCTAAGATCTACCGAGCAATTTTAAGAAGTCTTCATTTAACTTTTCCAAAAGTTATTCACCAAAAATTGAAGTGTATATGATTTTAACTTATAGAGAAACAGTATTTTATCTTTTCTTGTTTTTTCTCCTTTAAGTACTTAAAGAGAAGTTTATCCAAAAGATTCCTTGTAAGATAAAAATAAATTTCTATCAGGGTGCTAAAACTAACCTCTATTGAAGGCATGGTCACTGAGATGTGAAGGTCTCGCCCATCATTCACAGCTTCCATCATGGTTATGCAATGGGAACTCTCAACATTCTGTGCCGGATCTTGACCAGTGGATATAAAAATGGCAGAAACAATGTTGCTGGCATGAGCATTGTATCCACCAAGAGCACCAGCAACAGCAGAGCCAGCAAGATTTTTTAGCATGTTAAGCTCAACCAAAGCTGCCACATTGGTCTTCAACACCTTTTTCACTATATGTTCTTTGATAGTTGCTTCACAAACTACTGACTTCCCACGTCCCTCAATCCAATTTACCGCTGCAGGTTTCTTGTCCGAACAGTAATTTCCTGAACAATAAAATCAATATATAATTATAGAATTAAATATATTTTCCGTCCTTCTACTTTCATGCAAAATTGGTTTTTCGTTGTATATTTTCAGTGAAATTGGTTTTTAGTCCCTGTATTCAACCCTAATTAATATTACATTTGAAGTCCAAGTAATCAACAAATATAGTTTCTCTCTAGGCACAAATATAACCAAAGATTATCTAATGGGGTCCACTTCGATATTCCCCTTTGAAAAGGGAATTATTTCTCTAACTTTTCAAATTATGACAAACTAATGAAAGTTACTTTTAACTGACAACTTGAAGGACAACCAGATTCAATGTGGCATAACCTCAAGTTTGTTAATGAACATTAGGGGTACCCATTTAGTGAAAAAGGAAAAGAAAATTACCCGAGATGCCAATAACATCCATATCAGGGAAATCACTTTGAAGGAAATCAAGAACATTCTGAACCCCTTTGGAAACCATGTTCATTCCCATGGCATCACCCGTACTACTGGTAAATCTAAGATAAACATTCTTTCCCGCAATAGAGCACTTAATGCTTTGAAGCCTGCCAAATCTACTTGACCTGTAGCACAAGCAACAAACATCAATTTCAGTAAAAATTGAAATAACCCTGTAACAAACAAATATTTTAAAAACTGCAATAAATGGACTCTACCCTCTACTACTAAAGAATCAGATCTAGTTCTTTATTCCTTATTTATTCTATCCCAATTCATAGCAATAAATCCAAACTCTGAAGACGCACTAGAATAATGAAACTCACCAAACACCAAAAACATAACATAAATAAATACAAATTCATAAGATTAAAGGGACAGAAAAGAGAAAGAGAAATTGACAGCAATAAATTTCTTACTCCCTACACCAAACAAGATTCCCAGCCCAAAATATCATTCAACTGCAGTAGGGAAACTGTCCAAAAAGAAAGGAAATTCATACATCCAAATTTGAAATAACAATTAGTCAATTAGGGTATAGATTATTGTAAGTTCAGAAACAACCCAAAAAAGGTTACAGAACTTAGTTTCCTGACAGATAAATCAATCAGCATTTAGCATGACCCCAATCAACAAACAAAAATGACACTGATTTGGAACAATGGATTTCTTAACCCATCAACCAAAAAACCTGTACTAAAAAATAAATCAACATCAAGCGTAGCATCACATTAACCATCATTACTCATGAAACATTTTAAATTTTGACTAGTTCAAATCATGGAGAAAATCATTCCACTTTCAAGGAATCAATTACCTTTAACTTCCCATCTAGGTAACTCCACATTTACAAGCGAGACTCAAACTATGATCAGAAGTAAATAAATATATGGAAAAACACAAAATAGAAAACAACAATCCCCTTTTCCTCCACCAACACAAAAAGCCATAGAAGAAAACACGGACTTGTTGAAAACGACGGCCAAGGTATCAAAATTGAGAGTATCTTCCATAAAGAACTTCAACTCCGCAGCCCTTTTTGCCGTCGCGAATCTCACAACCGGCGCCCTACTCATCCCATCCCTCAGAATCACACTAGTCGCCCCACCGGACGCGTAGATCGCCTTGCACCCTCTGTTCGTGCTCGCCACCAGACACCCCTCCGTTGTTGCCATCGGCACCGTATACTCCGCCCCATCCAGCAGCAGCGGCCCCGCCACTCCCACCGGAACCTGCACATACCCCACCGGCATCTCACAGCACTGCCCGAGAATTGCATCGTAATCAAACCCCTCCAGAGGCAGTCCTCCCAACGACCGTCCCGTAGTCCTTTGAAGCGCCTCTCGCCGGATCGCGGCAGCCCTGCGACAATCCCCGAGACGCGATTCAAGTGAGTACGAGGGAACAGTCCCGTTTAGGACGGAGCCAATGAAGACGTCGTCTTCGTCATGATAGACTCTGTCAATGGAAGAAACCAATTCTTTCACCATTGGTTTCACGTTTTGAAAAGAAGGTTGTATGACTCTCTTCCCCTTCGTGACAGAATCGACCATGATGTCATTGTCGACCCCGCACGCAACCAGTTTCACTGGTTCCGTGCATAGAAGTGGAGAAGGTTGTGCAGCTCCCTTGGTTATCGAGTCGGCCATCATGACGTCGTTTTCTTGACCGTCGACTTTATCGAAGGAGGTGCATTCTGATGGTTCTTCGTCGTCGTCGGCAGGACGGACAACGAAGGACTGGACGAAGTGAATGCCGAAGAAGCCGAGGAGGTAGATGACGGAGGCGAGAAGGGCGAAGATGGCGGCTATGTCGGAGAGGGAGAGGAGGTGGAGGGGGGAGGAGGAAGTGATCTTGTCGCGCCAGCGGTTGAGGAGGTAGTAGGCGACGGAGAAGAAGAGGGTGAAGAAGAAGGCGTTGGTCAGGTGAAGAGGGAGGGGGAGGGCGTCGGAGGCCTTGGCGGCGGTGGAGGAGGATCGACGGCGGAGTTCCATGGAGGGGAGAGAGGCAAGGAGGGTGAGTGAGTCAGTGAGTGAGTCAGTGAGAGGGTGAGTGTGATCAACTACAATGATCTCTCATACTGCACACGTGCTCTTCGACCCTACTTTCTCTCTTTAATAAAACAAACAACAAGTCTGAACCATCATTTTGTTCCTCAATTGTCACTATTAATTGGTATGCTTTGAATATATCTTAATTTTGTTACCAAATATTAATTTGTATTCAGGAGTGTAAGAGTATGACTAATATTTTATGTATTATTCTCATTTAGTTTCCATTTCTTACTTTATATTTCTTTCTTATTTAGAGAGTGTTGAGTATGTATACACATACAAAATATTACTCAGGTAATTTAGGTATTTTTGGTGTATTTGGACTTTGGGTGTTCCGAAAGTATATTTTTTATTGTTATTTTAAATATTTATATAATAGTTAAGTTGTTCTTGCTGGTTGATTCGGTGGCCGGTTGACTCGAACGGCAGTTTGAGGCCCGCCTGTCTCCTTCTTGAGTCAAACTTCCTTGGGTAGAAGAATGCTTCACATGTAAAGACAAAAGGGCGCATTTACGGCCGTTTGCACTCCGACACTCAAGTCAGTAAGGGCTAAAGAAATAGTAATGTGTGTAAAGCAGTTTCAGTCTTAGAAACGGCGTACCTTGTTAGGGTTCTTACCACCCTATTTATAGGTTGTATCTAGGGTTACTTCTGTGATGCTCCCACATCTCTTAGTGGGCTTAGGGTTCCTGGGAGAATGTCATTGCGTCGCTATCACACAATCTCAGCGTAATCTGGCGCATAGAACTTCCCTTTCCTGGAGTGCATTGACCTAACAACGTAGCCGCCAAGGTACCTACTCACGTACCATCGTTGCGGCATCATCTGTTCTGTAGGTGCCCTAAGTATTCACGTGTCATGCATGTAGTCTTTCCTTGGAAACCCTAACCCTAACAGGTCTTAGCGTCTCCAAGGAACACTTTCTTCTACCGTACCTGATGGAAGAGGCCCAAGCCCGTGATAGAAGAAGCCCAAGCCCAAGTCCAAATACAAGTTCAAGCTTCAGCTTAAGCCCAACAAATAGAAGATCTGGGCCAACTAAGCATCATTGGGTGTCTTTTTTTTGTAAATTACTTTTGAGTAGTTGTTAGTAGAACATAAAGGGAGGTGTAGATATAGATATGAGAGGTGCAAATGTATAAAGATAAGTCACACCTTCCATGTGACATAAAAAGAAGGTGTAGGTGTAGATTTAGGAGGTGCCAAAAAAAGAAACCAAGTCACACTTCCCTTGTGACTAAGAATTGGCTCCAAATTCAAATGCTTCTCATTTGAATTTCCCTCCACTTTCTTTTGAATTTCCAACCCTCTAAAGAGGGTTTGGCTCATGTATTTGGAATATTAATCTAATAGTGAAATGCTGCCAATTTTGTACCAATCTCACTACTTGTCTCCTACCTCTCAAGGTTAGACAATTGATCTTCAAACTTTCACTCTACCAAATAGAGATGGCATCACCACTCTCATTTCATACCTAACATGCACCTCCAAGGCAGCCACATCTCCTAGGAGAGCCTTGACCGTGAACCTTCATTAAGCTTCTGCAGATTCCACCAACAATTATCCAAGAATTAAGGCACTCTTCCATCAGTACCCGAATGTACCATACACACCTCATGCATGATCCTCTCGTGACTTAGGTCTTTTTCGGTATCTGGGTGTTAACTCATACTATTTGTGGGGCCCAGCATATGTGGCCCACTATTGTTATCAGTCCACTGATGTTCAATATCTTTCTCTCAGGCCCATGACCAAGGTCTGGCTTGTACACAAAATCCCCAGTCTCGAGTTGTAACTTGTTTTAGCGAATAGGCTTTAAGTGATCGCTCGCGGCGACCTACGTGGCACTGGGGGTTACAGGATGTGAACAGTGCACCGAAGTGACGTCTCACCATACTTTTTTAAACAGCGTACACGTGGCAAGATCAACGGCTAAGACCCGTTGCCGCTTGCGCTTCTTCGTATATGTTAAACCTTTCAAAACCCTTACGCTTCTTCACTGTTTCATTACTAAGCATTTCTCAAGCATTTCATATTCTCAAAACACTCTTTCTTCATCTTTGAACACCTCTACCTTCGAACCCTAACTTATTCAAAGGTATGATTTTTACTCCTAATTGCCCTTGCTTTATGATTTTGATGTTCATAACATGCTATAATTGTTTTGGGACTATTTATATTTCTGCATTTTACATTTTTTGTTCTTCATTCGGGTATTCTCTATTTTTCTGGTTTTCAGAGTCGCGCCATCTTCTTCCTCTAAAGTTTCGTTTTTTCTTCATTTTTTTGTTTTCTAGCTTTCTTATTTAAGATGGCTCAACGGAATCCTTCTTCGGCCTCAACTCCAAACTCTACCCCAACTTCATCTCCAACCTCAACTCCACCCTCGACACCAATCCCAACTCCTTCTACCTCTAACTATGGGTCTTTGTATTGTTGGGCACCTGATGCCCTTCTAAAGGAAACCTTCAACTTTACTTCCCTCGTAAGCATAATTGCCTATAGGAAGAAGCAGACCTTGTCATAAGTCTCATGTTTTCGGCAAAGACCACGATAAGTACGTGAGGATTGTGCCCTGTAGAGTAGGTGAGCCTGTGTGTTCTGACAAGTCGTCGAAACCTGAGGGACCTTTTTGCTTCATCTACTCCACAGTCTTTCAAAGACTTGGCCTGCGCCTCCCTTTCACCCCTTTCGAGCGAGCCCTCCTTACTGAGGTGAATGTTGCTCCCGCCCAACTGCACCCAAATAGCTGAGCTTTCGTGAGGGCCTTCGCCATTGTCTTGGCCATACGTCATTAGTGGATGTGTTCCTATATTTCTTCGAAGCGAAGAGCCGGGGCCAAAAGTTGTGGGTTAGTTTCAACGGCATTGCTGGGAGGGTGTTGTTGACGCTCTTCCAGCAGTCCTTCAAAGTTCGTTGTAACAGGAGGGACCCCACCCTCTTGGACGAGTTTCATCTTTACTGGGTGGAGAAGCCCAATCTCTAAAAGCCTAGGTGTCTCGAGGACCTACCTTCTCAAGAGTAGGAGGTGTGCAACCTCCTTTATGGTATTCACACACCGTTTAACACGGTGGGGCTTCTCAAGCTTAAGTTCAGCCCCAAGGCCCTCAAGGGCTACATTGGTATCTTGTTTGACTCTGCTCTTTCTTGTCTGCTTGCATACTGTGTTGGTTTACTTCTTATACATTGTAGTTTTCTTGTGCAAGCATGGTGCTAATCACGGAGAAGAGGACGACGCTAGCTGAGGCAGCATCCAAACTCAAAGTTGGTGTTGGCCTATCTGATGCCAAAGTTGTGGCCCCTGCTAATGCTCCTCTTGTGCCTATCCCTGCTCCAAACCCTTCTATTCCAGCCCCTGCGGACCTTAGGCAAAAGGGTGTGGTTGAAGCTGCTGCCTTTGAGGATGAGGACACCTACTATGGCCTCGTCTTCAAGAGGAAAATAGGTGTTGATGCCGCGGTCTCAGCCCAATCAGCCTTAGATGGTCGCGCCTCCTTCTGAGAGAACCCCCCAAGTGCCTCTTCTCCTCGTGACTTGGTGGTACACGAAGATGGGGGAGAGAGTTCCCTTAGAGGCGATTTTGTCGTGCCTCCCGCTGCTGAGCTACCCACCTTTCTCCAGAAGGTTATTCAATCCTTCCAAGACGGGGAAATGGAGAGCCAGGGCGAGAAGCCCCTGCGAGGGCATGCCTCCAGAGGTCTTGGGGCCACCTCATCGCATCCAGCCGCACCTTGACCCAAGTGCAGGAACTGAGGGCTGAGATGTTGAAGCTGAGGGAGGCGGCAAGTCAAGACGCGCTCCAAATCAAAAAGCTCACTCAGCGTGAAACCGCATTGCATATGGAGTTGGCAGACCTTCGCCAAACTAACAAGGAGACCGAAAGGCTCTTATTCAAGAAGTCTCCGGAGGCCCTGAGTGCTCATGCAAAGATTCTGCCTCTCCGAAACGAGGTTATCGACTTGCAGGAGAAAGTTGAGGAGTCTCAAGCTAAAATGGCCAGGCTGGAAGAAAGGGCGACCCAGCAGGAGGTGGGTCTTGGCCAACTGGAGGGAAAGCTAGTCCGCAAGGACAAATTCTTCAGCCAGATCAAGGAGGAGCTTGACAGCGATGCTACTGGGGCTTACGACGTTGGGTTTGAGGATGCCATGGCCCAGGTTGAATGTGTGCCCCCTAGGGTGGACCTATCCCAAACAAGTCTGACCAAGAGAATCGTTGATGCGCAGCTGGTCGACGCCCATGAGTAGCTCCTTCCTTATTGTAACTTAATTGTTTAGCGAACAGTACCGACCAGTCCTCGGTCATCAACACCAGAGAAAGACCTCAGATATCGACGCTAGAGAAAAACATCAATCATCGGACATCAGTGTCTGATAGTAATGGTGGGCCACGTAAGGTGGGCCCCAGAAATCATATCAGATACCAGTTAAACACCCAAATATAAGAGAAGACCTAAGTCACGAGAGGATCATGCATGGAGTGTGTATGGTACATTTGGGTACGACACAAGCAAGTGTTCCTTCGAGGCACTAAGGCTCGTTAGGGTTAGGGTTTCCAGGGAGAGACTGCATGCATGGTATGTGAATACTTAAGGCACCCATAGAACAGATGATATCGCAAGCATTGGTACGTAAATATGTAGCGTGGCGGCTACGCTGTTAAGTCTTTGCACTCCAAAAAAGGGAAGTCTTATGCACCAAATTATGATAAGATTGTGTGATAGCGGCGCAAGGACATTCTCCAAGGAAACCTAGATATGGGTAACAGAACAGAAGTAACCCTAGTTACAACCTATATAAAGGATGGTAAGAACCCTAGCAAAGTACATCGTTTCTAAGACTGAAACTACTTTATTCACTTATTGTTTCTTGGCCCCAGTACTGACTTGAGCGTCGGAGTGCAAACAGCCGCCAAGGTGCCCTTTTTTGTCTTTGCAGGTGAGAAGTTCTTCAACCCAAGGAAGTTCGATTCTCAGGTGGAGACAGTCGGGACAGAGACTACCATTTGAGTCAATCGGTAATCAAGTCAACTGACGAAAACATTTAGCGCCCACCGTGGGGCCCGATAAAACTAGGTCCCGCTCACAATCATATTAAGATCTTACCAGCAATATGAGGAGTACGAGGCAAGGATCAACCGCGACCGAAGGAGAGGAGAACGCTACCTTACAACAAATGATGCAGAGCATACGTGCCCTTCAGCAGGCGGTAACAACGTCTAGGGTCGACCAAGATCGTTTCCAGGTTGACCTAGTTGTGTCACAAGCAAGCAATGAAGAGTTGCACAAAACCAATGAGGAACTGCGCAGAAGTTTGCAACAGGCGGGGGAGCGCGCAGTGGATGAGCGTGCCCCACCCATACCACCTAGGGCACACCCCATGTCGTTCTCTCAGACAATTATGGACGTTGTGATACTAGCCACTTCCATGTGCCCGAAGGTCACTTTCACTGGTATAAAGGACCCAGAGGCTCGCCTCATAGCGTTCCACACCCAGATGATGCTTTCAGGAGGTTCAAATGTTGTGTACTGCAAGCTATTCATGAGCACGTTGGCAGACGCAGCGTTGGACTGGTTCGTTAGTCTTCCTAACGGACACATCACTTTGTTCGACCAATTCTCAACGTTGTTCAGAGAACAGTACCTTGTCAATAGGGCTCCCCCTCCGATCTCTTATGATGTCTTTGACATAAAGTAATACCAGGGAGAGTCCTTGAAAGAGTTCTTAAATAGGTTTGGGGTCTAAGTGGTGAGGCTAAACACCAAGGATAAAGCCATGACGGTGCACCCCTTCACCAAAGGAATGCTACTAGGGTCCTTCAGCGACTCATTGATTAGATGTTGTCCGAAGATGTTCTGCGAGATCAGGCGTCAGGCTATGACGCACATTGTCGCAGAAGATAGGGTCACAGAAAAACGCAGTAGTGTTGGCCCTGTCCGACCTCAAGTGACTGGTCGATCTCAGCCCATGAGAGTGCATGAGGCGACGACAAAGAAGAAGGCCCATTCATGGTGAGATCAACACCATCTCTGTAGGGTTCCCAGGAGGATGATGCACCGCCTCCCAACAAAAGAAGTATACACGAGAGGTGATGGCAATAGAGGTACAGGAGGCATATCAGACTCCCGATGTCGACCTCGTCTTCACCAAGGCCGACTGCCAGGACGTCGTTCTGCATTTCAATGATCCGGTGGTGATTTCGATAGTGACAGCAGGAAGGAGGGTGCACCACGTCCTCATGGACCAGGGAAGTTCAGCCAACGTGATGTTTTGGTCGACCTTCAATTCGAAGCCAGGTTCCTTCAGATAACCCAAAGAAAATTTAACCACTACACCAAACAAATGCTTTAGTATTATTATGATTTTTATTATACTTATTATTATTAACAATATTAACAATATTAACAATATTAATATTAATAATATAAATATAATATTAATAATATGAATATAATATTAATAATATTAATAATATTAATAATAATATTAATAATAATATTAATTGATCCTGTCGTCAACTCAAGCGTGGAGGAATTGCTTTGTCGCTTCCTTACCCCGCCTATGCAACTGTGCTACCCGCAAGAATGCTCTTAGAACCTTCTCCGGGAACTTCAAACGCAACCTGCAAAACACACAGACGGCGCCTCTAGCGGCCGTTTGCACTCCGACGCTCAAGTTAGGTCACAGAACCACCAACAAAAATGTCACTGCATCTCTCTCTGATTCTTTTTTTTCTCTCTCTCTTTGTCTGTGCCTAACAGAATTCTGTTACGCTATCCTCTGCGTGTGTCAGAATTCTGTTACGCTATTGTGCGAAAATGTACCAAAATGAGTAAAAACGTGGGTGTGTACCTTTCACGACGCGGAGTGCACTTTTATCTTGGCCGCGCCTCTCTCAGATGGTGACACGTGGAGGCATGCAACTCACATCTAACCGTACACGTATATGCCAAGTGGGTAAGGACGTTTGTCGAAATCCTTCCTTTCCCTCTCTTGGTCTTACTAGCACCCCTGGCTTTTCAAACCCTAGTCGCCTGCACTCACGCCTGGGGTGAGGAGGACTTAGATTAGCGCCCATACTCGCGCCTAGGGCGAATAAGGCCTAACCGATCACCTGCACTCGCACCTAGGGCGAGGAGGATTTTAACTTGAAAACTCTCGCACACTTGATATGCTGATAATCTTTTCATTGGGTGGCCTCGTTAAAAACCCTCCTTAGGGAAAAGAGTGCCCCCTTATCTGTTCACCTGCACTCTCGGCCAGAACATGACGTTTGCCGAGCTCCCTTGGCCTACGAGCACTCTGTGCACTCGCCTTCCTGCTGTGATGAGGGAGATGACCATAGGATCGTTGTCGTGCGGTACAACGTCCTGTAGATCAGCTTTCTTGAAAGTGATGTCTACCTCGGGGAAATGGCCCTCGTCTACCGAGTCCACGGCCATAACCGATCGAGCATACCTTCTTCTTTGTGATGCGGTGCACCCCCCATCGGAGAAGCCTCCCGCAATCGTTCGCACCTCCCCGTGCACAGGGATTTCATGCTGCTGTTCTCCTGCCTGGGCCCCCGATGCGCGATCACCTTGCGCCTCCCGCAGGTAATATGCCAGGAACCCAAACTTTACCAACTCCGCCAGCTGGTGTCCCAACGCCAAGCAGGAGTGGAGTGTGTGGCCAAAGGCTTGGTGAAACTCACACCACTCGTTCTTCTTCCTCCCAAGTACCTTATCTGTCTTCTCTGGTACTCGGAGTCTTGCAGCTATGGCAGGAAGGGCGATCAGATCCGCAAACTCTACCATGAAATCGTATCTTGGAGGTGCATTATTCTCCCTTGCACGCCCCCTGCCCTGGTCCTTCCTGGGTGCATAAGGATGAGGTTTCCCCTGCACCTTCTTTCCCTCCTTTGCCTCATGCACCCTCGCTTGCTGCTGTTGCTTCCCCTGTCCTCAACGCGGCTTCGTGGTGCAGCACTTCCTCTTTTCTCAGAAACCTCTGTCTCTGCCACTACGTGCGCCACCGCGTGTCGCCGGATCTCCGCAAAGGTGTTGGGATGGCTCCTGATGAGCGACTCACTGAAGGGACCAGGCAGCACTCCCTTCTTAAACGCATGCACCGGCATATCCTCGTCCTTGTTGGGCAATCTAACCACTTGTGCTCCGAAGCGGTTGAGGTAGTCTTTCAACGACTCACCTTGATATTGGCGTACATCGAACAGATCGTACGACACCACTGAAGGTGCTCTGTTAACGATGTACTGCTCAGTGAAAAGCTTCGAAAACTGATGGAAGGACGTGATATGATCCTCTGGCAGACTCACGAACCATTCCATGGCGATTCCACTCAGTGTACTCATGAACATCTTGCAGCAAGGCATCTGAGCCCCCCGACAGCATCATCTGAGTGTGGAACGCCGTCAGATGCGCTTCTGGAACTTCTACCCCCGTGAACGACGCCTTCACTCCCACCAGGTTGGGAGGCACCACGGTTTTCATGATTTCAGGGGAGAATGGCATAGGGAACGCTCTCGGAGGCGATGGTGGCATCGACATCCTTTCTTCAACTGCGCGTTCCTTCTGCGCCTGTAACGTCCTTCTCAGCTCCTCATTAACGCGATTCAGCTCATCATTCCTGCTCTGCGATGCAGCCAACTCCGCCTACATCTTCTCTTGTTCAGCTCTCGACGCTGCGACATTTTCCTGCAGCGCACGCATCATCTCCAGGACCTACGCCATTGTCACAGCTTCTTCCTCAGCAGATGGCGCAGGTGATGTTTGTCTGGTTCTCCTCATTTTCTCAGCAAAAACTTTGAGAAACTTCAGAAACTTTGGTGTGGATGGGACCACGATTCACAGGGCCCCACGGTGGGCGCCAAATGATCCTGTCGTCAACTCAAGTGTGGAGGAATTGCTTTGTCGCTTCCTTACCCCGCCTATGCAACTGTGCTATCCGCAATAATGCTCTTAGAACCTTCTCCGGGAACTTCAAACGCAACCTGCAAAACACACAGACGGCGCCTCTAGCGGCCGTTTGCACTCCGACGCTCAAGTTAGGTCACAGAACCACCAACAAAAATGTCACTGCATCTCTCTCTGATTCTCTTTTTTCTCTCTCTCTTTGTCTGTGCCTAACAGAATTCTGTTACGCTATCCTCTGCGTGTGTCAGAATTTTGTTATGCTATTGTGCGAAAACGTACCAAAATGAGTAAAAACGTGGGTGTGTACCTTTCACGACGCGGAGTGCACTTTTATCTTGGCCGCGCCTCTCTCAGATGGTGACACGTGGATGCATGCAACTCACATCTAACCGTACACGTGCAACTACCTGAAGGGCTCTAGCGCATCTCTTTGTGCGCCTAAGTTATTCCCTTGCGGAGTAACTTAGCGCTTTTCTTCCATCTGGGTGAATCGCACACTCCCAGGAGAACGCGAGGTGTGGCTGGACTAGGCACACTCACCAAGCATTGCTCTCTGCATAAACGATTTCCCCTTCACGATGTCATGCAGTTTCTTTACACTTTAAACTAAAGATTTGAAAACATTTAAGCTTTAGATTCAACAAAGAGTGGATTACAAATATAAGCTTTAGATTCAACCTGGTTGCTTGTGTTGGACTTGATTGAATCTAAAGCAGTTCATGCAAAAACAACTCATATACAATCCAGTGTTTCCTACAGCAGCAAGTTAGTTTTTCACATTTTAAAAAGCAATATACCAGACAAACAATCGGTTGTTTCTGTCAGCAGAAGCAAAAACAGTTATGATATCAGAGTTTTTAGCAGATTTAAAACACTTTTTCAGAGAAATACACATAAGAACCAATCAATTCTCCCCCTATTTGACTTCACAAATAAACTGTAACAATTATAAACAGATTTAGGAGAGATTTTGAGAGTCAAGAATGCCTAACTCATTTCTAAAAAAGAAGAACCTTTCTTTTGGTAGTGGTTTTGTGAAAATATTAGTCAGTTGCAGTTTTGTCTCAATGAACTTCATTTCACAGTCTCCATTGTTCACATGATCCCTTATGAAATGATGGCGAATCTCAATGTGCTTAAATCTTGAGTGTTGAATCTGATTTTTGGTAAGATTTATGGCACTTGTGTTGTCACACATCAAGGGAACCTTGCTAATCTTCAATCCAAAATCTGCAAGTTGTTGTTTAAGCCAAAGAATTTGTGCACAACAGCTTCCAACAACAATGTATTCAGCCTCTGCAGTAGAGAGAGCTACACAAGCTTGCTTCTTACTATGCCATGAGATGAGACTTGAACCAAGAAGATGGCAAGTACCACTTGTGCAAAATCAGAATCTGAATAGCCAATTATATGTATAGAAGAGTGAGAAGGATACCATAAACCAACATTTGTTGTTCCTTTGAGATATTTCAGAATCCTCTTTGCAGCTTTGAAGTGGCATTCCTTTGGATTTGCTTGATATCTTGCACAAAGACATACCGCAAACATTATGTTCGGTCTATTTACTGTGAGATAGAGCAAGGAACCAATTAACCCTCTATATTTTGTTTGATCTATCCCTTTTCCAGCAGCATTTGCATCCATATAGCAACTTAAGGGCATAGGTGTGCTTGCTTCCTTGCAACTTTCCATTTCAAACTTCTTGAGAATCCCTTTACAATACTTTGATTGGCATAGGAAGGTTCCATCCTTTGTTTGCTTGACCTGCAATCCAAGAAAGAAAGAAAGTTCTCCCATCATAGACATTTCAAACTCACATTTCATAGCTGCCACAAATTCTTCACACAAACTATCTTGTGTAGCACTAAAGATGATGTCATCAACATAGATTTGCACAAGGATAATTTCAGAATTTGACTTCTTGATGAAAAGAGTCTTGTCAATCATCCCTCTTTCATAACCATGTGACAAAAGGAACTTGCTAAGCCTTTCATACCACTGCCATGGAGCTTGCTTAAGCCCATATAAATCCTTTTTCAGGTTGAAGACATGATTAGGGTGTTGGTGTTGATGATCTTCAAAGCCCGATGGTTGATCCACATATACTTCCTCATTGATGTAGCCATTGAGAAAAACACTCTTTAGATCCATTTGAAAGAGTTTAAATCCACTCATACAAGCAAAAACCAGCAACAACCTCACAGCTTCCAATCTCTCAACAGGAGCAAAGGTTTCCCCATAGTCAATTCCCTCCTCTTGATTGTAGCTTTTGGCAACTAGCCTTGCCTTGTTCCTTGTGATCATTCCATCCTCATCCAGTTTGTTTCTGAAGACCCATTTTGATCCAATGATGTTCATCTCAGCTGTTTTAGGGACAAGAAACCATACCTCATTTCTAGCAAACTGATTCAGCTCTTCATGCATAACTTCAATCCACTTTTCATCCTTGAGAGCTTCTTCAATTGACTTAGGTTCAATTTGACCGACAAAAGCAGTGTGCCTGCAGAAGTTTGAGATAAAGCTATGTGTAGAAACACCCTCCTTTATCTGCCCAATGATGTTCTCCACTGATAGATTTCTAGGAATCCTCCATTCTTTGGGTAACTCACTCTGCTGCAGAATTTCAATCGGTTGTTTCGAGCATTCAACCGGTTGTTTTTCTGCACAGTAGTCCAACTTTTCCAAATTGATGTTCTGCTCATCCTCTTCAACACTGTTCTTTGAGATTTGAAAGCTTTTGCGATCCACTTCATCAAAGACCACGTGAACAGACTCTTCTATAGTCATTAGCCTCTTGTTGTAGATCCTATATGCATTACTATTTAGGGAATAACCAATAAAGATTCCATGATCAGCTTTTTCATCAAATTTCCCTAGGTTTTCCTTTTCATTGTTTAGAACAAAACAGCTGCAACCGAATACTCTGAGGTGATTGATGTTTGGTTTCCTTCCATTGAAGAGTTCATAGGGAGTCTTCTTCAAGATTGGCCTTATTAGCACTCTATTTATCACATAGTAAGAGGTGCTAACAGCATCAGCCCAAAAATACTTAGGTAGAGAAGACTCACTTAACATTGTTCTTGCTAATTCTTCAAGGGATCTGTTCTTCCTTTCCACTACACCATTCTATTGTGGAGTTCTTGGAGCTAAGAAATTGTGCAGAATTCCCATCTTTTCACAGAATTTGCTGAATTTCTCATTTTGAAATTCCCCTCCATGATCACTCCTTATTGAGCCAATGTTGTTGTTCTTTGTGTTTTGCAACCTTCTAGCAAGCTTCTTGAAGGCAGAGAAGGCATCACTTTTTGATTCCAAGAAGAGAGTCCAAGTGAACCTAGAAAAGTCATCCACAATAACAAGAGCATAATAGTTGCCACCAAGACTCATGGTTATTGAAGGTCCAAAAAGATCCATGTGAAGTAGCTCAAGGGGTTTTAAAGAAGAAACAACATTTTTTATTTTGAAAGAGTTTTTAACTTGTTTCCCCTTTTGACATGCTTCACAAATGTGGTCCTTCTCAAACTTGAGTTTGGGCAGCCCAATTACAAGATCTTTTGAACTTAATTTGTTTAAGTGATTCATGTGAATGTGAGCAATTCTTCTATGCCATAGCCAAGACTCATCATGCTGAGAAAGAAGACAACCAATAGAACAAGGAGAAGAGATATCCAAGAGATAAACATTATTGATTCTCTTACCAATCAACATTACCTCTTTTGAGTTGGGAAGACAGATTTCACATGAGTTTATCTTGAAGATCACTTGATATCCTTTGTCACATAGTTGGCTAATGCTTAGCAAGTTGTGCTTTAAGCCTTCTACATAAAGAACATCATGGATGATCAAGATATCTTTGTCTCCTCTGGATCCTCTTCCAAGAATTCTTCCCTTGTTGTTGTCTCCATAAGTTACATGGCCTTCTTGTTTAAAGGAGATGCTTAGAAACTTTGATTTATCCTCGGTCATGTGCTTTGAGCAGCCACTGTCCAGATACCATTGTTGCATGCTCTCCTTCAAGGTTTCCTACATAGTAGATTTTCAAGTACAAAGATTTGGTCCCCTTATGAATGTGGGTCCATTTGGTTTACATTCATCATTTGAAGCTTCACAACATTTGAAGCTTCACAACATTTGGGAATCCACTTCATGAAACCTCTAGGAACAACATATTTTCTTATTTTAGAGAATCTGACAGAATGACCTTTTTTCATGCAATAAAAGCATGTAACAACCGGTTGTTTCGACAGATCAATTGGTTGTTTTTCTGGCAGTTTTGAAAATGACTTTGAAAATTTGTCTTGCTTGTTTTGTGGATTAAAACCTAATCCTGCTTTTCCAAAAACACAATTTTGAGATGCCTAGACATTCTCAAAGTTGGATTGACCTTTTGAAAGCTTATCCACAGTTTTAACAAGATAATGAACTTTCTTTTCAAGATTTTCACAATTTTCACAAATAAGAGTCTCACACTTGCAAGAAGAGTTTTTGTAAACTATTTCAAGGTTTTCAAAATCTGTTTTTGAATTTTCCAATTCTTCTTCCAGTGTTTTGACTCTGTTTTCAAGCTAGTTGTTCATTCCCTTTAATCGGTTGTTCAAGAGGGCCAATCAATTAGCTTCTTCATGTGTTTCTTGAAAAGCTTGAAGCATTTGGCTGTAATTTTCAGTATTTGAAGAATTAGAGGAACTTACACTACTTGAATCATCTTCCTTTCTAGCCATGAAGCAGAGGTTGAGGCTTTTTCGATTTTGCCTCCTTTTTCTTCTTGCTTGACTTCTTGTCTTTACTTCCTTTGATTCAGTGATGGTTCCATGAGTAGCTTTGAGTGTGTCCCACATGTCTTTAGCAGATTTGCATTCTGATATCCTGAAAAATTCATTAGGATCCACTGTAGAAGCTATTATGTTCTGGGCAATACAATCAAGCTTGGCCATCTTACATTCTTCATTGGTCCATTGGGACCAAGTTTTTTTAATAAAAGATCCATTATTTTTAAGCTTTGGAATGAAAGGGTCATTTTCAATTGAATCCCAAATTCCTTGATCAATGGATTTGTACCGTCCTGATAGTCGGAAGTGATGACGTGGCACCAAGCTACAGTGTAGGCGTGTTGACAAGGCGCCAGATTGGCAGAAGAGGAGGAAGTCGGGGGGCTCGTGAAGTCGCCAGTTGTTAAGATTGGCGTGTTCCGGTCTTCAGCATACCAGGCGACCGCCCAGTAGATGGTGAAGTCGCCAGATGTAAACTCAGGCGACCAAACGATTGGAGATCGCCAGAGCAAACACATCGCCGGAGATGAAGGTGAAGCAGATTATGAAGGCGGCCGGCGAGACCACAGGGAAGGTATACGAAGGCACCCTAACTCGCCAGTTCCAGTAGAGATCGCACTCCCAAGTTAGCTATGCACTGGGCAGTACCATGCATAAATAACTTAGCCAAAAAGAGAGTCAGAAGCAGCGCCCAAGTCAAGGAGGCTCCAGATGATGGCACGTGTACGACCGGATGCGAGCCACGTGTCCAGGTCTGTAACTGCCAGGAGAGAGAAAGTAACCAGGTATATAAGAGTTCTCAACGAACTTTCTGAGGTACGCACGTTCAGATTATACTCTTTACACTTGCGAGTTCTAAAGCTTACTGTGAGAGAGAACATTGCACGGTTCCTTGAGATTTTCTTGAGTGTTCTTGCTCTTAGTATTTGGTGGTTCGGTCACTGACTTGGGCGTTGGAGTGCGATCGGCCGCAGCGGCGCCGCTCTGTTCTTTTGCAGGTTCTTGAGGTGGATCTTGAAGAAGGACGGAGGTTCGAAGCGGTGCACGAGTCGATCCTTTGACGAGGCAGGTTCCAACGTTTTGGTCAACAGGCAGGATCAGGATTCAACAAAGATTTTCATTCTAGCCTCCCAATACTTATAATTCAAACCACAGAACAAAGGTGGTTTGTTAATTGATGCACCTTCCTCAAAAGATAGTTTTCCAACCATTGAAAAAGATTTTTGGACCAACTTGAGTATTTTTCAAGTACGAAGCTCTTGATGCCAATTGTTAGAATGTATGGCTTTAAACTAGAGGGGGTGAATGGTTTAAAGGGGGCTTTTGCAAACTTTTTAAGATAGAATGAAATTCTTTGCAAGAAAACAGATTTAGGAATTTAGTTTCCCAAGAACAAAGCTCAAAATAGTAAAGCACCAGAAAAACAATCGGTTGTTTTGTAGAAACAATCGGTTGTTTATACCAGTAAAAATAACAACAACTGAAATTTAAGAGATTAAGGAAGAGAGAAATGCACAAACCGTTTATACTGGGTACATCACTTGACATAACATGTATAGATTCATAATATCAAATGACTCAAGAACCAAAACATTTTGCATCAATTGAATCACAAAGAAATACTCAAATCCTACAAAAACAAAATAGTTTACCACAACACAAATGAATCCTACATAAAATTTGCAATATAGAAGCTCAAGATCAATTTGAACATGATTTCACCGATTGGATTGAACCAAAACAACATCTAAAACAAAATCAAGACTCAAAACAACAAGACAATCAAGAACACTTGAAGAACAACATGGAATTGAAATGAACAAACAATTAAAAACAAGATAATGCACTTATCTCTTGAAGACCATGGCTCTAGATACCAAATGATGGAAGAGTGCCTTCATCCTTGGAGTTTTTGTTGGTGGAAATGGCAGAAGCCCAATGGAGGTCTACGGTCAAGGCCATCCTAGGAGGTTTGGTGGCCTTGGAGGTGCATGCTAGGTAGGAAATGAGAGTGGTGAGGCCATCTCTCTTTGGTAGTGTGGAATTTTGAAGATCAATAGTCTAACCTTGAGACGTTTTTTACAAGAAGTGAAATTTGCTCAAATTTGGCAGCAATTCACTATCATATTAATCTTGCAAATACATTATCCAAGCCCTCTTATTTATAGTGTTTAGAGGGCTGGAAATTCAAAATAAAGTGGAGGGAAATTCAAATGAATTTCCTCCCAAAAGTGGCGCCTAAATGAGCACATGGGGAGGGGTGTGTCTAGTTTGTATGCTCATCCCCTCCATGGGCTTTCTAGACCGACCTTGGTAAATTTAGAGGTTTTTATAAACTCTAAGATTACCTAGGTTGGTGTTTTAGGTGCCCACATTTAATTCCAAGAAAATTACAAATAAAGTTCCTATCAAAGATTAAAGTTCAGAAGTACACAACTCAATCCTATTCCACACACTTGAGATGATCCAAAGCTTTTGAAATCTTGAAAATTGTTTTTGATAAACTCGCTTTCTTAGTTAATGAAAAGGAGCGTAAAACAACATTTATATGACCTCAATCAAGTGGTCAAAGTAGTTAAATCAAAATCCAAAAGCTATTGGAATCATTTAAAACATATTAAAACCTCTTAATATAATTATGTTAAGGTTTTACAAAAACAACCATTTGATTTATCGAAACAACCAATGGATTCTGTTTGACAGCAAAACCAAAACAAAGCTAAGCTTTTCCAAACCAATTGAAAAACCATTAAGTGCCAAACAACAGGTTGATTCAAAATTTCAACAGGTTGAAATTTCATAACCTTTTAGAAAACCCATATTTTCAAAAAGATAAAGATTCAATTGTACTTGGATCATCTTAAGGAGTGAATTAACAAGTTAAAAACTACAAGACACCACACACACACCCAACAACAAGGTCTTCAAGCTTTTCTTATAGATTTGGTGACATCAAAGTATCTTGTTCAACAATCTCCCCCTATTTGATGAAGACAAATCCCTAGTTTGCTTGTGTTGTAGTTTTTAAACTTGAAAGATCCTGCAAAACAAAATTGTATAGCATACAAAACATATATAACAATAGGATAACATAGAGTTGAGAAGACAAACATAGATCTACACATGCATATGTAGAAAACAAGAAAAATCAATGTGTGTGGTAGCAGAAAAATGTGGCAGTGGTGTGTACATAGCTCTATCAACATCAACACGATAAAATATAGCACCATAGAGTAGCAGAATTACAACACAGAACCACATATGCAGAAAACTAGAAAAATTACTGTGTGTGGCATTAGAAAAATGTGGCAGAGTGTATATAGCTCTATCAGCAACAACAAGATCAAATATAGCACCATAGAGTAGCAGAATTACAACACATAACCACATATGAAGAAAACTAGAAAAATCAGTTTGTGTGGTAGCAAAAAAATGTGGCAGTGTACATAGCTCTATCAGCAGCAGGATAAAATATAGCACCATAGAGTAGCAGAATTACAACTCAAAACCACAATTTCACAAATAGGCTAAGAGAATGGATAAAAACATAATTAAAAAGAAACATCAGAAGTAGGGAAAAAACCAGTTCATCAGCTTCAACGTAATTATAAATTGATGCATTAAACCCTTTAATCTTCCTTGCCATACTGGAGCTCGAAGAGCTGGTTCTGCACAACTTTAATTTGTTTACCAAGATTCTGAAACCTGGAAACACTAAACTTGTAATGGTTCCTTTGATCATAGGCCATACTATCCAAGCGATTAATCATCAACCTCTCAAAAGGTGAAATAGAAGCAACATAATCATCCATATTTCTAATACTTGGACCCAACTCTATAGGCCTCACTCGAAGCATGTTCAGTTGGAATCTCATTGCCTTGATCATCCATTCCAGTATCTAGGGCAGCTTGATCTTCCTCATCTGCTTCAGCTTGATTTCCACACGAAGGACCAACTTGTTCTCCATCTTTACTTACCTACTTTCCGCCAACCTTAATGAATCCCATTTTGCTAAGAGATCCATTATTAACTTCATGAGATGGCTTCATAACCTCAGAAAATTCTTCTTCAAGGTCAATTTCAAAATATTGCAGAAATTTTGAAATAAGAACAACATAAGGAAAATGATAGTCACTTAACCTGATTGACTTTTGCATGTGATCTTTGAAAATATGAAACCAATTAACCTTGATCTTCTTAGCAATGCAGTAAATGAGAGCAAAATCTACTTCAATGAGGACCGAGTGATTGCTCCCCCTTGGAGTCATCATCCAAGATACTATGAAAGCAATGATTCTCTCATTCACCTTTAAATTTCCCACAAAGAACCCTCCACTTTTAAGTGAGGATTTTTTAGGCAGTTTCTATAATACTACATCTTGTTGAAGTCCTCCACCACACAAATGTTTCCTTTGTTGATTCTGAGCCCAACATACTTCAACCCCGTGACGACAGTCCATACATCTAGAGTGATCTCCATATCAACCCCTTTTACATGTGAGCACAAGTTCTCACCATCAATGTAAATATTTGTGTAGAAGACCTTTACAAGATTTGGATATGTGTTCCATGACATTTCAATAAACCTTATCAACTGTTGTTCTTTCAAAGCATTCCTCAAATCATTGAGGTTCTTCCCTTTTAGCCAGTTGAAGGATATCAACTTTGGGTTGTTGATGGATTTTCTACTTGATTCATGCAAGAACTTTCCAATCTTCTCATCATCACCCAAAAACTATGTCTCAAGGTGTCCAACCCTTTTTACATCACGCGTTTTCATCCTTTTTTATGATGGAGATGATGAGGCCATGATGCAGAGATGAATTTTGAGAAGAAGTAGTGGAAACAACAAGTTTTAAGTGAGGTAGCATAAAAAGGTGGGTTGTTTTTGTGAAATATTCAGTTGAAACCACACATATATATAAGCAGAAAAAGCTAATCAAGATAAATTGTCTTTTAGTGAGTTGTTTTTCCAAAGAAAAAAGAATATGTTACAGTTGGAATATGCAGTGCGTCAGACCTAAACAAATATAGCTTTTACATCCCCTTTATTTTGATTTGACCATACTTAAAAAGCACTTAAATTTTCAAGGAAACCATAGAATACATTCCTTTATGACCATAATATATTCCATTATAATCTGATTAAGAGGAAGCAGCCATGATAACTTTATTCTGAGGTGTCAGGGGTAAAACAATTGGTTGTTTCGTGAAAACAATTGGTTGTTTCGTGAAAACAATTGGTTGTTTTTCTGTGACAACAAGTGAATGTTTTTCAAAGCAATAAATTTTCACAATGATGAGGAATGCATTATGTAAATTACTCATACCTTTGCACAAAGATATTCCTAAATAGATTTAGACAAGAAAAACATTTGAATGTTCATTTGATCATATGAGGCACACACATAAGTTGAGAAATGAAAATACACATACTTTCTTAATTATTGAAGTTTCTCTTTTGACCAACCACTATGCATGAGCCAAGGATGCCACTTGACATTTAAAGAACCCTGCTGTATGTAATTGAGCAGGCACAAGAATTGACTTTAGATCTTTTCTCTTGAGACTTCATTCTTTACACCAATATGATTCTTGGCTTTCAAGGATACCTACAAGAAGGATTCAAGAAGCAAGATTTCATCCCCGTATAAATGTGGGTCCAATGATGTTAGTAGGAACCTTAGAAACCATAGGAACCCATTTCAAAATACCTTTGGGAACATAAAACCTTCTTACTCTGCAAAATCTAATAGCATAGCCCTTTTTCATGCAATAAAAGCACGTTTCAATCGGTTGTTTCAAAAAAAAACAATTGGTGGTTTTTCAAACAAACTGGAAAAAGGTTTTGAAATTGATTTGTTCTTGCTGTTTGGATTAAATTCCAGTCCAGCCTTTCCAAAAGCACAATTTTGTGATGCAAGAACAGTTTCAAGATTTGATTTGCCTTTGGAAAACTTGTCCACAGTTTTTAATAGATAATGGACCTTCTTTTGAAGAACTTCACATTTTTCACAAAAGCTAGAATTACACTTGCAATAAGAGTTTTGGTAAATCATTTCCAATTTTTCAAAATCAGTTTTTGAATTTTTCAACTCTTCTTCCAAGGTTTTGACTCTATTTTCCAACCAGTTGTTTAAACCTTTCAATCGATTATTTAAAAGGGACAACCTATTAGCTTCCTCATGAGTTTCTTTGAAGGCATCAAGAAGTTGGCTATAATTTTCAAAATTAATTGAAGTGCTAAAACTTACACTACTTGTTTCTGATTCTTCCTTTGCCATCAAACATAGATTGTCTTCTTCATCTTCCTTCGATGATGAGCTAGAGGATGAATCATCATTATCTTGCCAAGCAATGTATGATGTGATTCCAATAGCATAGAAGAGAAAGATTCTTGATCTTCTTAGGAATCAACTTGAGTTGGACAATAGTTAGGCACTTTTCTTAGAATTGGATCAATGTTCTAAGTCAAGAACTCACCAAAACTAGCACCAAATCCAAACTCATATGGAAGTTCCAATTATGATCAATTTGAACCGAAAAGAATGGAACAAAAGATAAGCAAATTGAAATAAAAGTGTTGGAAATTAAACACACCGAACCAAATCAAACAAAGGAAGAATAACTTGCTGGAAAATGGAAATAACCGAACCACAAAAAGGCAAGAACAATTACGCTAGACATGAAAATGAAGAAGAAACAAAGCTAGAGAATAGAACACTTATGGAGATGGAAGAGTAGGTGATTGATCACGCCACTTGGAGGATGGCTGCTCCAAGATTAGTGTGCTGCCGCCACTTGAGGACACCATGGATCCATCAAGATAAGACTAGAGAAGAAGGCTCAAAAGCTCTCCAATGCTCACTCAAAATTTGAGTATAGTTTCTTTACTCCAAATTCAAATCTGAAAAATACAAAGGGAGCACCTCTATTTATAGCCTAAGGTGCTGAAATGCAAGCTACACAAATTCAAAAACTCCCTCCTAAAAAGCTTCTAGAATCGGCGCCAAAAACAATGCATGAGGAAGGTGTGACCTCTTCCTTCACTTTGGCACCTCCTATTCTACTCCTACACCTATCTACTAACGCACCCCCCCTCATAAAGCTCCTAACTAAAGCCTAAAAGATGCTATAACAATAGAGGTTTCTAATGTTTCCCTATAAGCACCTTCAACAAAAGAAATTACAAAAAGAGAAAATAATTGTCCCCTAGCTCCTAAAGCTTTGAACATGCTTCTTGTAAGCCTTTGAGGTGGGCTTTGACCTCCATTGGCGTCTTCTATTTGCGCCTCTACCTCTTCTTGATCTTGTTGATTGGCCTCCATGTCCACTTGAGCTTGATTTCCATCAATGTAGGATCTTCTTATTTTGCCCTTCTTTTTAATCTTTTTGCTTGTCGCCCTCTCCTTGCTCTCATTATTTGGACAATCGACCTTCATATGATCTTGTTTACCACATCCAAAACAAGTATAGTTTGTAGAATTGAATTTATTCACTTTCTTACTATTATACCTGTTTAATGGTTGATTCTTGTCTCGATTGTGCTTGTTCAAGAACTTGCTAAACTTCCTTGTGAGCAAGTTGAGAGTTTCACCATCACTGCACTCACTTGAGTCTTGACCATCCCTATGACCAGCAACTCTCAAAGTAATGCTTTTCACATGCTTTTCTTCATTTTCTTGGTCATTAAGCTGGTTCATCTCAAGCCCATGCTCCCTTAGCTTACCAAACAAAGAGGTTGTAGTCAATGTGGTCAAATCTTGGATTCGAAAATTATAGCGACCTTTGTTTGCCATGATCTATCCAAAACTTAAGTAACTTTCAAGAACTCAGCTCTTGATGCCAATTGTTAGAATTAGAGGGCTAAACAAGAGGGGGGAAATTATTTTTGAAAGATTTTCGCAATGATTGAAGGTGGAGTGAAAAACTACGAAGAATCAATCAATTGAAAATTTTGTTCACCCAATAAAAAACTATTTTAAGTTTGATTCCATAAAATCAACCAGATGTTTTCAAGAAACAATCGGTTGTTTATACCAGCAAAATTGAAAAAACAATGTTAAAACAGTTTATGAGTGTTGTTCTCGTCGGTTGACTCTAACGGCAGCCTCAGGCCCGGCCTGTCTCCTCCTTCAGTCGAACTTCCTTGGGTTGAAGAACGCTTTGCCTGTAAAGACAAAAGCGCGCCCTTACGGTCGTTTGCACTCCGACGCTCAAGTCAGTAAAGGCTAAAGAAACAGTAATGTGTGTAAAGCAGTTTCAGTCTTAGAAATGACGTACCTTGCTAGGTTTCTTACCACCCTATTTATAGGTTGTAACTAGGGTTACTTCTGCGATGCTCCCACGTCTCTTAGAGGGATTAGGGTTCCTGGGAGATTGTCCTTGCGCCACTATCACACAATCTTAGCGTAATCTGACACATAGCACTTCCCTTTTTGGGAGTGCAAAGACTTAACAACGCAGCCGCCAAGGTACCTATTCACGTACTAGTGCTTGGGCCATCATCTGTTTTGCGGGTGCGCTAAGTATTCACGTGCCATACATGCAGTCTTTCCGAGGAAACCCTAACCCTAACAGGCCTTAGCGCCTCTAAGGAACACTTGCTTGTGTCATACCCGAATGTACCATACACATCCCATGCATGATCCTCTCGTGACTTAGGTCTTTTTGGTATCTGGGTGTTAACACACGTTAACTCATCTGTTTATGGGACCCAACTTACGTGGCCCACCATTACTATCAGTCCAACAATGACCGATATCTAATGTCTTTCTCTCAGGCCGATGACCGAGGTCTGGCCTATACACAAATCCGATATCTAACGTCTGTTTTTCTGGACTACTGAGTCACACCTACGAATATATATAGTGGACGGGACTTGAAGTTAAGTCCCTTGAATGACCAAAGAAACTTTAACCACTACACCAGACAAGTTCTTTTGTCATATTATGATTTTTGTTATACTTATTATCATTATTATTAGTATTATTAATATTATTAGTATTATTAATACTATTAATACTATTAATATTATTATTTGTTATTTTTAATTAAATTTTAAATAAGTTACATACGGATATAATTCGCATGTAAAAATTTTAGTTATTTTTTAATTAAATTTGAAATAAGTTACATACGAATTTTATCTGTATGTAATAGTTTTTTTTTTAATTTACATTACGTGCGGATATTACATGCGGATTCAGTATGTAACACTTTTTGTTATTTTTTAATTAAATTTGAAATAAGTTACATACGGATTTAATCCGTATGTAACAGTTTTTTTAATTAATTTTAATACAATACATATGAATATAATCCGTATGTAACATTTTTTATTATTTTTTAATTCAATTTGAAATAAATTACATACGGATCATGTATGTATGCAATAGTTTTTTTTAATTAAATTTTTAAATACCTTACATACGAATATAATTCGTATGTAATAATTTCTATTTTTGAATTAAATTTTAAATATCTTACATACGGATTAGAATCCGTATGTAACGTTCACTTTACATACAAATTTTTATCTGTATGTAATAATCAATATGTAATTTCAGATTTATTTTGTAGTGTAATTACAAAAAAATTAAACAAAATGGCTAGATGGTATAGAACAATAGTTCTTCAATAGACGCTATACCCATCAAACAATGATACCCATGAGACAGTCTTGAACCACTAGACAATTTAATACCTCTAAATGGTTTACGAAAACTTAAACTTAGATTTTATCAGAACCAATCTTCACCGTTTGAATGCTTTATCATCACACTTAGATAAAAAAAAAATAGATAATCAAAATTTAGTATTATTTATTATGATCAAAATTATAAGACATTTTGCTAAGATTATGTATGCCAATCCATGAGGCTTTTTCCATTGGTCTTGCAAACCTTGCTTCAAGACCAAATTGTTCTCTCCTTTTATTTCTTTTTCCTCCACTGTTCTAAATTGCAATGTTCATGTGGCTGTAAATGTTCCATATTCTTTATTGTGCTATGAAGTAAAAATTTGAAAAGTATGTATTCCAATCACGAAGGAAAAGAGGACTCAACGTTGTTATCTTTTAAATGAAAAAAAGAATCTTTCTTTTAATTTGTTTTTAATTTCAGTGTGGAATGTTTATTAGTACATTATATGACATAATCATGGTGCTATACATTTGATTAATCTTTTTAAAAAAATGTAAAATGTGCTTAATTTAAAAATACTAATGATAAGATTTATCAAATTGAAACTATAATGGTAAAAGGTACATATTATGAAAAGTCCGATGGTAAAATCTGCAATTAACATTCTTTGAATTGAAACTATGAAGACAAAAATATGTAGAGTTTGAAACCTTAATGGTAAAATGTGTAATTAAACCTAAATTTTATTTTGACTCTAAAAACTATTATATTAATATGAAAAAAATTGTTAGATTAAGTTTAATTTAAAACTAAAGGTATAAAGGAAATTATAAAAAGAGGAGTTAATAAAAATATAAAACCAAATCAAATCCTATAAAACCATATATTATTGACAATATTTATATACTTTTTAAAGCTAAGAAAGCTATTTGAAATAAAATTATCAAATCCAATAAGAATGTTAAATAATAGATTCAATAGATTTACATTATTTATTCATTATAAAACATTATGTCATATGCCATAGATAAGATAGAAAAATACTATGAATAATTTGCATTATAAATACATCCACGGTAAGGTTAAGACTTGTTGAAACAACTTTTGAAAGACATTCAATATGAGAGGGCGTTTTCTTCCTTCATTTTCTTATTTTCTTACTCTAACTCCATACTTTTGATACAAAATTTAATTTATCTTTAATAAAATTAAAAATTAATCTTAAATTTTTATAGCTTCATATTATAAATTGTATAATTTAAAATATTTTTCTAAATCTAAAAAATATTTTTCAAATTATATAATTTTATATTCTTAACTCGACAATTTAAAATCTTTTAAATTATATAATTCATAATATAATTTTATATTTCAAATCCTAGAGGAAGAATATAATGTTATATTTTGAATTATACAATTTGAAAGATATTTTGATAATTTTACCATTCGAAAGACGTGGATTTTGTACTGGCCAAGATCTCGGACATTGGCACTAGAGAAAGACATCGGACATCGGACATCGGTGGGCTGATAGCAATAGTGGGCCACGTAAGTTGGGCCCCACAAATAGTATGAGTTAACATAAAGTTAACACCCAAATACCAGAAAGACCTAAGTCACGAGAGGATCATGCATGGGGTGTGTATAGTACGTTCGGCTATGACACAAGCAAGTGTTCCTTGGAGGCGCTATGGCCCGTTAGGGTTAGGGTTTCCAAGGAACAACTGCATGCATGGCCCATGAATACTTAGGGCACCTACAGAACAGATAATGTCGCAGCGCTGGTACGTGAGTAGGTACCCTGGAGGCTATGTTGTTAGGTCTATGCACTCCAGTAAAGGGAAGTCCTATGCATCAGATTACGTTAAGATTGTGTAATAGCGGCGCAAGGGCGTTCTCCCAGGAACCCTAAGCCCACCAAGACACGTGGGAACAACACATAAGTAACTCTAGATACAACCTATAAAGGGGATGATAAGAACCCTAACAAGGTACGCCGTTTCTAAGACTGAAACTGCTTTACACACATTACTGTTTCTTTAGCCCTTACTGACTTGAGCGTTGGAGTGCAAATGGCCGTAAGGACGCCCTTTTGTCTCTGCAGGTAAAACGTTCTTCAACCCAATGAAGTTCGAGAGAATGAGGACACAGGTGGGGCCTAAGGCTGCCGTTAGAGTCAACCGGCAAGAACATATTCAAAAAATTATTTTTATTCTGAAATATACAATTCAAATTGTAGTTTTATATTTTGAACCGAACAATTCAAATTGTAGTTTTATATTTCGAACTCTACAATTCAAAATATAGAATTATATTTTAAATTGTACAATTTAAATTTTTTTTCTAAATTTCAAAAATGGCTTTCAAATTATATATATTTGTTCCTGTTGGTTGACTTTAATGGCAGCCTTTGGCACTTCTATTTCCGCCTGAGAATCGTACTTCCTTGATAAAGAAGTCTCTCACCTGCAAAGACAAAGGGGTGCCTTGACGGCCATTTGCACTCTGACGCTCAAGTCAGTATAGGGGCAAAGAAACACCAAGTGTATAAAGTAGTTTCAGTCTTAGAAACTGTGTACATTGCTAGGGTTCTTGGCACCCTTAATATAGGTTAAAACTAGGGTTTACCTGTGTAGTGTTACCCTTGTCTAGGGTTCCTTGGGGAGCATCCTTGCGCCGCTATTTACATAATCTTAGCATATCTGGCACATGGAACCTCCCTTAACTAGAGTGCAACGAATAACAAAGCGGCCGCCTGGGTACCAACTTGTGTACCTAATCTCTGGCACCATCTATTTTTGCGGGTGCCCTAAGTATTCACGTGCCATGCATGCAGCTTCCCTAGGAAACCCTAACCCTAATGGGACTCCGCGCCTCCAAGGATCATTCTCTCGTGATGCGCCTGTATGCGCTATACACACCACACGCATGGATCCCTTGTGACTTAGGTTTCTCTCATATCTGATGTCTGAACTGTTAATCTTAGTATAATTCTATGGTCCACCTTACGTGGCCCACTACAACGTTCAGACTGCCAATGTTCGATCTCTCCCTCTGTTGGTAAGGTGCGATGTCGATCTCCAACATCGGGGTCTATGGTACTGATGTTCGAAGACTAGCCAATCTCCTGATAGGTGCATCTGGGGCCCCCCTTACGTGGCCCACTTCCACTATCAGGCACCGGTGTACGATGTCTGAGGTCAGCCTCAGGAACTGATGGCCGAGGACTGGTCAGGACACAAGGCCCCAGTCTCGAGTTGTAACTTGTTTCAGCGAAGACACTAAGTGAACAATACGCCAAAGTGACGTCTCACCATACTTTTTAAATCAGCGTACATGTGGCAAGATCAACTGCTACCGCTTGTTGGCGCTTGCCTTCTTCGTAAACTGTTCAAACCTTTAAACCCTTACGCTCTCTTCATTGTTTCATTACTTTCACCTACACAAACCTTCTCTTAAACATTTCTTCGAAACACTCTCCATTCTCCCTCTCGAAACTTCAAACCTTCAAACCTCAACTCATTCAAAGGTATGATTTTTACTCAACGATTGCTCTTGTTTTATGATTCTGCTGCTCTTAACATGCTATAACTTCCTGGGACTGTTTATGTTTTCTGCATTTTAGGTATTCCGCACCTTTCACTTTCTGTGTTTCGAGTCTCTATTTTTCTGGTTTTGTCGAGTCACGCCATCTTCTTCCTCTAAAATTTCGCTTTTTCTTCTCTTTTTTAGCTTCCTTATTTAAGATGACCCAACAAGAACCTTCTCTGGTTTCCACTTCAAACTCTAACTCAGCTTTATCTACAAACCCTGCTCCACCCTTGACACCAAACCCTCCTCCTTTCGTCTCTGACTATAAGTCCCTATGCCGCTGGGCACCTGATGCTCTTTTAAATGAGACCTCTAGCTTTACCTCCCTTGCGAGTATAGCTGCTTATAGGAAGAAGCAGACCTGCCACAAATCATGTGTCTTTGGTAAAGACCACGACAAGTTCGTGAGGATGGTGGCTTGTTGGGAATGCGAACCGGTGTGTGCTAATGAGTCCTTAGACCCTGAAGGTCCCTTCTGCTTCATCTACTCCACAGTCTTTCGGAGAATTGGACTACGATTACCCTTCACCCCCTTCGAGCAAGCTCCCGCCCAACTACACCCCAACAGTTGAGCGTTCATGAGGGCTTTCACGATCCTCTTCCACTGTCTTGGCCATACGCCATCGGTGGATGTGTTCTTCTTCTTCTTTGAGGCGAAGAGCCCGGGTAAGAAGCTGTGGGTCAGCTTCAACGGCGTAGCTGGGAGGGTGCTACTAACGCTCTTCCAGCAATCGTACAAGGGATTCAAGAAGCACTTTTTCAAGGTACGGTGCAACCGGAGGGACCCCACTCTCTTAGATGGGTTCCCTCTCTACTGGGCGGAGAAGCCTAACCTCCAGAAGCCCAGGTGTCTTGAGGACCTTCTTCCCTAGGAGCGGGAAGTATGCAACCTCCTATTTGGCCTCCGCACTCCATTTGAGCTCGCCGATCTGATCCTGCGCCTCTTGGCTCAAAGACTTGCCAAGCTTGAACATCTTCCCACCGATCTCTCGCCCTAGCACGCCTTTAGGGGGGTCGGGTCGTCTCTCCTGGGCGATCTCTGCCGAGTGACCCCTTCATCCCTTGGGGATTGGGTAGTAACTGCGAACACCCGTCTCTTAATCTTGAGGCTATTTTTGTAACACCTTTTTGCCTCTTTCTGGTCAAACTTGATGGTGATCACCATGCCCCCGAGGGAAGGCAACTTCATCTTCATGTGCCTCGTAGAGGCAATCTCTCCAACCCTATTCAAAGCAGGTCTACCTAGTAATACATTGTAGGCTGATGGGGCGTTAACAACAAGATACCTAATGTTGGCAGTTCGTGAAGTTGTGCCATCCGTGAAAGTCATCCTCAACTCTATGTGCCCACGCACCTCCACCTGCTCTCCAGCGAAACAATACAGGCACCCGGTATAGGGCCTCAACTGGTCTAGAGACAACTACAACTTGTTGAAAGTCGACCAGAACATCACGTCGGCCGAACTTCCTTGGTCTACGAGGACGCGATGCACCCTTCACCCTGTTGAAATGATCGAGATCACCACCAGGTCATTGTCATGTGGTATGACATCCTAGAGATCGACCTTGGTGAAGACGAGGTTGACATCAGGAGTCTGATCTACCTCCTGTACCTCTACCCCCTTCACCTCTCACGCGTACTTATTTCGTTGGGAGGCGGTGCATCCTCCTCTTGAGAATCCTCCAGAGATGGTGTTGATCTCATCATGAATGGGCACCTCGTGCCCCTAATCTGCTCCTACGATCACCAACCATCCTGTTGCTCCTGAAGGTAATCCTTTAAGAAGTCGCTCTTTACCAGTTCGTCCAGTTGGTTTGCCAGAGCCAAGCAATTGCGTATATAGTGGCCATGTGCTTGGTGAAACTTGAACCAAGCATTCTTGTTGGGCCCTATATTCCTGTCGGTCTTCGTGGGCACCTTCAGCCTTGCCACTATGTTTGGAATAGCAATCATTTCTTTGAGCTTTACACGAAAATTATGTTTCGGGGGCAAGTCCCTTCACGTGCGCGTCCTCGCCTAGGACTGTTCGTAGGGTTTTCCCGCGCCCTTCTTCTTTGTGGTTGCCTTGTGCACCCTCATGGGCTGAGGTCGTCTTGCTGCTCGAGGTCGGATAAGACCGACAAGACCACGTTTCTCTGTTACTCGATCGTCTGCAGCGATGTGCACCAAAGCTCGACGTTTGATCTCGGTGAATGTCTTCGGGTAGAACCTTAGTAGTGATTCACTGAAAGGTCCTAACAACATTCCTTTAACGAAGGCGTGCACCGTCATGGCCTCATCTGTGGGTTTCAACCTCACCACCTGGACCCCAAACCTATTCAAGTAATCCTTCATGGACTTCCCCTGGTACTGTTTAATGTCAAAGACATCATAACAAGGTATTGTTCCCTGAACAGCGTCGCAAATTGGTCAAAGAGTGATATGTCCATCAAGGAGGATGATGAACCATGTTAGAATGTATGGCTTTAAATGAGAGGGGGGTGAATTGTTTAAAGGGGTTTTCACAAACTTTTCGGTCTAGAATGAAACTCCTTTGAGAAAACTTGATTTGGAATCCAGTTAGCCAAAAACATAAAGCAATTTAATACAGCACCAGAAAAACAATTGGTTGTTTCGCAGAAACAATCGGTTGTTTATACCAGTTGAAAAAACACAAACTGAAATTAAAGAGTTTAAGGGAGAGAGAGATTACACACACAATTTATACTGGTTCACTCTTAAACCAAGAGCTACATCCAGTTTTCTAGAAACCACTGGGGAATCCACTAAGTAACCAAACCTAGATTACTTACACATAACACCAAAGAAGTGACATTGATCCCCTCAAGAAACACACTTCCTTTGGCTCAGCACACACACCAAGAATGTTGATCTTGACAACCTCAAGAGCACACAACACTTCCTGGCCTACCACACCACAGTTTACTCAAAGTACAAAAGGATTACACTTGTTACAGAATGAACTGAAATCAATACAAATGAAATCATATTCCACTCTTTCTTGATCAATGCAAGCTCAAAGCAATCTTTAACTCTTGAAAACTAAAATCAATGAAAAACTCAAATCTGTTTTTCTATGATTCAATCTTAGTTGTTGTTTGTTACAAACGTTAAACAAACTATTTATTGCTTTCAAAGAATGGTCAAAGCATTTAAAACAGGAGTGCATTCAGTTACAAAATCATTTAAAGCTCAGTCAACACACAAAACAGTTTTTTGTTATGTTTTGTAAACAAACAACCGGTTGAATGTGCGAATCAATCGGTTGTTTTGGTTTGACAGCAAGTCAACCAACCAAAACAATTTTCAACCTTTTCCAAAACACCTAAGAGTAAAACAATCGGTTGTTTCGACAAAACAACAGGTTGTTTTTCACTTAGTTTGAAAAACACTTTCAACTTAAAAGGTTTGAAAATACTTTAGCTTTAAGATTCAATCAAGAGTGGATTTACACAATCAATCTACCCAGATCCTATCCTAGACATAGCAGCAACACCAGCCTTTGCAACAACAAGAGATTTGGATTCTTCAAAGCAAGTGATCACTCTAGATCAACAAACCACTCCAACTCCGCGTCTGCCAACGTGCTCATGAGTAGCTAGCAGGCGTCAGATCCTCCTGTGAGCATCATCTGAGTATGGAACACCGTGAGATGAGCCTCTGAGTCCTCCGCACCCGTGAAGGTGACCTTCGGGCCCAGAGACGTGGTTGGCAACGCTATATCCATGATCGCCTGTGAGAACGACATGGGATGTGCCCTAAGTGGTACAGGTGGGGCACGTTCATCCACTGCGCGCTCCCCTACTTGTTGCAAATCCCAGCGTAGTTCCTCATTAGCTCTGCGCAGTTCTTCGTTGTCCACACGTGATGCGGCAATTTCAACCCTAGATGTTGCCACCTCTGCTTGGAGGGCACACATAGTCTCCAAGATTTGTTGCATGGTAACGTTATCCCCTCCAGGGGGCACAACACTTGTGGCGACGATAGATCCTTGCCTCGTACTCCTCATATCGTTGGTAAAGACTTTTAACACGATTGTGAGTGGGAACTTGTTTTAACGGGCCCCATGGAGGGCACCAAATGTTCCTGTCGGTTGACTCGCTTCGCCGGTTGACTTTAACGGCAGCCTTTGGCCCTTCTATCTTTGCCTGAGGATCGTACTTCCTTGAACAAGAAATCTCTGACCTGCAAAGACAAAGGGGTGCCTTGACGGTCGTTTGCACTTCGATGCTCAAGTCAATACAGGGGCAAAGAAACACCAATTGTATAAAGTAGTTTCAGTCTTAGAAACTGTGTACCTTACTAGGGTTCTTGGCACCCTTTATATAGGTTGAAACTAGGGTTTACCTTTGTGTTGTTACCCTTGTCTAGGGTTCATTGGGGAGCATCCTTGCGCCACTATTTACATAATCTTAGCATATTTGACACATGGAACTTCCCTTAACTGGAGTGCAACGAATAACAGAGTGGTCGCTTGGGTACCAACTTGTGTACCTAATCTCTGGCGCCATCTATTTTTGCGGGGGTCCTAAGTATTCATGTGTCATACATGCAACTTCCCTTGGAAACCCTAACCCTAATGGGCCTCTGCACCTCCTTAGATCATACTCTCGTGTCGCGCGTGTATGCACTATACACACCACGTGCATGGATCCCTCGTGACTTAGGCTTCCCTCATATCTGATGTCTTAACTGTTAATCTTAGTATAATTCTATGGTCCACCTAACGTGGCCCACTACAACATTCAGACCGTCGATGTCCGATCTCTCCCTCTGTTGGCGAGGTTCGATGTCAATCTCCAACATCGGGATCTATGGTACTGATGTCCGAAGACTGACCAAAATCCTGATAGGTGCGTCTGGGGTCCCCCTTACGTTGCCCACTTCAACTATCAAGCACCGGTGTGCGATGTTTGAGGTCAGCCTCGGAAACTGATAGTCGAGGACTGATCAAGACAAAATTGAAATATAAAAATTGCATAATTTAAAATATAACTTTATATTTCAAATTATACAATTTAAAATATCTATGAATTATACAATTCATAAATGAAAAAAAATCCAATATCTTACCTTATATAACTTTATATTTCAAATTGTAGAACTCGAAATATCTATGAATTATACAATTCTTAAATGAAAAAAAAAATCCAATATCTTACCTTAAATAATATCGGCTACCTCATCATCACCACAAACTCCTCACAACCACTATAAAAAAAAATCTCAAGACACAAAAAATCACCACGAACTACCATAATCTACCGCTAACCAACACTGCCACTCTTAACGAAATCTACAAACATCACAACTTTCACTGCAAACCACCACTACACCTACTCGGCAACTCAATGACCACCACAAATTCACCAGGAACCTCATTCACCTCCAACAATACCCTTTTACCTAAAATATTTGCATAAGGATAATTTTGAAATTAAAACAGTTATGAAAGAAACTGAAGTTGCAGGAAGAAAACGTCATGAGAGTGGAAGCGTGTAAAAGTTATATTATAGGGTCAAATGACATAAATTCAAAAAAAAATGTTTGGTATCTCAAGAACATGATTACGAGATTCTATATATTTCAATAGATAATATAACTCTAATTAAAAATAAAGTATTTTAGTGACAAAATTTGGTGATGAAAAGTTACTTTTTTTTTCTGAGGTTCACCAAAATTTTATAAATCTTTAAAATTGACATATAATATATTTCAGCACTCATTTTCTAATATGATAAATTGGATGACTTTTCGGCTTAAATTCAAACCAAATCACAAGCAACCCTTTTAACAAGTATACATCAACATTGCAAAAACAAAGATTGAATTATACATTAATTGTTTTAATTAACCAAGCCAAAATTTTCACCATTTGTTTTTTTTAACTATACAAACATGAACACTACAAGTTAATGTTCAACTTGTTTCGGTACCATCACTTTTGTTGTCGGTGTCTAGTTCAATTTCAGTTTCTCCAACTGTATCAGCAACCTTCACATTTTCTACCTTTGATACACGAAACATAGCTAAATGGGTGTCTCCTGTAAATGTTAATGACAAAAATCAGCTAAAAACTTTCATATAAAAAAATAAAATGATGACCAAAATAATCAATTTATCATTTTTAAACATGTGAACAATTGTAATGAAAGAGAGAATAAGCTACAACTGTCTAAAGTTCCACATGTGATTAGAATCTCTTTTAAAATTCTATAGCACTATGGTGTCAACATATAAATATAAAGAATTTCAAAATATATTGTTTCAAAATTTTGTGTTCCGACCTTTAAATTGTGTGTTTACCTCAATTTCATTCATAAATGATGTAAGATTATTTGGTGTAGGAGATCAAGCTTGTTTTAGTTGAGATTTAACGAAAATGTAGACTTTTTAAGTTTAATTCAATCTTATAAAACTGATTTGTAAGGTGAAGTTTACTCTCACTTATATACTATGAAATGTCATCTCTGATCGAGATGAAATCTCCAACACAACTCTCTCACATCGAGGTTGTCAACTTGTGTGTGAAATTAAATAGTATGAGTGTCCGATAGCGAATGACACGAGAGACCCAACAAACTCCAACTAAAAAAGATTCTAAATTATTCAAATATCATATTAAAAAATAGACTTTAAGCCTAACTCAACTTTATAAAAGCAGTTTGTAAGGTGAGGTTTACACCCACTTATATACTATGAAATATTTTTATCTCTCTAATCAATGTGAAATCCTAAAACAAAAACAAATATTAATCTTTGAAACCATTTTTCTATCTTCATACACAACATTAAGATCAACATATTCAAAAAAATAATTCAATTTGAAATTTCATCGTAATTTTGATCTTAATTCAATCTCAAAAAATTAAAGAAAAAATAATAGATAAATTATTTTTCATCGTAGTTTTATTCTGAATACATATCTCAAAAAATAAATAATATATATATATATATATATATTATTCTTTACTTAAGTAAGTGTAGAAGAAATCTTTTATTAAAAGTAAAATAATAATTTTTTATATAATTCGGTACCAGTTAATTATTTGGGTATACCAACTGATTCAATCTACATAGGATACTTTAACTACATAAGTGGGAGTTTTTTTTGGTACCCTACATTTTTCTTTTTGCGTCCCTACAATTTTAAAAATTTCAAAACTAGCCATTTCAAAACTAGCCTTGACCTTTTTTTTAAAAGGGTACTGTGAATAAGTTGAGTGACTATCATTCTTCTTCTTCATTAATTGGTGGTGTTGGTGGAGGTGTGGGTTGCGTTGTCGAAATGTTTGTTGACTTTTAAAGGTAAGAACTAAGTTTCGTTGAATAGGGTGGGTAGTTAAGAAGATTTTAGGTTCCCAAAAATTGGGATCCGCGATTCTGCTATGGACGGATCAATCCACAAGTGAAAATTTGATCTATGGAATGGTTGCTCTGTAAGTGAAATTTTTGTTTTCCTGATACAAGGGTGTTCTGGAAGCATTTTATTGACTTACGGATTGGTGGATCCAAAAGTATTTTTTACTTACAGATTGGGAGATTCGGAAGTTTTTTATTGATGGATTGGTGGATCTGGAATGCATTTTTTGACTTATGGATTTGTGGATCCATAATGCATTTTTTGACTTATGGATTGGTGGATCTGGAATTCATTTTTTTGACTTACGGACTGGTGGATCTAAAAAACATTTTTTGACTTAGGGATTGGTGAATCCGGAATGCATTGGTTTATTTTTGTGGTAGTTTTTAATAATTTGTTGAAATTTGATGGTTAAAGTTTAATTTTGTAAAAGTATGGATAATAGCGAAGGATTCAAACAATAATTATATGATGATGTTGATGTGTGGGAGGGTCAACATGGTAATATTGAGAAGTCAATATCCAACAAAGCCTTAAACAATATATGGAAAGGATATGAATGTACAAATGCATTTACTATAGATGAGGTAAAATTGAAATTTGTAAAGTGTGTTTGGGTCGTTTATATTTAGTAAATAATTCGTACTTGGGATGAGTTATGACGTGGGTTAGAAAGGTTGTGTTTCATTTTGGTTTTGTTATTGTGATATTAACGTTGAATACTTCAACTGGCCAATGAGGAAGGAAGACATTTGTATTATTAGGTTGTGAGAGAGGAGGTAAATACAGGCAATATAAGAAAAAATTACAGGTTCCTCGGGGTGGAAGTAGGAAATGTGACTATCCTTTTAAATTACTTTGAGTCTCATAATCATGACTTGAAAAATACGTTGGTTGGTCATCCATATGTTGGTAGGTTCACATCTATTGAGAAGTCAATACTTATGAACATGATAGACAATATAGTGAAGCCTAGAAATATTTTGCTAACTATGAAAGAGCATATAAAGAAAAATGGGACCATCATAAAGCAAGTTTACAATGCACAATATATGTATAGAAATTCAAAATGAGGTGACAAAACTGAAATGCATCAATTGATGATGTTACTTGAGCGAGATATGTATGTCCATTGGTCTAGGTCTGAGGAGGAGATGAATGTCGTGCAAGATTTATTTTGGACACACCTTTATTTAGTGAAGTTATTAAATTCCTTTAACATTGTGTTGATGATGGACAATACGAAAAAAACTAATAGGTATAAGATGCCCTTGCTTGAGGTTGTTGGTGTTACATCAATGGGGTTCACCTTCGGTGTTGCATTTATGTTACTCGCATCAAAACGATAACATAACACTGTATGGGCCTTTGAGAAACTTAGAGATTTGCTTTTGAGAGTTGATTCATACCTAAAGGTCATGGTCAGTGATAGAGATATTGCTCAAATGAATTCAATAAATGTTATGTTTCCCGAACCTACTCATTTATTATGTGCTTTCCACACTAATAAAAATGTAAAATGATTGTTATCGAAAAGAGACATGGGATCAAGTGATGGAATCTAGGGGCTATTGTTGATTGTCATAATGTAGAGTCTTATAAACATCGTGGGGAGGCATTTAATGTTTTTTGTTCATCATGACCTATATTTACTGAATATGTGATTAGTACCTGGTTAAATCCACACAGAAAAATTTGTTAAGGCTTGAACGAAGTCTGCACATTGCATTCTAAAGAGGACCCGTGTGACGTCAATGGGTGACTTATTCTTTTGTTGGGATTCCATGAACAAGATGATCATCTTGTAACATAATGCAATTAAATCTTCATTTAAAAAAAGTTTGCATGTGGTGGGTTATGTCTTTAATGTGACAAGATATAAGAAATTTTTTGACTTTGTATCAAATTATGTTTCGCAGTATATTGCAGAAGAGAGTGATCAAGTTAAATATGGTGGTTTAAATAGATTTCATTGTGGGTGCTTCACTAGATCTACTCATGGGCTTCCTTGTGCTTGTGAATTGGCTTCTTTTAGGCTAGGTAGCATACCATTGCAATCAATGCATTTCATATGGATACGTTTTTAGATATTTCAAGTTGTGATACTTCAGTAGAGTTGTCCATCCAACAAGAGTGGGGTGTCATCATGAATCGGTTCAATGAGGTTGACATTGCTGATAAAGTTAACATCAAAGCCAAATTACATGAGATTGTGTATCCAGATAAGACATTTTTTTGTCCACCAAGTGAGAAAGTCAAAACAAAAGGTGGACAAAAAAAAGTCAGTTTAAATTTTCTAGATGAACGAAGCGAATTTCTTATTACTTTAAACATGTTGATTTCATTGTTTCACGACATGATAGTTCTTATACTTTGAAATCCATTGGAAACAACGCACCACTTTGTGCACTTCATAAGACATCCATCAAACAACAACTACAAAGATGCTATCTAAGTGCATTCGAATAGATACAAATGTAGAAACCCTAAACCATAAACCCATAATAGGGGTGGAGAAAAAAACTCTCCAAGTTATAAAGTTCCTTAGACCTCCACGTATACAAGAAAACATTTTTTTTTTTTTACAGAGAAATCATAGAACCAAAAGTGAACAACATAATTTTTTCTTTTATGAAACTGGGCAACTATTTGGAAAGAATTTATCATCATACACCTCATGATTTATATTTCCAAAAGTATTTCAAAAAAAAAATAGTTTATGTTTGTTCTATTTTCTTATTATAAGGGTTATCCCTGCTTATATCCAATTTGTTTGGCCATATTAGAGTCCTATAAACTTCACTCTAAAGATGTTCTAAAGATGTATAAAAGCATGACAATTACTTTTTGCACCTGATCAAATCAAATTTGCAATTACTTTTTTATCAAATTTGAACTTGCATTCGACTTATATGTAAAGTAACAAAAATACCCTTAAATAAAATGGGAGGTATGGATTAAAAATACTTCTGAAACTCTTTTTCGAAACACGTTTTTGGATTTGGATTTTCGAAATATTTTTCTGAATTCTGGAAAGACACATTTTCAGATTTAGTTTTCTGGAAAAAAAAATCATAACGTAGTTTTTGCATTATGGAATTGCTTTTCAACAATGAAATTTTGATTTTCGAATTCTATTCCAAAATTTCATTTTTAGAACACATTCAAATTTTTTTTTCTAAAATGTAATTTTTGAATTCCAAATTTTCAATTCTAGAATAAAAGGTAACTTTAGAAATTTCAAAGGAGGATCGGATGTAGGTCACAATTTGTAAGGTGACGGAAGAATTTGCCCTAAACCAATTAGAGGAGAGATGTAAGGTTAACTATTTTGAACTAATTTTTGGGTTGAATGGTTAAAATTATGATGAATTAGAAGTTTGTAGAAGTTACCAAATGTAATAGAATTGCCAGGTGATACAGTTGCAGCTACTCCAGGTCTCAGACGCTTGTCATTAATGAATGTTCCATTAGTGCTGTCCAAATCTGTGACAAGAAGATTCCCTTGTTTCTTCTTAATACGTGCATGCACACCAGACACTGCAAATATAAGATCAGCTTTTGAATTCAAAACATGGTTCATAAGCAATACAAATTTCAATACATTCCAAGGGACTTTTCAGTAGAATTTTTAAATACGCACTCTTCAAACAACCTTTTTCAAAACTCTTGACACTTTTTCTTTGAAGTTGACATATTTTTCTTTTTTTATGTCATATGGGAAGTGAATGGAAACCTCACCATCCATGAGCTGGTTTGATGAGGTTGAGTTTTCCACTTCCTAATATAAAGTTCTCAAATACTTGACAATTTTCTTCACCAACGATGTTGGAGCAATGGATTTCCAATTAAATTAATTGAAGAATAATTTTATATTCAGTATTACCATATAACTAAAATCATGATTTTTAACATATTCTTCAAACAGAGTACGAATAAGTGTAAGAATAAATTTTTATTGACTAAGTAGGAATAAGAGTAAGAATATGTTGTTATTGGTTTAGAAGGGATAGTTTTAAAAGGAAAGCCTTCGCAGCTGAATGGATGTGATGACTTAGGTTAAGTCTAAAATGTTTGGGTTTGGGTTAGGTTCTGTCACCCAATTTAAAAAAAGTAAGAATTACTTTTCGCACTTCATTGTTGTTTCTTCCTAGATCTGCATGAAGGTGTTGCAAAGGTTTAAAACTTTCAGATTTTTAGATTATGGAATTTGGAAATGGAAATATATTAATCTAGAGTGATTTTTGTATTACACAATCCAAAATCGTATTATAGACATTCATAATAAGTTTTAGATTATATAATTTAAAATATATTTTATATTTAAAAATATGTTCTGAATTTTACAATCCGTAATACATTTCAAATTATACAATCTAAAATATATATTTTTTTTTTAAATTTTACAATCTAAAATGTTTTCAACTCATATCTAATTTAGACTTTTCCCTAAAGGTACAAGGAGAAAATATATAGGTACTAGAAGAAATACCTTAACAAAATATTCTCTGTGGTATTGTACATGTAGTAAGGTTAAAATATTCTTTTAAAATCCTAATTTTTACAACTTTCATAAAATTTTATTGTATCTAATAATGTACAAATTTCAATGGATTCTTTTTAATGAAGATTTCAATGAATTTTGTTCACGTATATTGTTAGGTCTTGGGTTCTTGGTCATAATGAAGTCTCGACTTTTGGATCTTAGATCTCGGTTGGAACGTGTAAGAAAAAGAGTTATGCAAAAGGTCATCTTACACTCAAGTCAATATTTAGTATTTAATATTTGGTATTCGATGATTAGAATGATAAACGTTATTAAATACATACATTTGTCTGACCTTGGTCCATGTATTTATAGGATCACATGGGTTTTCATGTTTATGGGTCTAGATTAACACAAATAACCGAGTTAGTCCTCGTATTAGTCAGACATTTCATACGCCTCGATTATGTTAATTTGGGTGCCCTAAGTAGTTACTTGAGTCAGGTTCCTGAGATGTGCTCAGTTATTATTCTCAAGTAGATCTCGATCACAAATTCCAAGATGGTGCCGGTCATGTGTAATGCACTAGTCCCCCATACTCGAAGGCTTTGCTTTTCTAGAGTCATTTTCATAATATTGTTTGTTTTATGTTGAGGTCATCTCGGTTTGCAAAATGTTGCAAGAAAATTTTATCTTCTTGGGTGAGCACTATCTCAACTATGCCGAGGTAGTCTCAGCTACCTACCTAGGCCCGTAACTTGAGGGACAATGTCGTGTAAAGTTTAGAACCTTCCGTGATTTGGCAGAAAACTCTTCAAAATTTGTGTTAGCGGTTATTGGATGAGATTTTAACATTGTTAAATGTTTTTGTATTTGTTCATGTCGGTTGACTTCGATTGTCTTCGTACGTCTACGATGATCACACGTCCAATTATCTCTGCCTTTGTTCGTGCCTCTCTTCGATCAAACACCTGAAAATGCAAAGACAAAGGGCGCCCTAGAGCTCGTTTGCAATCTGACGCTCAAGTCAGTACTGGGCTAGGAAACACCAAAACTTCTGAAAAGCTTTCTCCGTAAAACTGTGTGTGTCTTAGCCTAAAAGTTGTGTAAAAACCTTGTGTACCTTATTAGGTTTGATACTACTCTTTATACACTCTACGGTTTCTGTTGTTTCCGCTAACTGCAATTAGGGTTACTAAGGGTGTGCCTTAGCATCGCTATCACCTACTCTTAGGGCGATCTGGCGCGTAAGGCTCCCTGACTGGAGTGCAACCTCTAACGGGATAACCACTCGGGTACCAACTTGTGCACCTAATCTCTGGGGTCATCCGTCTTGGGAGTGCCCTAGCTGTTCACGTGCCATGCATGCAGTTCACCCCTGAACATGACCCTCACGGGTCGTATCTCTTCCAGTGGCTCTTTACTTGTATTACGCATGGACGTGTCATCCACACCACACACATGGACCCCTCGTGACCTAGGCTTTTCCCTAACTGATAATTGGTGCATGGTCAGGGATCCACCTCTCGTGGCCAAGCTCTGTTGTTTAAGTCACCGATGTCCGATGTCACATCGCCTTCACTCTGTTGTCGAGGACCCATCAGCACATCCTGGTGATCGACGCCTGACCACTCTTCGGCGCCTTGACTTACATGTCTTGCGAGACATCGGCCCACACCGCTCGTGGGACCCAGCGTACATGGCCCCACCTTCACTAGCGGTCAACGACGTCCGAGGACTAGTCGATATAGTATTTTTAGGCATAATGGCTCAAGTTGCACTAACTTCATGTTGGTTGTGAGGCAACTCCGACAACAAGTCACAAAGACTCGATGTTCATGAAGAAGGCTTTATTTAACCAAGCCACTTAACAGGTGATATTTTTATGGAGTTTCTACTAAGGAGGGCAAGTTTGATATATTTAAGGATATGCATCAAAGTAAACTCATGTCGGTGGATGACATTTCCAGCGAGGGTTGGTCTTGGTGACAACTGACTATGTTTAAAGATTTTTTTTGTTAGTCTCTATATAGGCTGAACAAAATTTTTTGTATACTTTTTTGAAAGTGCTTGTTGGGACTTATTGCTCGATTTACAAGAATGAATATTACTTGCTTTTTAATGATATTCCTTGTCGATGCCTTTGCCTTTCTATTTTTCTATGCTTTTCTGTTTGCATTTAGAATTATTTTTTCATTTTGCTTACCTCTTGGTAATATCTTTGAAATTCTCAGTTGATAATCTATGAACATCTTGCATCTCAGTTGATGCTTGACATCTCGATCGATGCTTGTCATCTCGGTTGATGCTTAGTTTTTTCATCTCGGTTGATGATTAATTTTCACATCTTGATTAATGCTTGCATCTCCATTAATGCTTAGTTTTTGCATCTCGATTTATGCTTGCATCTTGATTGATGCTTAGTTTTGGCATCTTGGTTAATACTTGCATTTTGGTTTATGCTTAGCTTTCACATCTCGATCTTGATTGATGTTTGCATCTCGGTTAATGCTTAGTTTTTCATCTCAATTGATGCTTAGTGTTTGCATCTTAGTTGATGCTTAGTTTTTGTGTATCTCAACCATTGATAACAAGTGAAATAATGAATGTAGAGTTTATTAAGTGTCTCGTTAATTACAATATAATGTCAGCTAAAATAGAATTTCAAGTGCGTTGTAGTCCACGTCTTCGATATCGGCTTGCCTGAGAGGTGCTTAAGTCGATGGATGATGGTTTTAACTTCACTATGGATTCGGAAGGGTCCTTCCCAATTGGTCCAAAACTTTCATTCTCTTTTTCTTGTATCACTATGCATCCTCCATATGAGATCACCCTATTGGAAGGTTCTCGACTTTACCTTGGAGTTATATCTTTTGGACGCTCTAATTTTGCAAGCCTCGTCCCTGATTCAAGCATTGTCTAATGGTTCGAGTAGGTATATTTAGGTTGAAGAGTTATCTCCTTAATGAGAGTTTGCCGATTCGACTGGGATCATGACATTGGTGTCGTATACATGACCATATGAGATCTCTAGCATGGCCGACTGGTGTGTGCACCTATATGTCCATAGAGTTTCCAACAACTCCTCGGTCCTTTGCCTTAGGTTATACCTAAATGTTTATTAATTCATTTAAAATGACCTCGTTAGCAGCCCCAACCTATCTATTTGTCTGGGGATGCTCCACCAAGCTGGCTACATGGCAGATGTTGAGTCCTTCATAAAATTCAATGAGTCTTTTGTCAAAGGACTGTCTTTTGTTTCAGAGATGAAAGTATCGGGGACACCATATTGGCATATGATGTTTTTCCAAATGAAACTCTAACATTCTAGCTTTAATCCACTTTGTGAAATGATCAACTACTACCAGTAGGAATTGCACTGCCCCTCCTCAAGTGAAAATGATCCAATGATATTCATTTCATATATGAGAAAGGGCTAAGGGCCAAAGGGATGAGATATGGTTCAAGTTTTCTAGCTTCGAGCATAGGATGTTGTCGAATTCCTAACACTTAATGCATTGTTTCACTTAAAAAAACACGTGACTGAATTATTGGTTAATAGTATCTCGCTCTTAAGGCTTATGTTGACATTGTTCATCCTCCTGAGTGGAGTATTGATTCTTGTACAAGCCGGAAAGTTCTCTTTTCGTACTCTACTAGATCTTGGATTCTTGGTCACAATGGGGTCTCATATCTTGACTAGAACGTGCAAGAAAGGGAGTACTTATAAACAAGTTCTCTGACACTCAAGTTAATATTTAATATTCGATTTAAATACATACATTTATTTAACCTTGGTCCATGTATTTACAGGGTCACATGGACTTTCATGTTGGTGGGTCCATATTAGTACAAATAACTGAGTTAGTGATTGTATTTGTCAAATATTTCGTATGTGTTGATTCTATTAATTTTAGGTGCCTTAGGTAATTAGTTAGCTCTAAGTTCTCGAGATTTGCTCGATTATTATTCTCAGATAGATCTCGGCCACTAATTCCATGTTGGTCATCAAATTTTATAAACATCACAACTATCAAACAATCTCATCTAAAGACTTTTGTTCTTATTGATGCTAATGTCAAACTTTTCTTTCTCTCATCACACATTATCTTTTTTTTTCTCTTTGTTAGACGATATATTTATGTAGAGTACTTCATAACTTTGTCAGCAAAGAATAATGAATTTTCAATTAAATGAATAGACAAATCTCTATATTGAGTATTATTATATAACATACCACATAATTTTTTACCTATTATAGAGACTCAATGGAAGGAACAACAAAACTTATCTTTAGATAACTAAGGAAGATATGAAGTTAAAATCGATTACTAATTAACAATTAAAAGATTGAAAAAGTTGTATTGGATTTATTCTTTATCCAACCCTATTATTATTTTTTAATGACTATTGTAATTTCGAATATTCTTTTAAAAGCCGTAGAATTCTTTACAATCTTATGAATCCATCTTCAAGTTTTATAAAAATGTTCCATAATCTTTCAAATCTTTTAAATTCTTACCATATAAATCCATTAAAATCCAAACTATAAAATCTTAATCAAAGCCTTTTAAAATAAATTATAATCCATTAGACTTTTCTTATATCAAATTAGAGTTTTAAAATCCCAATCCAATACAGATCCTTAGACTTGTATGATTCTAGCTTTTAAAAATGGATTTATGTTTATAGAAAGCAATTTCTCAATGGAAGACTATACCTGTTGCAACTGGAATTACTAGATCAGCTTTATCAGGTACACGTCCAACAGTCACCTCACTCTACATAATTCAAAAGCCAGTTATTCTGAAGAATACTCGGGCACAAAACATTATTGATGATAAAATTACTTACAGAAGCGATTTCATATGCACCTGGCATCTGAACCTTGTAACCTATATGTCTTGTATCACCATCTCCTATCAAATAACATTCATTATGTTTCCAATGTGATAATCAGCCTTGTTAATCTTCAGACAAAGAAAATCATATTAAAACAAGTACATAAAATGGATACCTGAAAAGGTCCTATTATGTGACCACAGTTTTCTAGTCAGTCAAGAAATGTTATGCACAAGTTTTACTTTTTAACTCAGTTGTCTCTACTTATACATAAAATGTCTTAGGAAGTGAACTTTAAATCTAACTCAATTGACTCGTACGATAAGGTTTGCACCTTTACAATGAGACTACCAACTTGTGCATGAGATTAGATTTTTTTTTATCAGAAAGAATTAATAAAATTAAAAATGGGATACTTCAGGGGTGTCCCAACCCATATACATGAGTCAAGAACCCCTTACCAACTAAGGGTTTGGGTTCTTAAAAAGACCTGAATACACAGAGAAGGCTCACAAAAAACCTGCAGAACAATTCTGTTTCACATCCTAAAAAGCTACTATGTGTATATAAAGTGCACTTTCCAGCAATGTGCAACACAAACTAAATAAATAACCATTATGCAGCAATTATGCATGATTCTGGCAGCATCAAAACTGGATGGAAGAGAAAAGTAGTTCTCAGAATTTGAACAATTCACCGCAACCAATTCCACCAATAAAGTCTCTTATCTGCAAAGGAGCATTGATGCTATGACAGGAACAACACAACAAACCAGAATTTACATTATTGGCAGCAGTATTTGCATTGAAAAAGTTGGCATCCACTCTTCAATAATACGCCTCTCCTATACTTCACATTGTGCAGAACCTACCTCCACAACAGCCAGCAGCTACACTCATTGCTTCCAGACGTGACAACCTCACACTAAAGATCACATTAAGCACCAACAAGATCAGAGATGATGCACCGACATGATGAAGTGTGCTCAATTAAGCAGGAAAAGTGCAACGCTTGTGCTTCAAATATGCTGCACAAAAAGCATAAAAAGCTAAGATTGTAGCTGCAGCACATTCTGACATTTTATTAAGTACTTCTATTCGAGGCTAGACTTTTGTATTGAACTTGCTACTTTGTTCTCATAGAATGAGCAATTTGACCTTAAGACTGCCCTGCCAAATCTGATTAAGATTCCTCCACGCCAATGTGACTAGACCTCCTAGTAGATTAGCCCTGTCCAAGCAAGTGGATGTGGTCCATTGACTCCCTTGTATTACAGATCAGAAATTCATGAAGCCATCTTAATTTGTCTCTTTCTTATTAGCTTTATACTTTATCCACGCTTAGTATGTGTACTGATTTTGTATACATGGCCCTGCGGTATCACTGCCCAATCTACAACGAAACATTAGTGCTTTGACGTCAACACCAACAAGCATGATAGCAAAGGCAAGCCAGGATTCAGCCTTTGTTGCAAAAACCATCTGCATATACCAGTGCAAAAGCTACAAAGACTACAATATTCTGTATGAAGACTGCATAACTTCCTCAAGTGCTACATAATTTTGCCTAGTTCCTGAAAAAACCCCTTGGTTAACAGAGTAAGGATACTCCTCATGAACAAAGATATCACCACTGCTGCTCCCTCTCAATTCCAAATCTCACACCAGAAAAACATATCTTTATGTAGCGTGAGTGCTGGACCTGAATAATTATGCATAATCCCAACTAAGGGAAAACATCAACTAGAGGGGTCACACCTCCCGCAGAGCCAGAGGTACCAAAGAGTTTAGTTCTACCATAAAGAGCCCAACAATCACAAAGGGCTCACCCCTAACTAGTGGCTCCCGCACACCTTCTTCACCTTTCTCCTTGGCCGTAACACCTAAAAATCCCTTTCATAACGTTACCTGAATCTACTAATGCAAGGGAGGGGATTCAAAACCCAATCCACAAAGGAGTGGTTATAAGAGGGTACCTTGTGCTTTAGCCACAACCAAGATTTGAGTTGTGCCTTCTGAAAGATCTCTTCAACATCAACTATGCCTTGCTTGAATATAACATTGTTCCTTTGATCCCAGATACTCCATACTAACGCTGCCCATATACCTTTCTGAATCAAGTTTTGTTTGTTGTTAACCTGAACAAGATGGAAACTCTCAAAATGACACTTCAGATCATTATGCTGGACACCGAGGATACCTATCCATCTAAAACACAAAGACCAAACACTTTGAGCATGCTTGCACTCTAGAAATAGATGCTGGCTAGACTCATCCTCAGCTTGGCACATACCACATAATGCAAATTCAACCAAAACCCTTCTCCTACTTAGATACATTCTAGTAGGGAGTGTGTCCAGCAAAACCCTCCAAGTTGGGTCAACACATTGGGTAGAGCTTTGATCTTCCACTTCCACAGACATGTGAATAAGTCATTGTGTTGTCCACTGGCATGCTTAGCAAGTAAACGCAAACTTCACAGAGAACAACCCGGAATCCTCACTCCCCCACTTCTGAAAATCTTTCACCTCCCTTATTAGAGAAGCCCCAGATATGAATGAAAACAGATCAACCTCCAACAGAGATTCCCATTCAAACTGTTGGAGATCCCACATCGACTAGAGATGAGGACATTTCATTGTATATAAGTGGGTGCAAACCTCACCTTTTAAGCCGGTTTTATGAGGTTGAGTTAGGCTTAAAGTCCACTTCTTAATATGGTATCAGAGTCATTTTCAAGCCTATCCTAGCGAATGTTTGTTGGGCTTATCAGGCCACCCACTATTGGATCGTTATAGAACCACCCATAATATGTTGTCCCACGCACGAGCTGTCATTCTCGACGAGAAGGGGTGTGTTGGAGATCTCACATCGACTAGATATGAGGACATTTCATTGTATATAAGTGGGTGCAAACCTCACCTTATAAGCTGGTTTTATGAGGTTGAGTTAGGCTTAAAGTTCACTTCTTAATACAAACCTTTCACGCCTCCACCTAAGGCGCCAATGCCATAGTGACTCTTCCCACCCCCTACCTCTCCCACTTTTAGATCCTGGTCGCTCCTATTTTCCATCTTAAAGCCTCTTGGAACCATCCTACTACTCCTCCCTCACAGCAAACCTTTGACAAGTCTCTCCACCACCAATATTGGTGTTTAACATGTACCCTAGGATTGCCTGCTTCCGTTCCATATTTTGAGACCAACATATCTTTCCTTTTCCCTTCCTCTTCACTTATGAGACGCCATTTCTACTTAGCTAACAGGTCAATATTAAACTTTCGAATATCTTAAAACCCCAAACCTCCCTCCTATTTCGATTTACATAAATTCTCCCAACTCACCCACGGTATTGGTCTGTTTTCCTTCCCCCAACCCCATAGAAACTTCCTTTGTATACTGATAATGCTTTTGCAAACTGAATCCAGAATCTTGAAGAAGGATAGGTAAAAGAGGGGAAGCGTTGTAAAGACCAACTTAATTAAGCATATTCTACCTGCCAGAGACAAAAATATTCCCCTCCACACACTCAGCCTGGCTTTTAATTTTTCTAGAATTGGTTCCCATAAGAGCCTCTTCCTTTGATTACCTCCCACTTCCAGGCCCAAATAAATAAAAGGAACCCTCGTCAAGTTACAGTTAAAAGTCTTTGCGTAGTACTTATGGAAGTTGATCTTCAGTCCTAAGGCAATCTCATATCCCCTAAGCTTTAATAATGATCATATTGTTAAGAGAATCTTCACACATGAACAAGGTATCATCCGCAAACTGTAGCAAACACACCTCTACCTCATTCCTTCCAATCTTCATACCTGAAAGCAGACTAGCTTTTAAAGCTTGTCTTACTAACCCCACTAAGCCTTCAACTACCATAATAAATAGGAATGGCACTAGCAAGTCACCCTGCCTTCTTGATGGTCTAAATTCCTCCACAGGACTACCATTGACCAACACAGATATTGATGAAGATTCCAAACAACCTCTAACCCATTTAATCCATTTACTATGGAAGCCCAACCTCTGCAACATATGATAAAGGAATTCTCACCTTACCGAGTCATATGCCTTCACATAATCAACCTTCAAACACAACCCATGTTTCCCATGCCCCCTGATATCCTCCACCACTTCATTTTCCATAAGAACACTGTCTAACATTCCTTTATCCTTCAAAAAAGCTTATTGACTTTCATTAATAACAGAGGGTAAGACACACTTGATTCTACTAGATAGAACCTTTGAAATGATTTTGTAAAGTTCCCCCACTAGAGAGATAGGTCTATATTGGTCAAGCCTTAAGGGGTCCCTCACTTTAGGGACTAAGGCTATAAAGGATGCATTACAACCTTTCGGTATATTACCCAACTCCTGAAAATGCCTCACCGCTGCTACAATCTCTCCTTTCATAACATCCCAACTATTCTTGATAAAGTTGAAATTATAGCCATCCGGTCCAGGGCTCTTATTCCCATCGCATTTCCAGACTGGTTCCCGTATCTCCTCCTCAGAGAAGTCAACAATAAGACTTAGATTATCCTCCACAGAGAGAGATTTAAACTCCACCTCAACAAGTCGAACCCCAAAGTCTTTTGCTGCCTCAAATCTTTATTCAAACAGATTTTTCGCCTCTCTCCGAACAAGCTTTGGTTCCTCGCTCCATTGGTCCCCGACCACAACACCTTTAACCTAATTTCTAAGTCTTCGCCATCTAAGCATAGAATGGAAAAACCTTTATACCAGTTTGCTCTAGCCTTTTGACTTATAAGAGAATCTATCTTTTTGTTCATCACCGCTAGCATACCAATAAGTTCCATTCTTTTCGACCTAGCATTCTCTTCTAGAACACCATTTGCATCTTGACAGTCAAGATCCTCTATTTCCTTCAGAATCCTTTCCTTGTTCGAGTTTAGATGCCCAAACACTTCATAGTTCCAAACTTTCAAGTCTGATTTAAGCATTTTAAGCTTATCTTTAAGTTTAGATATTCCATTCCCATGTACAACATACGACATCCACTTATCTTTCACAAGGTCTTTAAAACCCCTCTCCATAAGCCACAGATCGATAGTTCTGAAAGACTTAGGATTCCAATCCTTGACCAAGGATTTCACTACAATAGCACAGTGATCAGAAACCTCCCTTGGTTGCACATACTGTTTGCTCATAGACCACTTTTGGAGCCACTCCTCAGAAACCAACAACCACATACACTTCTTACCCACCACCGGCAATTCCATCAATAGATTCCTGTTGATGAAGCCATTAAAACCACTGATCTCCTTTGATTGGTCTCCCCTTTCTCTAACACCTCTCCTTTCATTTACACTTCTAACCACATTAAAATCGCCACAACACCATGCCCGGTTCTGATGTACTAGTTTTAGATTATATTTATGGATAATCTGATATAGACCCGATAACGGGTGATAGGATAGGTCCAACACAAACTCTCGCTAGGATAGACTCTAAATGACTTTGCTACCATCTTAAGAAGTGGACTTTAAACTTAACTTTACAAAAACCGGCTTGTAAGGTGAAGTTTGCACCCACTTATATACTATGAATTAGCCTTGTTCGTAGTCGATGTGGAATCTCCAATAAAGTATATAACATGGTGGGTGACCTTTAGAATTAAAATTGATTGTAATACTAACTTAAAAAGTGGATTTTAAACACAAAAACTTCATAAAACTACTTTATACAGTGATGATTGTCCCCAATTTATAATTGTATTTTTTACACTACTCTTACCAATGTAGGACTTTGGTTCTTTCCAATAGTTTTGGTGTCAAGAAAATAACATCTTTCACCACATGATGACTCATAAAACTACTTCACTGCCCGGAGCCATAAATAACTAATATAATCTAATGGGACCTTAGGGCCCTTTGAGCTTAAACCTCACAAACTCCTATTTTGTACTTCTAGCTCTATCAAAATCTTAACTTAAACCATTTATTTCTTATTTAATGTTTAACTACCTCTTGAAAAGTTTATGATCAAAGAAGAAGCAAAGATTGTTATATTGACTACAAGACAACCTAAGAGTCTTTCTGTGGCAAAAGATGGGTCATGTTTAACTACCTCTTAGCCGTCAAGCAGTCATGAAGCTTAGAATATTCGGACATATTAAACATCCATGAATCAAACTAGCACCAGAGTATAAAGAATGAATGTTCAACAAGACACATGCTAGCACTGACTTGGAGAAAAAAAATGCAGATTATTTTATACTACAAGTCACATTTTAGGTGTCTTTGATCTACCACACAGAGTGACAAAGCAGTAAGAGATGTAAATCAAAGGATTTAGGCTGGGTGGATGAAATCAAGGGTGGTTTGGGCGTTATTAGAGATGGAAAGATGCTTCTTAAGCTAAAAGAAAAAGTTTACTCCATAAGACAAGTGATGATGCATTATGATAATGAATGTTGAGAGGCTGGCATGGGAGTAATAAGGGTGGGTTGCAAAGATGATAATGCTGCTGTCTTAAATAAGTGATCAAACTGGAAAAAATGGGATTCAAGCTTGGTGGATGAAATGGAAGAATGCTTAGGTGTTGGTAGTATTTATGATAGGGAGGTGATTTCTAAGCTACAAGGAAAACTTTACTGCATGTCAAAGTCACTACAGTTTTTAGTTTCTCTTTTATTATTATATCTTGGTAAGCTTTCTCATCTAGTATATATGAATTGTTTGGATGAGCTTTTTCACAAGAAATTTAAGAGAAAAATTTGAAATTTGCTATATAAGTTAAAAATACAAATTCAGGAGATATTATACAGAAGAATTTCTACAAATTAGCTTATAAATAAATTAATTTTAGCTCATGAAGAAGCTAATTTTAACTTATTTCTTATTTTTTTTCTCCGTAGAAGTGTTTATGGAGAAATTCATCCAAACAAATCCATAATCATGTAATTTTACTTTCAGTGAGTGATAATACATAATTCTCTTTTCTGAAAAAAAAAGGTGGGATTTATCTTTCTGAGTTTTTTTTTTCTGAGAGAGCAGTAAGCAACTAATAGAAGACCGTTTTCTAACAAAATAACAAACTAAGGTCTAATAACAGGAATAACGAAAAACTATAAACTGACAGTGAACAACCATATGACTAATGATGCTGTATTGTATTAAATATTGGAGAATACAAAAGGATAAAATAAAGGTTGCTAAATGCATTGATGAATGTTGAATAGTCAATAAGGAAAAATATAAGATTATGAAGGACTTTATGAAAGATATGTAGAGAATAATTGAATAATATCTTTTATTTAAATTAGTTTTTAGAAAATATTTCTATTTTTTTTAAATATCTTCTACATATTATAAAAATATATTTTATTATTATTTAGATTTAGGAAGCTAGGATTGAAATATTGTTGATATTTGATATTTTGTTACATTTTTACTCTATATTTAGAGTACATAAATAAAATAAATCACAAACTCTTTCATATAATATATCTCTTATATATTTAAAATATATTTCCAAAGTCCAAAATCCCTATAGAGTCATAGTTCTTACTGACACGTAGAATGGAAAGAGAAATAAATTTCTCACAAGTTGTTATGCAACTTTTTTGTGGCTAAAGTTGTGATTTATGGAAAGTAAGAATGCAAACTTAACTAGAAGGGCTAGAAGATGTGGAAGAGGTTTACATCGTTGATCTGCTGCCTACAAATCTTACCATGGCCCAAATCAAAAGTACAAAAGGAAAAAAAAGACAAAGAAGGCAAATGCAAAGTCATGCCTTTTATTTGCTGGTGTTACACAAATGGTCCTCACCAGAATCATGGCCACAAAGTCTTCTGAAAATAATTGGGATTATTTGAAAGGAAAATATGAAGGAAACAAAAAGATTCAAGGCATGAAAGTGTTAAATATGATAAGAGAATTTGAGGTGAAAAACGATGAAAGAGTTGAGATAATTAAGGAATATGGATATTGATAACAAAATAAAATGATTGGTTAAGAAGTCTCCTGAGAAAATTTTGGTAATGATACTGGATAGATACAAAACATTTATCACGTCATTGGAAAACACAAACGATCTATCTACAATTATTTTGACAAAAGTGATGCATGGCATGGAAGCACAAGAGCAATGGAGAATTATTGAGAGAAGATTGTGTTGTTGAAGGTATTTACTTCTTACTATCTAATGTTCTTTCGAAGTCAAGAAGAACACAAAAGGAGAAAATACCAAAACAACAACAGAAATGTTTTTTTGTCTTGTCCCTATTGCAAGAAAAATAATCACCAACACAACAAGTATTGGTGGAGCCTAGATGTAAAATGCAAAAAAGTGGTCAATTGGGACATATAGAAAAGATAAGCAAATTTCAACATCCCCAAGAAGTTGTCTAGATTGTAGAGGACGAATTAAAAGAGGAATTACTTCTTGCAACATCATGTGTTACAATTAACAAATCTACAAAAGATTGGCTTATAGATAGTAGTTGTACAAACCAGATGACTCTCGTGATCGAGAACTTTTCAAACATCTCAACAACTCAGTTATTTTTAAAGTAAGAATTGGAAATGGATAACAAATTGTTCTGGAAGATAAAAATGTAAAACAAGGATCAAAATAAATGGAGGATGGTTATCTCTTAAAGAAGTTTGAAGTCCAAGGAGAGAAAGTAGATGAAGAATCACATTTTAACATCCATCAAAGATCCAATAAAAAAAAGATAAGATTGATAAAAGAAGAAATACATTAAACAATATCAAATCAAATGAAGATACTATGGAAGAAAGAAAAGGACAATAATTTCAAGAAAAAAAAGGGAAAAATCAAGCATTAAAAGAAGGAGAATGAAATTTGAAATTCAAATAAACATGTTAAGACAAGGAGAAATGTTTATAATATTTGCTTAATATCTTTTATTTAAATTAGTTTTAAGAAAATATTAAGTTTTTAAAAAATATCTTTTACATAAAGATAAAAATATATTTAATTATTATTTAAATTTAGAAAGTTAGAATTTAGATATTGTTGATATTTACCGATAAAGTTTCATTGGTATCTAGCATTTTAGAAGATGGTGGACATGAGAGAAAAACATCAACAGAGCCAAGTGATCAAACAGAGGATAGCCCAATAGTTAGAGAAAAAGGTGGATGTGGAACAAAAAATTCAAAAATTAGACTGATGAAAAGGCTCTATAATAAAATGGATTCTTTAAAGATTTGGTTTAGAACAGAACACAATATTTAGCCAACTTCACCTAGTGGGAAATGCTTTGCTGTAGTTGTGACTTAAATTTTCCAAACTAATTTCTCAATTTGTTTTTAAGAAAAATCATGCATGACTGTGATGTATCTTACAAAATACCATTTTCAAACCATTCATTTGTATTTTAACAGTGCTCATGTGACAATGTTAGTCTCTCCGGAGTTAAATAAACTAAAACCAACAAATAGAAAAACCCTCCCAAACGAATAAAGTTACGGTCCAATTTCCTCTAAATAATATAATCTGTCGTCAAAATTTCAAATGCAAGCATTATCCAAAATGTGTACGCAAATCTCAAAGTTGTTCTAGCAAGGAATTCCCAATTTTCCACTAGGATTCTCAATCATCTAAATGAAGGGTGTCACCATTAAAACATAATTTTTACAAATTCTATTACTCCTCTAGTATTGAATAACCTGTAAGAAACGTGAAGGAATTTCTAACACGAATTCCCAGGATGAAATTCTAACACGAATTTCTTTGTTCCATGTTGAAGCCTTTAGGATTAGTAACAGGTGCTTGCTCATCAGTCAATAAGGGTAGGTATGTGTATGCTGCATCCTAGATGGCTACATACTTCAAAAACATCTCATGATATAGGCTAGTACAATTCCCCCACCTCTACCTAACAAATGTTTAAATTAATAAAAACAAAAACCAAGTTTCCATATTCAAGTACACTCTCCTATGATCCTATCTGCGTAATTCCAAGCACCTTCTATGCAAGATTTTAGTTTATAAAAGGCAGAAAAATTGTAGAGGGGTTACTTTAAGGATCTAGTTTCTAGAGAGGATTTTATAGAGGAGGAAGATGTAACTGACCAACTGGTTCAAGAAGCCATCTTTCTCCATCATTGGCCTTTGTTGTTGGTGTTGTTGTTGGGGATGCAGCCTCTGAGGCATGTGGAACTCTCAGGTTCTGCTTTTCTTTTGCTTTGGATATAACACCACCTTGTGGCTGCAACAGAAAGCACTTGGGCAAATGATGATGGGTTACTGAACTGAAAGCAACTGAGGTAGGTTTGGAGTGAAGCAAGAGTGGTGAATTCCACAAAGTTTGAGACTTAGGAAATTTTGCAAGGGAGAGAGAAGGTAAAAATATGCTTTCCATTTGAGCTAGAATTGTTGGACAGTGTTTGAGAAAAGTAGCTGATGTTTGCTCATATGGGTTGGCTTGGTGGTCCTGGTGATCAAGGATAAACCTGAAAGGTGATCTTGGTGTGACTAATGGGAAATGGGGTTGTGTAGTATGTGGCAGCCATTTAATGCTTTACACAAGAAGAGATTGGATAACTATATATGATCTTGAGTTCATGTTTTTTATTTTATATTTTGATACTATAATTCTTTTTTAATAGGTAAATTAGTTATGATAAAATAGACTTTGGAATCTGATCTGACTCACCTGTTTCCAGGGACCAAGAAGAGTAAAAAGGAGACATGTTGGGTTTATCCATGTTTCAATAAAGGGTGTTTCTTCCAGCACTTTATCAAAATTCTTTATAGATCCTACTAATTTTTTTTAAAAAAACTTTTTTTTTAATAAATTTTTGGATTACTTTTTTTGAAATTCTTTTTTCATAATATATTTTTTGAAATTAATGAAATGCATTCCAAAAAATATTTTTCGGAATAGAATTTTCAAAATAAACTTTGAGAAATATATCTAGAATGTATTTTATGGAATAATTTTGCTAGAGTATATTTTGGAAAGAACTTTTCAAAATAAGGACGAATTACATGGGGGCATTTGGTCATTTCACCTATTTGATGTGGGTGCATGAAGAACTTTGATGGGTTGGAGGAATAAATTGATTTTTTAAGTTTAGTATGTTCTACTTTAGATAACAAACCATTCTTAAGGCTTTAAAAAAAAATTGTATGAATTGTATTGTGAATGATATGTGTTGTATGAGGACGAAGGAATTGAGATCACACATTTGGAATAATGTACGAGTTGTTGTTTAGTTTAGTATTAAGTATTGTCACATATGTTTTAATAAAGATAATTTAGTTTCATTGATGATCTAAGTCACATACACTGAGATATCAGTAGGTGAGAAGCTGATGAGAGAGTTTGTACACACCGTGACCACTTCTAATGACACGGTATTGGATGTTTTAACTTACAATATACATGGACTTGAGAAAAGAATGCACAACATTATTTTTCTTTTATTCTATTTTAAAATAATTTATATATTTTAGGGTGTTACAAAATTTTTAGCAAAATGTAGTATGTAAAAGAATATTAAAATAAAAACAATCTATATATATAATTTATATTATGTAATTAATTTCTATTACTTTATAGAAAAAAAATTCATAATATAATATATAAGATATTATTTATGTTACTCTAAAATAAAAAAATTCATATTTTAAATGAGTTAAATAAAAATGATAATTAAGAAAATGTATCATTGAAAATAAAAATTATAATTTAAAAACTTGAAAATTAATGCAATTTAAAATTTTGGATTTTCTTTATAATGATAAATGGTAATTAATAATTTTTATGTATACGGTATTTCTATTCTTTTAATTATTAATTATCAATGCTTTTTTATAACAACAAAAATTATGTTTTTTAATTACTTAATTAATAATTTAATATATATTTACAGGAGTTTTTTTAGTGCGGTTGTCTTCTAATATATTAATATTTCTTTTACTAACTCATTTATTTATAAGATCAACAAACTGGATGAAAAAAAAACCATTTACGTAAAATATATGTCCAATAGGTCGATTTTTTTATCACGCATATATTGTCTTATATTATTTTATATATTATATATTCTTCTTGTCGGTTGACTTGGTCGCTGGTTGACTTCAAAGGCAAGTGGTGACTCCTCCTATTTCTGGTGGATTCTGTGTTTACTCTTGGGTGTTGGAAAGCGGTTTCGTTGAAATAGAGGGGACCTTACCTGTTGATTGCACTCCGACGATCAAGTCAGTATTGGGCTAAGAAACAATGAGTAAATAAGATAGTAATTTCAATCTTAGAAACGGTATACCTTTATTAGGAATCTTACTCCCTTTTATAGACTACTTTTAGGTTACCTCATTGTAACAACCCCTTCTCACTAGGGCCTTATATCTAGTGAAATTAGGTTTACTGGGAGAACATTTTGTTACGTTGTTACACAATCTTAGCACAATAACTGCACAAAATCTTCCTCTTTGGAGTGCATAATCTTAATAGCATGGCCGCTAGGATACCAACTAATGTACCAGCGTTATGGGGCCCATATGTTTTATAGGTGTCGTAATCCTTTACGTATCATGCATGCAACTTTCCCCTGAAAACCCTAACGCTCTTGGGCCTTGGCTTCTTCAGGGGATATTTGTTTGTGCTAGACCCGAATGTACTATACACACCACATGCATGCACTTTCTCGCTGACTAGGCCTTTCAGATATACAGGTTTCAACACGCGCATCTCTGGGGGACCACTTACGTGGCCCACTATCGCGACCAGACCACCGAGTCGACCTGCTCCACAGGTGCCGATGTCCGATGTCGATGCTGATGTCCGAAGTCTGGTACAGTACACAAGCCCCCCAGGCTCAAGCTGGAACTTGTTCCAGTGAAGAGGCTAACTGCTCGCCCATGGCGACCTACGTGTCTAGTGGGTATGAGACATGCACAGTGCATTGAAGTGACGTTTCACCATACTCCCTCACCAGCGTACACGTGGCCAGATCAGCGATTAGGAAGCGTTGTCGCTTGCGCTTCCCCTTATATGTTAACCTTTCAATTTTACACTCCCTTCACTGTTTCATTCCCTCTTTGCATATCTCTTCAAACATTTCTGTTTCGAACGTCCGGCTCTCTTCTCCTCAAACAACTCGCCTCCTTGAAGCGTAATCATTTCAAGGTACGTTTTTTATCCTGTAACTGCCTTTGCCCTATCATTTTGATGCTCTTAATCTGCTTATAACTGTGTTGGGTCTGTTTATATTTCTCGTACCTACGATCATCGTTATCTGTTTTTCTGCTTATTTGCTTTGTTTTTCCAAAACGCATACATTTCTTCTTCTGAGTATTGCCTTTGTTTTTCTTCTCTATTTTAGCTTTCCTCTGTAAGATGGATCAACCAACCCCAAATTACAAAACCCTTTACCCTTGTGCTTCTAGTGACCTCTTAGAGGAAACCTCTGAGTTTACCACCCGCGAAAGTATAATGTCGTATAGGAAGAGTGAGAGTTCCCACTAGTCTCGTATTTTTGGTAGAGAGCACGACAAATTCGTGAGGGTTGTGCCTTGTAGGGTAAATGAACCCGTTTGCTGTGATGAGTCATCGGACTCCGAGGGACCGTTCTGCTTTATTTACTCCACCATTTTTAAGAAACTCTTCCTTTGCCTACCCTTTTCCAGTTTTGAACGAGCTCTCCTCACTGAGATCAACTTCGCCCCTGCCCAACTACACGCAAATAGTTGGGCGTTTGTTAGGGCATTCTCCATCTTTTGTCACCACTTCGGCCATCAGCCGTCAGTCGACGTATTCCTTTATTTCTTCGAAGCCAAAAGCCTAGGTCAAAAGTTGTGGGTGGGTTTTAATGGGGTTTTTGGGAGCGTACTGTTGACCCTCTTCCAACAATCATACAAGGGCTTCAAGGGTAAGTTCTTCAAGATCCGCTGCAACAAAAACAATCCAAGCCTTTTGGATGGGTTTCCCCTATACTGGACATAGAAACTTGGGCTCAAGAAACCCAGATGCCTTGAAGACTTACCCCCACGAGAACGAGAGGTGTGCAACTTCCTCTCCAACCTCTAAGTAGTGTTTAGCTCTGCCGAGCTGATTAAACACGAGTACACCCCTACAGCTCTTAAGGCTTACATTGGTATCCCCTTCCCCTTACATCTGTTAGCATTACTTTGTCTGTGTGTTGTTTACTTAAATTCTTATATGCTTTCCCTGTTGAAGATGGATCAAGCCTCTTCTCTACCTAGTGTTAGTGTGTGTTTGATGTAGAAAATAGCTAGTTTGTTTTGAAGTTTGTAATAGGTTTAGATGGTCTTGTATGTAGGCTTGTGTATGTGTAAGGTTGCCTTTTGCTACATGATCTATCCTAGATGCCTAACCAAGCCTAGAATAAGCACATGAAGTGGTTAAAAGTTTTTCCAAAAGCTTTTTAGTGTTTTCTCCTAAAATCAGGATACTGCACAAAAGTAAGTCTGTTTCTCTGTAAAAGAACAGGTTTATTCTTTGGTCTGCTGAAAGGATTTTCGAAAGTTAGTTAGGGCACCAAAGGTACAACTCAGACAGTTATTTCAGTTAGCTGAGTTGGCAGTTTTCAAAAAATAAATCTATTAAGTTCAAAACTGAATCTGTTGTTTTCATAACAATTTTTCAACTATTTTTTTAAAAGAAGTTAGAAATTGTTTTCTATATAAAGAAAAGCCTCTCTCACATGAAAGGATGTTGAGAAATTACGTTTTTGACAGAGATCAAACACTTTCTATGTGAGAAGAAGGATTGAAAAGATTTTTTGAAAGGTTTTCCAAAGGGATTTTCAAGTGTGCGTGTTCCAGGAAACCTTTGATCTTGGTGAAGGTGCTGGTGCAGTTCTACAGCAAATTGAACTACTGGTTTTGAGTTATTGCATCTTCTTTTTAGGTGTAATCTTTCCTTTATTCTGGTTTGTAAAGGTGTAAGTGTTAGTCACTCCTTGATAGGGTTTCTTGGAGTGCAAGGTGTGCTGATATAGGGTTTTTCAGCATTGGTTGTGTTGTTCCTGTAGTGTTCAAGAACTGGTGTGGTTGTAAGTGATTGATACTGTTTCTTAGTGGATTCCACCTTGGAGTAAGGTGAAACTGGATGTAGCTCTATATGAGTGAACCAGTATAAAAACTTGCGTGCCTTTCCTTATCATCCCAACACTCATTTCTGGTTTTGCTTAATTCTGTCAAGAACTAAATCTGTTCTTTTGAAATTGAATCTGTTAATTCTGGATTTAATAGAAACTGTTTTTCCTGATCTGTTAAAGGTCTCTAATCACAAACAAGGTAGTTGTATACGAAGTCTTAATTGGTTTGTGACCAAATAATCTACTCATTAAAACCTGAGAAAGATTCATTCTCTTTAAAACCTTGTGTTGAATGAATTTGGTTGATTTCTTGGCATAGCTGTATTCTTCATACTCATAAAATCTAACCAATCTGATTCTGTTATAACCCTCTGTTGATTACAATTCTAATTTGAAAAAATTCAAATTGTGCTAGACTGCTCTGAAGAATCAATCTGTTTCATGTAAACACAATATGTTCTTTTGCCTCTGATATACTGAAAATTGTGTGTTCTTGCGAAAATTTTATAAGCTCAATTCACCCCTCCCCTCTTGAACTTAGACACTAATAGACCCAACAATTGGTATCAAGAGCTAGGGCTTGTATTTTGCTCAAGTGTATGCATGATGTCTGAGTTTAAAATGCCTTTTGCTGAAGGTGCGTCTATTAATAGACCTCCTATGTTTGGTGGTGTTAACTATGCTTTCTGGAAAATCAGGATGAAGATCTTTATGGAGTCTATTGACATGGGAATTTGGGATGCAGTGGTCAGTGGACCTTTTATACCTATGCAGGTTGTCAAAGATGAAACAATAAAGAAGCCTTGGTCTGAATGGAGTGAAACCGAGAAGAAGAAGGCTCAATATGACTCCTTAGCCAGGAATATCATCACCTCTGCACTGAATATGGATGAGTTCTTTAGAGTCTCTCAATGTAACTCAGCTAAGGAGATGTGGGAGGTACTAGAGGTAACTCATGAAGGGACTGATGATGTGAAACGGGCAAGGAAGCACTCACTAATTCAGGAGTACGAGCTGTTCAGAATGCAATCAGAAGAAAGTATTGCAGATGTGCAGAAACGATTTACACATATTGTAAATCACCTCACTGGCCTTGGTAAAGTCTTTGACAAGGAAGAGCTTAACATAAATGTGCTAAAATGCCTTGATAGGAGCTGGCAGCCTAAGGTAACATCAATCTCAGAATCCAGAGATTTATCCAAGATGTCTACTGCTGCACTTTTTGGAAAGCTGATAGAGCATGAAATAGAGCTGAAAAGATTGAAAGAACAAGAAACTGTGGAGAAGAAGGCCAAAGGAATTGCTCTGAAAACTACCATGGAACATGATACAAGTGAGGAAGAAGTTGATCCTGAACATGATGAGACCGTGAGTCTGCTCACCAGAAAATTCAGCAAGTTTCTTAGAAAGAAAAACCGTGACAGAACTCAGCAAAGAAAGAGGTACTCCAAACCTAATGATTGAAATTCTTCCAATTACACGTGCTTTGGATGTGGTAAACCAGGTCATATAAAAGCTGATTGTCCAAACAATCAAAATAAAGAAAAATCAGCAAGCAAGAAGAGTGACAAAGGCAAAGGTAGAAGAGCATACATCTCATGGGAAGAAAATGATGTATCCTCATCTAGTAATTCCTCAATTGAAAGCGAAGAAACAAATCTGTGCTTCATGGTGAATGATGAAGGATCCAACTCTGATTCAGTAAGTGATTTTTCCACTGATTCTGAAAACTATGATCAGTTGTTAATAGCCTTTAAGGAAACACATGATGAAACAAACTGGTTGGCTATAATGTGCAACAAATTGAATAGAGTAAATAGGGTACTTGAACCTAAGCTCTTGAAGAAGAATTACACAAAGCTAAAACTGAATTGGTTAGCCTTGAATTAACTTGTTTGCATGCATCAATTAAAACCTGTGATAATTGTAAGAAGCTAGAAAAACAGGTTGAATATTTGTTAAAAACACTTTCAAATTTCACTAAAGGAAGAGAAAATCTTGAAACCTTATTAGGTTCACAGAATGTTGTTTTCAATAAAAATGGTATAGGATATAATCCTGGAATGAAAAGTAATGTGAAAAAGCTGTCCAGTTTCTTTGTTCCTTCAAAAACAGGTTTTTCGTCTTTTAGTTGTTCAAAAATAATGCATATTGCAACATGTTTTTATTGTATGAAGTCTGGTCATGTATCTAGAACATGTAAAGCTAGGAGGTACCTTGTTCCTAAAGGATTGGCCAAATGGCTTCCTAAGGAAAGGTATTAATCATGCTGGACCCTAGACTAAAGGGGTACCATATGTGCTAAATCTGTTTTGTTGCAGAAAAACAGCAGGAAAAACCAGTGGTACCTGGACAGTGGCTGCTCAAAGCACATGACTGGTGATGTGACTCAGTTCATAAACCTGAAACTCAAAGCTAAAGGGCATGTCACATATGGGGACAACAATAGAGGAAAAATTCTTGGAAGAGGAGATGTTGGTACTAAAGACTCAACCACTATTGAGAATGTACTGTATGTTGAAGGGCTAAAACATAGTCTTCTAAGCATTAGCCAGCTGTGTGACAAGGGATACAAGGTCAATTTCGAAGCCAACACTTGTAAAATTTCAAATGAAATTTCTGGTAAGGTGTTGTTCACTAGAAAAAGGGTAAACAACATCTATCTCTTAGATATTATAAAAAGTTGTTCTGAAAAAGAGTGTTTGTTATCTAAAAGTGATGAGTCATGGTTGTGGCATAGGAGGCTAGCTCATATTCACACAAATCACTTGAATAAGCTAAAGTGTAAGGAACTTGTTTCTGGTTTACCAAACATAAAATTTCAAAATAACAGATTGTGTGATGCTTGTGTAAAGGGTAAACAGATTAGAACTACCTTTAAATCAAAAGATATGGTTTCTACAAATAAAGCTTTATATGTTTTGCATATGGACTTGTTTGGGCCATCTAGGACTGCTAACTTAGCTGGAAATTACTATGCTTTGGTGATTGTTGATGACTTTTCAAGATATACATGGACCTTATTTCTTGCTTCTAAAAATGATGCATATAAAGCCTTTAAGAAACTTGCTAAGGTTCTGCATAATGAAAATGAAAATAGGATAAAACAGATTCGTAGTGATCATGGGGGAGAATTTCAAAATGCAAAGTTTGATAGATATTGTGAAAAACATGGGATCATACATAGTTATTCTGCTCCTAGGACACCCCAACAAAAGGGTGTTGTTGAAAGAAAGAATAGGTCATTAGAAGAGTTAGCTAGGACTATGCTAAATGAATCTGGTTTACCTAAATATTTTTGGGCTGATGCTGTATACACTGCCTCTTATGTGCTTAACAGAACATTGATTAGACCAATTATTAAGAAAACTCCCTATGAATTGTATAAAGGTAGGAAGCCTAGTATAAGTCATCTTAGGGTTTTTGGCTGCAAATGCTTTTTTCTAAATAATGGTAAAGACAATCTGGGGAAATTTGATCCTAAATCAGATGAAGGAATACATATTGGTTATGCTATAAATGGTCATGCTTATAGAGTGTATAACAAAAGATTGCTTGCAGTAGAAGAATCTATACATGTTGTATTTGATGAAACAGATTTTTCTGTGCCCAAATCTGTTCTGGATGAACCTGGTATGGATGATTTAAGAACCATTTTGCAAAAGAATCAATCTACTGAACTCGATGCAACTAATCAAAATTCTGCCAAAGAATCTACTGTGAATGCAGGATTGCCTAAGGAATGGAAGACACCCAGGGATCTTACACTATATAATGTAATTGGTAAAATTGAGAAAGAAGTCTCAACAAGGAATTCATTTAATAATTTTTGTAGAACACTGGCTTTTGTTTCACAGATTGAGCCTAAAAGTCTGGAAGAAGCACTGCAAGACAGCAATTGGATAACAATAATGCAGGAAGAACTGAACCAGTTTGAATACAATGAAGTGTGGACTTTGGTTCCAAGAAAGCATGAGATGAATATCATAGGAACCAAGTGGGTGTACAGGAACAAGATGGATGAACATGGGGCTATCACTAGAAATAAAGCAAGGCTGGTTGCTAAAGGTTATAACCAAGAAGAGGGAATTGATTTTGGTGAAACTTATGCACCAGTAGCACGTCTTGAAGCTGTCAGATTACTTCTAGCATTTTCCAGCATACAAGGTTTTAAGCTGTTTCAAATGGATGTCAAGAGTGCATTTCTAAATGGTTACATCAATGAAGAGGTGTTTGTATCTCAGCCTCCAGGGTTTGAAGATAAAAAAAATCCAAAACATGTGTACATGCTTAAGAAGGCCTTATATGGATTGAAGCAAGCACCTAGGCAATGGTATGAGAGGCTAAGTGAATTTCTGCTCTCTCAAGGATATAGCCGTGGCAATTATGATAAAACTCTCTTTATAAAGAAGAAAAGAGAAGACATTATACTTGTGCAAGTCTATGTAGATGATATTATCTTTGGATCCACAAATGAAGAGATGTGTGAAGACTTTGTGAAAACAATGAAAAGTGAGTTTGAGATGTCAATGTTAGGAGAAATGAATTTCTTCCTTGGACTACAAGTTAAACAACTCAAGGATGGAATTTTCATAAGCCAAGAAAAATACTGCAAGGAGCTGCTTAAGAGGTTTGATATGGATCAATGCAAAGCAATCAGCACTCCTATTTCAACAAGCTGCCAGCTGGATCAAGATTCTGCAGGAAAATCAGTGGATCAAACTAAGTATAGGGGTTTAATTGGTTCCTTATTATACTTAACTGCCAGTAGGTCTGACATTATGTTTGTTGTGTGCTTATGTGCTAAATATCAATCTGCTCCAAAGGAATCACACTACAATGCAGCAAAGAGAATTCTGAAATACTTGCAAGGATCTAAGGATGTTGGATTATGGTATCCTAACAATGTATCTTTAAATTTAACTGGTTTTTTAGACTCTGACTTTGCAGGTTGCAAGGTTGACAGAAAAAGCACAAGTGGGACTTGTCACATGCTTGGATCAAGCCTAATCTCTTGGCATTGCAAGAAACAAGCTTGTGTTGCTCTCTCTACAGCAGAGGCAGAATACATAGCTGCTGGAAGTTGTTGTGCTCAAACCTTATGGCTAAGGCAGCAGCTAAGTGATTTTGGAATTCTGTTAAACAAGATACCTATAAATTGTGATAATACTAGTGCCATAAATCTGTCTAAGAATCCTGTCATGCACTCAAGAACTAAACATATTGAAATTAGACATCACTTTCTAAGAGAACATATAGCTAATGGAACTTGTGATATAAAATTCATTGGCACTGAATTTCAATTGGCTGATCTATTCACTAAACCTCTTGCTAAAGACAGGTTTTATTTTCTTCTAAATGAATTGGGTATCATTAGCTTAAATTGTCCTCTGCAGTAAAAATTTCAATATGTTATTTTATAGTTTAACATGTTTTGTTCCCTGTTTCAGAATCACAGCTGTGACTAGGAAAGAGAAAGATTTACTTTTCTCTCTCTCACTTTATCTTTGACTGCTTTTACGGTTATTAACCAGCAGGCCTATGCCAATTAGCTTATGGGTATCCTAACTGATTGGATTATGTGTAAGTGCAACAGATTTGATTTATCAAAATAAAATCTGGTTCCAACATATTCTTGCGCAAATCAACACTTGCATCTGCTGCACCACAGGAATAAAATCTGAAGCATATCAAATTGATTTTTCTGATAATCAATAATTTCTGAAATCTGATTTAAACTGATTTTCTTTTAAAGTTTGTGATCTTTTGAAATCTGATTTAAAGACTCTATATAAACCTAACACAAATCAGTTTTTCTCTCACACCTTCTCATCTGTGCTATAAGCTGTCCAGGTTCACATCTGCTTCACTACAGGTTTCGTTTTTGTTTTGAGTAATAATCTGAACTGCAATTTTTTTTCTAGCTGGAATTGTATATTAATAAACAGGTGCAGGTAACAACAGATTGAGCATGGCATCCTCATCACACAGAAAGAAGAAATCCAAAGAGCAATCCAGCAACAACCAAGGTATTCTGGAGAAATGGTTTGCTGGAGATTCTGAAGCAATGACAAGGTTCATCCATGAGACAAGCAGAAAGCAAGTCAATGCGCCCAAAGTGCTGGAATTCTCTTGGTTAAGAGAAGAAAATCTGACTGAAGTAAAAACCTTGCTCAAGCATCAAAAGCTGAAGAACTTCTTAGAGATGACTGGAAATGTCTATCCAGACTTGGTGAAAGTATTCTACAGCAACTTGGTTCAAGATGGCAAAAATTTGGTCTCCCATGTGAAAGGTGTGAAGCTGAAAATTACAAGGGAAATATGGAGCAATGTGGGAGGAATCAAGTACTCTGGAATGAAGGTTAGCAAAGGGAACACTGTTGGAATTCAAGGATTCAACAAGATGCAGTTTTACAGAAGTTGTGTTAGAAACCCTACAGAACTTGTAGCTAGATTCCATGCTGGAAATCTCACAATCATTCCAAGACTTCTAGCCTACATAATTGCTTGGCAGCTTACTCCAAGAGGAAGTAATTATGCTACCCTTCATGAAGAGGACTTGATTCTGCTGTACTGTATCATGAACCAACTCAAGGTAAATTGGGTAAGTACAATGGTGGAGCATATGCTCAAATCCACAAGGTTACCAGACTATCGTTTTCCATATGCTATTTTTGTGTCAAAGCTAATCGATTATTTTGAAGTTGACACTACAAATGAGAGAAATGACACCATTAAGGCAGCTAGTGAAATAGACAACTCTACTCTCTTGAAGATGGGGTTTCAAAAGAAGGATGACAACTGGGTATTTAGAAGGAACGCTGCAAACAGAGCTGAAAATGAAGCAGCTGATCCAACAAATGAAGAAGAAGAAAATGCTGATGGAGTGCAGCACATGGATGAATCACCAGTGCACTCTGCTGGACATGAAGATGTTGTTGCTACAAGTCAAAATGCAATGGTTGCATATGAGGAACCTGAGTATAGAGGTGAACCTCTGTCCATGTTTGAAAGACAAGTACTAAGCAGGCTGGACACACTCACATATGAACAGAAGGCACACTATGAAATGACTTACGCCAGGTTTCAACACTTGGATGACCAACTTGAAGGAGTTCAAGTGCAGCTAGCTGAGCTTTACTACAACAAAAAGTGATCCTATTTCTAAGTCTTTATCTTTTATATGTTGTTGAACAATTTGGGTTTAATCTGTTTGTCTTTATTCTGCATTATTTTTTAGTTGGTTTTATTTTGGTTTGTAATAGAACTCAATACTGGCTTTATAGTTTGAACTGTGATGAATGTCTATGTTTTGGTATGTTTTTATCCCATGCTTTATTCTATTTGATGAATCCAAAGGGGGAGAAGAAAAGAACAGCTCACAGAGAAAGCTCATAAAAGTTGATGTTCTGACTCAAGCTACATGGAGGTAGCACAAAACTCACAACTGCTCAATTCTGGTTTTATGTCTAAAAATTACTGTGCAGGTTTTGGCAGTTAGTATAGTATAGATTTTGATCATCAAGCTATGCTGTGCAAAGGGGATTTGTCTCCATCAAACAGGGGGAGATTGTTGAAGATGGATGAAGCCTCTTCTCTACCTAGTGTTAGTGTGTGTTTGATGTAGAAAATAGCTAGTTTGTTTTGAAGTTTGTAATAGGTTTAGATGGTCTTGTATGTAGGCTTGTGTATGTGTAAGGTTGCCTTTTGCTACATGATCTATCCTAGATGCCTAACCAAGCCTAGAATAAGCACATGAAGTGGTTAAAAGTTTTTCCAAAAGCTTTTTAGTGTTTTCTCCTAAAATCAGGATACTACACAAAAATAAGTCTGTTTCTCTGTAAAAGAACAGGTTTATTCTTTGGTCTGCTGAAAGGATTTTCGAAAGTTAGTTAGGGCACCAAAGGTACAACTCAGACAGTTATTTCAGTTAGCTGAGTTGGCAGTTTTCACAAAATAAATCTGTTAAGTTCAAAACCGAATCTGTTGTTTTCATAATAGCTTTTCAACTGTTTTTTTAAAAGAAGTTAGAAATTGTTTTCTATATAAAGAAAAGCCTCTCTCACATGAAAGGATGCTGAGCAATTACGTTTTTGACAGAGATAGAACACTTTCTATGTGAGAAAAAGGATTGAAAAGATTTTTTGAAAGGTTTTCCAAAGGGATTTTCAAGTGTGCGTGTTCTAGGAAACCTTTGATCTTGGTGAAGGTGCTGGTGCAGTTCTGCAGCAAATTGAACTACTGGTTTTGAGTTCTTGCATCTTCTTTTCAGGTGTAATCTTTCCTTTATTCTGGTTTGTAAAGGTGTAAGTGTTAGTCACTCCTTGATAGGGTTTCTTGGAGTGCAAGGTGTGCTGAAATAGGGTTTTTCAGCATTGGTTGTGTTGTTCCTGTAGTGTTCAAGAACTGGTGTGGTTGTAAGTGATTGATACTGTTTCTTAGTGTATTCCACCTTGGAGTAAGGTGAGACTGGATGTAGCTCTGTATGAGTGAACCAGTATAAAAACTTGCGTGCCTTTCCTTATCATCCCAATACTCATTTCTGGTTTTGCTTAATTCTGTCAAGAACTAAATTTGTTCTTTTGAAATTGAATCTGTTAATTCTGGGTTTAATAGAAACTGTTTTTCTTGATCTGTTAAAGGTCCCTAATCACAAACAAGGTAGTTGTATACGAAGTCTTAATTGGTTTGTGAACAAATAATCTACTCATTAAAACCTGAGAAAGATTCATTCTCTTTAAAACCTTGTGTTGAATGAATTTGGTTGATTTCTTGGCATAGCTGTATTCTTCATACTCATAAAATATAACCAATCTGATTCTGTTATAACCCTCTGTTGATTACAATTCTAATTTGAACAAATTGAAATTGTGCTAGACTGCTCTGAAGAATCAATCTGTTTCATGTAAAAACAATATGTTCTTTTGCCTCTGATATGCTGAAAATTGTGTGTTCTTGCGAAAATTTTATAAGCTCTATTCACCCCTCCCCTCTTGAACTTAGACACTAATAGACCCAACATTCCCTTCTTATGCAGGCATGTTGAGAAGAAGAAACACCTGGTTGTCGTGGCCATGCAGAAGAAAGCTGCTTCAGCCCTTTATGCCAAAGACAAGAAGCTCAAAGGGGTGGCTGAAGCTGCTCCCTCTAAGGATGACGAGACATGCTCGTGTCTTTTCTTCAAGAGGAAAAGGAAAGTTGATGTTGCTATCCCAGTGCCCTCAGATTCGGATGGACGAGCTCCCTCATATTGGGAATGTCCCCCCAACGCTTCCTCTCCCCGCGACATCGTGGTGCAAAAGGGCAGAGGTGAAAGCGCTTCAGAGGGGGCTAGTGGGATTCTTCTACTGATTTATCCTCCTTCCTGCAAACAATGTTGCGATCTGCCAGAGTTAAGGAAAGGCTGGAGAACTTGGAGGATGAGTCCCTGATGGAGCATATGTCAAGGCAACTAGGGGAAACCCTAATTGCGAACAACCTTCTCTTGCCAAGATGCAGAGGGCAAAGAAACTGACAAACCAAGAAGTCTTCCAATCCACTAAGCTCAAACGTCGAGTAATCGAACTTACCCTAGAGGTGGAGGAGCTTCGCAAGGCTGATCGAGAGACCAAGGGCCTCTTGTTTGAGAAATCTCAAGAGACCTTGAGATTGTACGCTAGGAACGACGACCTCCGCATTGAGGTGAACGGGTTGAAGAAGGAGCTAGCCAGTAGAGACGAGGAGATGGTTCAATAGAAGGAGGAGTTGGCCCGCAAGGATAAACTCTTCAAACAGACCAAAGACGAGCTCACCAACGATGCCGCTGATTCCTATGCAGCGGGATTTCAGGATGCCATGACCCAGGTTCCCTGCATGCATCTTGGGGTAGACCTTTCTCAAACAGGTTTGAACAAGACCATTGTAGATGGGCAATTGGTGGATGCTGAATAGCGGTGGTGAACCTTCCCGCCATTGTCTTCATTTTGTAACTTAATGAACATCTAATTATTTTGTATATACCTTTATGTATGAAAGTCTTCCTTTTCCAATCTGACACCTCTATGTATGAGCACCTTACTCTTTTCAAACTTAACATTGTGTTTGACTTCGGCTAACTCATGTTTTGAAACGATTTTGCCATCTAACAGCGCGCCAATGATCGCCCCTACCTAAGTAGCAGGATCCTTTACAAACTTTCTTCTGCACTTAGCATCCCTTGCTTTTCTCGACCGTGGAATTTTCATCCAAAAGGGGGAGTTTTATCAGGAACTTTACCCTTCTTGACCTGACACATAAAGGCAGGGAAGACGTTTACTCGAAACCTTACTGTTCTCGACCTTGGCGTGTAAAGGCAAGGGGGATGTCATACTTGGAACCCTATTGTTTTCGACCTTGGCGTATAAAGGCAAGAGAGAGGTTCACTTGGAACCCTACTGTTCTTGATGAGAATAAAAAATACATGAAGATGACCAAGGATGATACACTTGAAGGGTCATCTCAATAAGCAAATAAAGACGTCATTAGTAGGAGGAACGGACAAGGGCCAAAACATCTAAAGTTCTTCTTATTAGTCTTTTCAAAAGATGAGGCCCAAGCCCAAGAAGTCCAAGCCCAAGCCCAACCATGAGGAGCAAGGCCAAGGCTTTAAGAGATGAGCATCATTGGATGTCTCTATTTGTAATTTCCTTTTATGTAGTTTTTAGTAGAACTTTAAAAGGTAGGTGTAGATATTAAATAAGGGGTGCTAATGTACAAAACAAAGTCACACCTTTCATGTGACATAAAAAGTAGGTGTAGATATAGTTTTAGGAGGTGCCAAATAAAGAAACCATGTCACCTCCCATGTGAAGTCACACCTTCCATGTGACTTGTTTTTTGTGGCAATTTCAAATGAGTTTCATTTGAATTTTCCCACCTAAATTTCAGCACCCTTACACTATAAATAGAGGTGCCATGCTCATGTAAATTGAGAATTTAGAAATTGAAGAAAGGAAACTCTACTCAAATTGAGAGAGAATTGTGAGAGATTTGATCTCCTTCACTAAGTCTTATCTTGTGAGCTTTGTAGGGCTTCAAGTGGCGGTAACTAGCACTCATCTTGGATCATCACCTCCAAGTGGCGTGACCATCTCCTCCAAGTCTTCATCCAAATAAGTTCCTTCTTCATTCCATCTCCATTTCCATTTCCGAATCTTGTTTAGTAAATTCCAATCGGTAGTTTGTGTTCCTTTTGTGTTGTTATTCAATTTCCACCGATTATTCTTGATTGTTCTCATGTTTCCTTTTCAATTCTGCATTTGTAGCTTAATTTGATTTTGTACTTGTGTCTCCAATTCCTTGTGTTGTTTCGATTCAATGTGGAATGACACTCAATCTTGAGTTTGGTTCATCTATTAGAAGGCTTTGTACTTCAATGATGATTCCTTAAGTTCCTCCACTTGTTCCTAATTGTTTGTCCTTGTTTTCAACTCTTAATTTTTGTCTTTCTTCACATATATTGTTGTGTTCATATGCTAAAAAGTGTTTATGCTTGATTCAACTCACATCAGTTCTCGACCTTGGAGTATAAAGGCAAGGGAGACATTTACTTGGAACCCTACTGTTCTCGACCTTGGTGTATAAAGGCAAGGGAAAGGTTCAATTACTGTTCTTGACCTTGGCGTATAAAGGCAACGGAGACGTTTACGTTGAATCAAGTGTGTTCAAGCTTTGAAGAATCCAAACCCTTTGAAGGTTGATGGAAGGCTAAGTGTGCTTGATGTTATTGAGTTGTCTTTAGATAGGATCTGAGGTAGAATATTTGTGTTAAATCCACTCTTGATTGAATCCAAAGCTTAAGCATTCTCAAACCTTTTAATTGAAAAGTGTTTTTCAAACTAAGTGAAAAGCAACTTGTTGTTTTGTCGAAACAACCGATTGTTTTATACTTAGGTGTTTTTAGAAAGGTTGAAAACTGTTTTTGATGGTTGACTTGTTGTCAAACCAAAACAACCGATTGATTTGAGCATTCAACCGATTGTTTTTTTTGGGACCATAACAGAAAACTATTTTGTGCGTAGACTGAGCTTTAAATGATTTTATAACTGAATACGCTCCATTTTTAAATGCTTTGACCAGTCTTTGAATGCAGTAAATAGTTTGTTCAGATTATGTAACAAACAACAACTGAGATTTAATCAAAGAAAAACATATTTGAGTTTTAGACTGATTTTGCTTTTAAAGAGTTGGAGATTGCTTTGATAAAGAGAGTGTGATATAGGATTTTTCATCTTGTATTGATTTTAGATCTTTTCTGTAACAAGTGTAATCCTTTTGTACTTTGAAGAAACTGTGTTTGTGAAGCTGAGAAGTGTTGTGTGTTCTTGAGGTTATCAAGATCAACATTCTTATTGGTGTTTGTGCTAAGCCAAAGGAAGTGTGTGTCTTGAGGGGATCAAGGTCACTTCTTTGGTGGTGTTGTAAGTAATCTAGGGTTGATTGCATAGTGGATTCCCCAATGGTTTTTGGGAAGACTGGATGTAGCTCTTGGTTAAGAGTGAACCAGTATAAACCTTTGTGTGCATTCTCTCTATCCTTTGAACTCTTTAATTTCACTTTATATTTGTGAACTGGTATAAACAACCGATTGTTTCTGCGAAACAACTGATTATTTTTCTGGTGTTGTGCTAAATTGCTTTGTGTTTTCGACAAACTGAATTCTTAATCAAGTTTTCTCGAAGTAATTTCATTCTAGACTTAAAAGTTTGCGAAAACCCTCTTTAAACCATTCACCCCCCTAGTTTAAAGCCATACATTCTAACAATTGGCATCAAGAGCTTGGTTCTTGAAATTTATTCAAGTGTGATCCTAAAACTGTTTTTAAATGGCTAAAAAGTTTTCTTTTGGGGAAGGTGCATGTTTAAACAAACCTCCTTTGTTCTGTGGTATGAAATATGAATTATGGTGCATAAGAATGAAATTCTTTGTTGAATCTATAGATAGAAAAATCTGGAATGTTATTACAAATAACTATCTCATGCCTATATCTGAAAATGATTCTTCTGAAAGAGAACATCTTGATTGTATAGCTATGAACATCATTGTATCTGCACTTGATTCTAATGAATTGCTCAAGGTTTCAGAATGTAGTTCTACCAAAGAAATGTGGAATACCCTTGAAGAGTATCACAAGAATCCAAGGAGTGCATTGATGGAAAAAGAAGAATCTTCTGCTGAATCTTTTACTTCAGAATCCAAAAAGAAGGGTCATGTTAAAACTAAATGTCCCAACAGAAGGAAGAGAAACTTCAAGAAACATGAGAAGAAAGGAAAATCAAGAAGAGCTTATAATGATAACTCATCAAGCCCATCATCAAGTAAAGAAGAAAAGGCAAACTTATGCTTGATTGCTGAAGGAGATGATGAGTCAAGCAGCTCAAGTGATGTTGGTTCATGTGCTTCTCTAAATGTTGAAAATTATAGTGAATTGCTTTAAGCTTTTCAAGAAACACATGATGAAGCTAATCGATTGGTTCTTTCAAACAACCGATTGAAAGAGCTTAACATGTGGCTTGAAAAGAGAGTTAAGGCACTTGAAGAAGAGCTGGAAAAATCAAAAAGGGATTTTGAAAATCTGAAAACTCCTTGCAAAAACTCTTCTTGCAAGTGTGACACTCTCATTTGTGAAAATTATGAAAATCTTGAAAGGAAAGTGCATTATCTTGTAAGTACTGTGGATAAGCTTTCAAAGGGAAAATCCAACTTTGAGAATGTCTTGGCATCTCAAAACTATGTTTTTGGAAGAGCTGGATTAGGTTTTAATCTACAAAACAAGCAAGATAAGTTTTCAAAAAGTTTTTCAAGAAAGCCAGTAAAACAACCGATTGTTAAGTCGAAACAACCGGTTGTTACTGTTGAAGCTGGAGGAAGCTTCTTCCCTACCAAGGCTTGATGTGTGTTTGATGAAGAAAATGGCTTGAGTGCTTTGAAGATTGTAATAGGTTTTTAGATTCATTTGTAATTAGGCATGCAACTGTGTATGATTGCCTTTTACTGTATAACCTATCCTAGATGCCTAACCAAGTCTAGATCAAGCACATGATGTGGTTAAATGGTTTTTTGAAAAGCTTTTTCAAATGGTTTTAAAGGTTTTAAATCAGTAGACAAATAAATCTGATTTATGGAGAAAGAATCTGTTAATTTCTTCTCTGTTAAAAGGCTTTTCTAAAATTCTGTTAGGGCACCACAGGCAAAGCTTAGTTCGTTATTTCAGTTAAAGCTGAGCTGGCCTAATTGCCTTCATTTAATCTGTTTCACTGTGAAAGAATCGGTTTGCCCTTTGATCAGTTGAAAGGTTTTTTCACAAGTTAGTGAGGGCACCAAAGGTACAACTCAGACAGTTATTTCAGTTAGCTGAGTTGGCGGTTTTCACAAAATAAATCTGTTAAGTTCAAAAATGAATCTGTTGTTTTCATAACTGCTTTTCAACTATTTTTTTGAAAAGAAGTTAGAAACTGTTTTCTATATAAAGAAAAGTCTATCTCACATAAGAGTGAGCTGAGCAATTACGTTTTGACAGAGATCAAACATTTTCCATGTGAGAAGAAGGATTGAAAGATTTTTGAAAGGTTTTCCAAAGAGATTTTCAAGTGTGCTTGTTCTAGGAAACCTTTGATCTTGGTGAAGGTGTTGGTGCAGTTCTGCAGCAAATTGAACTACTGGTTTTGAGTTCTTGCATCTTTTTTTCAGGTGTAATCTTTCCTTTATTCTGTTTTGTAAAGGTGTAAGTGTTAGTCACTCCTTGATACGGTTTCTTGGAGTGCAAGGTGTGCTGAAATAGGGTTTTTCAGCATTGTGTGTGTTGTTCTTGTAGTGTTCAAGAAGTGATGTGTTTGTAAGTTATTGGTACTGTTCTTAGTGAATTCCACCTTGGGGTAAGGTGAGACTGGATGTAGCTCTGTATGAGTGAACCAGTATAAAAACTTGTGTGCCTTGTCTTCTCATCCCTGCACTCATTTCTGGTTTTGCTTAATTCTGTCAAGAACTAAATCTGTTCTTTTGAAATTGAATCTGTTAATTCTGGGTTTAAGTGAAAACTGTTCTTCCTGATTTGTTAAAGTTCTCTGATCATAAACAAGGTTGCTGTATATAATGGTTTAAGTTATTTGTGAACAAACTGTCCATTCATTAAAATCTGAGAAAGGATCATTCTTCTTAGAATCTTGTGTTGAGTAATTTTGTTTGATTTCTAAGCATAGCTGTATCCTTCATCCTCACAATATCAAATTAATCTGGTTCTGTTATAATTCTCTGTTGATCACAATTTTACATTGAACAAATTCAAATTGTGCCAAGACTGCTCTGAAGAATCAATCTGTTTCATGTAAAAACAATCTGTTCTTTTTGCCTCTGGAATACTGAAAAATTGTGTGTTCTTGCGAAAATTTTATAAGCTCAATTCACCCCTCCCATCTTGAACTTAGACACTAATAGACCCAACAATTGGTATCAAGAGCTAGGGCTTGTATTTTGCTCAAGTGTGTGCATGATGTCTGAGTTTAAAATGCCTTTTGCTGAAGGTGCGTCTATTAATAGACCTCCTATGTTTGGTGGTGTTAACTATGCTTTCTGAAAAATCAGGATGAAGATCTTTATGGAGTCTATTGACATGGGAATCTGGGATGCAGTGGTCAGTGGACCTTTTATACCTATGCAGGTTGTCAAAGATGAAACAATAAAGAAGCCTTGGTCTGAATGGAGTGAAACCGAGAAGAAGAAGGCCCAATATGACTCCTTAGCCAAGAATATCATCACCTCTGCACTGAACATGGATGAGTTCTTTAGAGTCTCTCAATGTAACTCAGCAAAGGAGATGTGGGATGTACTAGAGGTGACTCATGAAGGAACTGATGATGTGAAACGGGCAAGGAAGCACTCACTAATTCAGGAGTACGAGCTGTTCAGAATGCAATCTGAAGAAAGTATTGCAGATGTGCAGAAACGATTTACACACATTGTAAATCACCTCACTGGCCTTGGTAAAATCTTTGACAAGGAAGAGCTTAGCATTAAGGTATTAAAATGTCTTGATAGGAGCTGGCAGCCTAAGGTAACAGCAATCTCAGAATCCAGAGATTTATCCAAGATGTCCACTGCTGCACTTTTTGGAAAGCTGATAGAGCATGAAATTGAGCTGAAAAGATTGAAAGAACAAGAAACAGTGGAGAAGAAGGCCAAAGGAATTGCTCTGAAAACTACCATGGAACATGATATAAGTGGGGAAGAAGGTGATTCTGAACACGATGAGAACGTGAGTCTGCTCACCAGAAAATTCAGCAGGTTTCTTAGAAAGAAAAACCGTGACAGAACTCAGCAAAGAAAGAGGTACTCCAAACCTAATGATTCAAATTCTTCCAATTACACGTGCTTTGGATGTGGTAAACCAGGTCATATAAAAGCTGATTGTCCAAACAATCAAAGTAAAGAAAAATCAGCAAGCAAGAGGAGTGACAAAGGCAAAGGTAGAAGAGCATATATCTCATGGGAAGAAAATGATGTATCCTCATCTAGTAATTCCTCAACTGAAAGTGAAGAAGCAAATATTTGCTTCATGGTGAATGATGAGGGATCCAACTCTGACTCAGTAAGTAATTTCTCCACTGATTCTGAAAACTATGATCAGCTGCTAATAGCCTTTAAGGAAACACATGATGAAGCAAACAGGTTGGCTATAATGTGCAACAGATTGAATAGAGTAAATAGGGTACTTGAACCTAAGGTCAAAGCTCTTGAAGAAGAACTGCACAAAGCTAAAACTGAATTGATTAGTCTTGAATTGACATGTTTGCATGCATCAATTAAAACTTGTGATAATTGCAAAAAGCTGGAAAAACAGGTTGAGTATTTGTTAAAAACACTTTCAAATTTCACTAAAGGAAGAGAAAATCTTGAAACCTTATTAGGTTCACAGAATGCTGTTTTCAATAAAAATGGTTTAGGATATAATCCTGGAATGAAAGGTAATGTGAAAAAGCTGTCCAGTTTCTTTGTTCCTTCCAAAACAGGTTTTTCCTCTTTTAGTTATTCAAAAACAATGCATATTGCAACATGTTTTTATTGTATGAAGTCTGGTCATGTATCTAAAAATTGTAAAGCTATGAGGTACCTTGTTCCTAAAGGATTGGCCAAATGGCTTCCTAAGGAAAGGTATTAATCATGCTGGACCCTAAACTAAAGGGGTACCATAAGTGCTAAATCTGTTTTGTTGCAGAAAAACAGCAGTAGAAACCAGTGGTATCTTGACAGTGGCTGCTCAAAACACATGACTGGTGATGTGACTCAGTTCATAAATTTGAAACTCAAAGCTGAAGGGCATGTCACATATGGAGATAACAATAGAGGAAAAATTCTTGGAAGAGGAGATGTTGGTACTAAAGACTCAACTACTATTGAGAATGTCCTATATGTTGAAGGGCTAAAACGTAGTCTTCTAAGCATTAGCCAGCTGTGTGACAAGGGATACAAGGTGAATTTCGAAGCCAATACTTGTACAATTTCAAATGAAATTTCTGGTAAGGTGTTGTTCACTGGAAAAAGGGTAAACAACATTTATCTCCTAGACATTATAAAGAGTTGTTCTGAAAATGAGTGTTTGCTATCTAAAAATGATGAGTCATGGCTGTGGCATAGGAGACTAGCTCACATTCACACAAATCACTTGAATAAGGTAAAATCTAAGGAACTTGTTTCTGGCTTACCAAACATAAAGTTTCAAAATAACAGATTGTGTGATGCCTGTGTAAAGGGAAAACAGATTAGAACTTCCTTTAAATCAAAAGATATGGTTTCTTCAAATAAAGCTTTGGATGTTTTGCATATGGACTTGTTTGGACCATCTAGGACTGCTAGCTTAGCTGGAAATTACTATGCTTTGGTGATTGTTGATGACTTTTCAAGATATACATGGACTTTGTTTCTTGCTTCTAAAAATGATGCATATAAAGCCTTTAAGAAACTTGCTAAGGTTCTGTATAATGAAAATGAAAATAGGATAAAACAGATTCGTAGTGATCATGGGGGAGAATTTCAAAATGCAAAGTTTGATAATTTTTTTGAAAAACATGGGATCATACATAGTTATTCTGCTCCTAGGACACCCCAACAAAATGGTGTTGTTGAAAGAAAGAATAGATCACTAGAAGAGTTAGCTAGGACTATGCTAAATGAATCTGGTTTACCCAAATATTTTTGGGCTGATGCTGTATACACTGCTTCTTATGTGCTTAACAGAACATTAATTAGACCAATTCTTAAGAAAACTCCCTATGAATTGTATAAAGGTAGGAAGCCTAGCATTAGTCATCTTAGGGTGTTTGGCTGCAAATGCTTTGTTTTAAATAATGGTAAAGATAATCTGGGGAAGTTTGATCCTAAATCAGATGAAGGAATACATATTGGTTATGCTATAAATGGTCATGCTTATAGAGTGTATAACAAAAGATTGCTTGCAGTTGAAGAATCTATACATGTTGTGCTTGATGAAACAGATTTTTCTGTGCCCAAATCTGTTCTGGACGAACCTGGTATGGATGATTTAAGAACAATTGTGCAACAGAATCAATCTAGTGAGCTTGATACAACTAATTCAGATTCTATCAAAGAATCTACTGTGAATGCAAGACTGCCTAAAGAATGGAAGACTCCAAGGAATCTCACTCTTGACAATGTAATTGGTAAAATTGAGAAAGGAGTCTCAACAAGGAATTCACTCAATAATTTCTGCAGAACAGTAGCTTTTGTGTCACAGATTGAGCCTAAAAGCCTGGAAGAAGCACTGCAAGACAGCAATTGGATAACAGCAATGTAGGAAGAGCTGAACCAGTTTGAATACAATGAAGTATGGACTTTGGTTCCAAGAAAGCATGAGATGAACATCATAGGAACCAAGTGGGTGTACAGGAACAAGATGGATGAACATGGAGCTATCACTAGAAATAAAGCTAGACTGGTTGCTAAAGGGTATAACCAAGAAGAAGGTATTGATTTTGGTGAAACCTATGCACCAGTAGCACGTCTTGAAGCTGTCAGACTTCTTCTAGCTTTTTCCAGCATACAAGGTTTCAAGCTGTTTCAAATGGATGTCAAGAGTGAATTTCTAAATGGCTACATCAATGAAGAGGTGTTTGTATCTCAGCCTCCAGGGTTTGAAGATCACAAAAATCCAGAACATGTGTACATGCTTAAGAAGGCCTTATATGGATTGAAGCAAGCACCTAGGCAATGGTATGAAAGGCTAAGTGAATTTCTGCTCTCTCAAGGTTATAGCCGTGGCAATTCAGATAAAACTCTCTTTCTATAGAAGAAAAGTGAAGATATCATACTTGTGCAAGTCTATGTAGATGATATTATCTTTGGATCCACAAATGAAGAGATGTGTGAAGACTTTGTGAAAACCATGAAAAGTGAGTTTGAGATGTCAATGTTAGGAGAAATGAATTTCTTCCTTGGACTACAAGTTAAGCAACTCAAGGATGGAATTTTCATAAGCCAAGAAAAATACTGCAAGGAACTGCTCAAGAAGTTTGATATGAATCAATGCAAAGCAATCAACACTCCTATTTCAACAAGTTGTCAGCTGGATCAAGATTCTGCAGGAAAATCAGTGGATCAAACGAAGTATAGGGGTTTAATTGGTTCCTTATTATACCTAACTGCCAGCAGGCCTGACATTATGTTTGTTGTATGTTTATGTGCTAGATATCAATCTGATCTAAAGGAATCACACTACAATGCAGCAAAGAGAATTCTGAAATATTTGCAAGGATCTAAGGATGTTGGATTGTGGTATCCTAACAAGGTATCTTTAAATTTGATTGGTTTTTCAGATTCTGATTTTGCAGGCTGTAGAGTTGCTAGGAAGAGCACAAGTGGGACTTGTCACATGCTTGGATCAAGTCTAATCTCTTGGCATTGCAAAAAGCAAGCTTGTGTTGCTCTCTCCACAGCAGAAGCAGAATACATAGCTGCTGGAAGTTGTTGTGCTCAAACCTTATGGCTAAGGCAGCAGCTAAGTGATTTTGGAATTCTGTTAAATAACATACCTATAAATTGTGATAATACTAGTGCCATAAATCTATCTAAGAATCCTGTCATGCACTCAAGGACTAATCACATTGAAATTAGACATCACTTTCTAAGAGAACAGATAGCTAATGGGAGATGTGATATACAATTCATTGGTACTGAATTTCAACTAGCTGATCTATTCACTAAACCACTTGCTAAAGACAGGTTTCACTTTCTTCTAAATGAATTGGGTATTATTAGCTTAAATTGTCCTCTGCAGTAAAAATTTCAATCTGTTGTTTTATGTTTTAACATGTTTCGTTTCCTGTTTCAGAAATCACAGCTGTGACTAGGAAAGAGAAAGATTTATTTTTTCTCTCTCTCACTTTATTGTTGACTGCTTTTACGGTTATTGACCAGCAGATCCATGCAAATTAATGTGTGGGTATCCTAACTAATTGGATTTTGTGTAGATGCAACAGATTTGATGTACCAAAATCAGGTTTCAAGATATTCTTACGTGAATCCACACCTGAACCTGCTGCACCATTGGAATAAAATCTGTAGCATATCTGTGGGATTTGATTTCTCTTCAAAATTCATGATTTCCAAAATCTGATCACATTGCCCTGAATTAAAATTTGTGTTTTCAATTGTGGCTTAATAATCCTATATAAACCTAGCACAATTTAGCTCGTCTCTCACACCCTCTCACTTGTACTATAAGCTGTCCAGGTGCACATTGCTTCACCACAGGTTTTGCTTCTGTTTTGAGTAATAATCTGTAATGTTTTTTTTCTAGAATTGTATGTTAATATACTGGTGCAGGGAAAAACAGATTAAGCATGGCATCCTCTTCACATAGAAAGAAGAAATCCAAGGAACAATCTCAAAGCAGCCAAGGCATCCTGGAAAACTGGTTTGCTGGAGATTCAGAGGCAATGACAAGGTTCATACATGAGACTGGCAGAAAGCAAATCAATGTACCCAAGCTGCTTGAGTTCTCATGGCTGAGAGAGGAGAATCTGATAGAAGCCAAAGATTTGCTCAAGCATCAAAAGCTGAAAGGATTTCTGGAGATGAATGGAAATGTTTATCCAGATCTTGTGAAGGTGTTTTACTGCAACCTTGAACAAGATGGTAAAAACCTGGTTTCCCATGTGAAAGGAGTAAAGCTGAAGATCACTAGGGAAATCTGGAGCAGTGTGGGGGGAATAAAATATCCAGGACAGAAAGTGAGCAAAGGAAACACTGCTGGAATTCAAGGATTCAACAAATTGCAATTTTATAGAAGCTGTGTGAGGAATCCCACTGAACCAGTAGCTAGGTATCACGCAGGTAGCCTAACTCTAATTCCTAGACTCTTAGCTTATATAATTGCTTGGCAGCTTACCCCTAGAGGAAGTAATCATGTTGTACTTCATGAGGAAGATTTGATACTGTTATACTGCATCATGAACCAGCTTAAGGTAAATTGGGTAAGTACTATGGTTGAACATATGCTGAAATCTGCAAGACTACCTGATTATCGTATTCCCTATGCAATATTTGTGTCAAAACTAATTGATCATTTTAAAGTGGACACTACCAATGAAAGGAATGAATCTATTAAAGCTGCAAGTGAAATAGATAACTCCACACTCATGAAAATGGGATTCTATAAGGATGAAGATGGCTGGGGTTTAGAAGAAATGCTGGACAGAGGGCTGAGCAAGAAGCTGCTCCTCAAGGAAATGAAGAAGAAGCAAATGCTGATGGTGTGCAACACATGGATGAATCACCAGTACATTCTGCTGAACATGAAGATGTTGCTGCCACGAGTCAGAATGCAATAGTTGCATATGAGGCACCTGAGTACAGAGGTGCACCTCTATCTATGTTTGAAAGACAGGTGCTAAACAGGCTGGACATACTCACAGATGAGCAGAAGGCACACTATGAGATGACTTACGCCAGGTTTCAACACTTGGATGACCAACTTGAAGGAGTTCAAGTGCAGCTAGCTGAGCTCTACTACAACAACAAGTGATCCTATTTCTAAGTCTTTATCTTTTATATGTTGTTGAACATTTTGGGATTAATCTGTGTTGTTTTTTATTTTGTACTGGATTTTAGTTGATTTGTAATGAACCTCTATGTTAGTTTTATTTGAACTGTTTTGTATGGCTATGTTTTCTTTGGTATCTTGTGCTCCCATTCTGTTTGATGAATCCAAAGAGGGAGAAGAATAGTCTAATACAGGTTCTGCAGTTGATATTCACAGAGGTTGCTGATATGATTCAGATGTTAAATCTGCAGGTACATCAATTATAAATCTGTTTGTTCTGCCTTGACACATGTGTATTTTTTTCTGGTATATAGTTCTGTACAGGTTTGGTCATGATTTTTCTTCAAAGCTGTGCAAAGCAAAGGGAATTTGTCTCCATCAAACAGGGGGAGATTGTTCAAGCTGGAGGAAGCTTCGTCCCTACCAAGGCTTGATGTGTGTTTGATGAAGAAAATGGCTTAAGTGCTTTGAAGATTGTAATAGGTTTTTAGATTCATTTGTAATTAGGCATGCAACTGTGTATGATTGCCTTTTACTGTATAACCTATCCTAGATGCCTAACCAAGTCTAGATCAAGCACATGATGTGGTTAAATGGTTTTTTGAAAAGCTTTTTAAAATGGTTTTAAAGGTTTTAAATCAGTAGACAAATAAATCTGTTTTATGGAGAAAGAATCTGTTTATTTCTTCTCTGTTAAAAGGCTTTTCTAAAATTCTGTTTGAGCACCACAGTCAAAGCTTAGTTCGTTATTTCAGTTAAAGCTGAGCTGGCCTACTTGCCTTCATTTAATCTGTTTCACTGTGAAAGAATCGGTTTGCCCTTTGATCAGTTGAAAGGTTTTTTCACAAGTTAGTCAGGGCACCAAAGGTACAACTCAGATAGTTATTTCAGTTAGCTGAGTTGGCGGTTTTCACAAAATAAATCTGTGAAGTTCAAAAATGAATCTGTTGTTTTTCATAACTGCTTTTCAACTGTTTTTTTGAAAAGAAGTTAGAAACCGTTTTCTATATAAAAAAAGTCTATCTCACATGAGAGTGAGCTGAGCAATTACGTTTTTGACAGAGATCAAACATTTTCCATGTCAGAAGAAGGATTGAAAGATTTTTGAAAGGTTTTCCAAAGAGATTTTCAAGTGTGCTTGTTCTAGGAAACCTTTGATCTTGGTGAAGGTGCTGGTGCAGTTCTGCAGCAAATTGAACTACTGGTTTTGAGTTCTTGCATCTTCTTTTCAGGTGTAATCTTTCCTTTATTCTGTTTTGTAAAGGTGTAAGTGTTAGTCACTCCTTGATACGGTTTCTTGGAGTGAAAGGTGTGCTGAAATAGGGTTTTTCAGCATTCTGTGTGTTGTTCTTGTAGTGTTCAAGAAGTGCTGTGTTTGTAAGTAATTGGTACTGTTCTTAGTGAATTCCACCTTGGGGTAAGGTGAGACTGGATGTAGCTCTGTATGAGTGAACCAGTATAAAAACTTGTGTGCCTTGTCTTCTCATCCCTGCACTCATTTCTGGTTTTGCTTAATTCTGTCAAGAACTAAATCTGTTCTTTTGAAATTGAATCTGTTAATTCTAAGTTTAAGTGAAAATTGTTCTTCCTGATTTGTTAAAGTTCTCTGATCATAAACAAGGTTGTTGTATATAATGGTTTAAGTGATTTGTGAACAAACTGTCCATTCATTAAAATCTGAGAAAGGATCATTCTTCTTAAAATCTTGTGTTGAGTAATTTTGTTTGATTTCTAAGCATAGCTGTATCCTTCATCCTCACAATATTAAATTAATCTGGTTCTGTTATAATTCTCTGTTGATCACAATTTTACATTGAAAAAATTCAAATTGTGCCAAGACTGCTCTGAAGAATCAATCTGTTTCATGTAAAAACAATTTGTTCTTTTTGCCTCTGGAATACTGAAAAATTGTGTGTTCTTGCGAAAATTTTATAAGCTCAATTAACCCCTCCCCTCTTGAACTTAGACACTAATAGACCCAACAATTGGTATCAAGAGCTAGGGCTTGTATTTTGCTCAAGTGTGTGCATGATGTCTGAGTTTAAAATGCCTTTTGCTGAAGGTGCGTCTATTAATAGACCTCCTATGTTTGGTGGTGTTAACTATGCTTTCTGAAAAATCAGGATGAAGATCTTTATGGAGTCTATTGACATGGGAATCTGGGATGCAGTGGTCAGTGGACCTTTTATACCTATGCAGGTTGTCAAAGATGAAACAATAAAGAAGCCTTGGTCTGAATGGAGTGAAACCGAGAAGAAGAAGGCCCAATATGACTCCTTAGCCAAGAATATCATCACCTCTGCACTGAACATGGATGAGTTCTTTAGAGTCTCTCAATGTAACTCAGCAAAGGAGATGTGGGATGTACTAGAGGTGACTCATGAAGGAACTGATGAGTGAAACGGGCAAGGAAGCACTCACTAATTCAGGAGTATGAGCTGTTCAGAATGCAATCTGAAGAAAGTATTGCAGATGTGTAGAAACGATTTACACACATTGTAAATCACCTCACTGGCCTTGGTAAAATCTTTGACAAGGAAGAGCTTAACATTAAGGTATTAAAATGTCTTGATAGGAGCTGGCAGCCTAAGTAACAGCAATCTCAGAATCCAGAGATTTATCCAAGATGTCCACTGCTGCACTTTTTGGAAAGTTGATAGAGCATGAAATTGAGCTGAAAAGATTGAAAGAACAAGAAACAGTGGAGAAGAAGGCCAAAGGAATTGCTCTGAAAAAACTACCATGGAACATGATAGAAGGTGGGGAAGAAGGTGATTTCTGAACATGATGAGAACGTGAGTCTGCTCACCAGAAAATTCAGCAGGTTTCTTAGAAAGAAAAACCGTGACAGAACTCAGCAAAGAAAGAGGTACTCCAAACCTAATGATTCAAATTCTTCCAATTACACGTGCTTTGGATGTGGTAAACCAGGTCATATAAAAGCTGATTGTCCAAACAATCAAAGTAAAGAAAAATCAGCAAGCAAGAGGAGTGACAAAGGCAAAGGTAGAAGAGCATATATCTCATGGGAAGAAAATGATGTATCCTCATCTAGTAATTCCTCAACTGAAAGTGAAGAAGCAAATCTTTGCTTCATGGTGAATGATGAGGGATCCAACTCTGACTCAGTAAGTAATTTCTCCACTGATTCTGAAAACTATGATCAGTTGCTAATAGCCTTTAAGGAAACACATGATGAAGCAAACAGGTTGGCTATAATGTGCAACAGATTGAATAGAGTAAATAGGGTACTTGAACCTAAGGTCAAAGCTCTTGAAGAAGAACTGCACAAAGCTAAAACTGAATTGATTAGTCTTGAATTGACATGTTTGCATGCATCAATTAAAACTTGTGATAATTGCAAAAAGCTGGAAAAACAGGTTGAGTATTTGTTTAAAAACACTTTCAAATTTCACTAAAGAAAGAGAAAATCTTGAAACCTTATTAGGTTCACAGAATGCTGTTTTCAATAAAAATGGTTTAGGATATAATCCTGGAATGAAAGGTAATGTGAAAAAGCTGTCCAGTTTCTTTGTTCCTTCCAAAACAGGTTTTTCCTCTTTTAGTTATTCAAAAACAATGCATATTGAACATGTTTTTATTGTATGAAGTCTGGTCATGTATCTAAAATTGTAAAGCTAGGAGGTACCTTGTTCCTAAAGGATTGGCCAAATGGCTTCCTAAGGAAAGGTATTAATCATGCTGGACCCTAACTAAAGGGGTACCATAAGTGCTAAATCTGTTTTGTTGCAGAAAAACAGCAGGAGAAACCAGTGGTACTTGACAGTGGCTGCTCAAAACACATGACTGGTGATGTGACTCAGTTCATAAATTGAAACTCAAAGCTGAAGGGCATGTCACATATGGAGATAACAATAGAGGAAAAATTCTTGGAAGAGGAGATGTTGGTACTAAAGACTCAACTACTATTGAGAATGTCCTATATGTTGAAGGGCTAAAACATAGTCTTCTAAGCATTAGCCAGCTGTGTGACAAGGGATACAAGGTCAATTTCGAAGCCAATACTTGTACAATTTCAAATGAAAATTCTGGTAAGGTGCTGTTCACTGGAAAAAGGGTAAACAACATTTATCTCCTAGACATTATAAAGAGTTGTTCTGAAAATGAGTGTTTGCTATCTAAAAATGATGAGTCATGGCTGTGGCATAGGAGACTAGCTCACATTCACACAAATCACTTGAATAAGCTAAAATCTAAGGAACTTGTTTCTGGTTACCAAAACATAAAGTTTCAAAAATAACAGATTGTGTGATGCCTGTGTAAAGGGAAAACAGATTAGAACTTCTTTAAATCAAAAGATATGGTTTCTTCAAAAAAGCTTTGGATGTTTGCATATGGACTTGTTTTGGACCATCTAGGACTGCTAGCTTAATGGAAATTACTATGCTTTGGTGAATGTTGATGACTTTTCAAGATATACATGGACTTTGTTTTCTTGCTTCTAAAAAATGATGCATATAAAGCCTTTAAGAAACTAGCTAAGGTTCTGCATAATGAAAATGAAAATAGGATAAAAACAGATTCGTAGTG